>NC_062281.1:21528113-21831143 GCF_902655055.1 Lutra lutra
CTGCACTCTGTTTTGAAAAGCATTGTTTCAGATGGGAAATCACATTATTGTAGTTTCTTCCCATTAACGTCATCAGCCTCTGAATATATGCATCCAAAAAACTAGATCTGAGGAGGGGATTGGGAGGAGGGGGTGATGGGATGATGGGCATTAAGGAGGGCACGTGATACAGTGAGCACTTGGGTGTTACATACAACTGATGAATCACTGAACTCTACCTCTGGAACTAATAATACACTCTATGTTCATTAATTGAATAAAATTTAATTTAGTTAACATTTAAATTAGGTTAAATTTAAAAAAAAAAAATTGGTTGTCTAAAACAGTCCTTTTATCCCAGACTGGTTAAAAACAACAACAAAACAAAGCAACCAATGCGTCCCGTTCCCATCAGTATGGTAAATTACTTACAGTAACAACAGTGCAAATACATGCCCATGAGTCCTTGTCTTAGCTCTCCGTTAATGGCTAATCATTCTTAACGTAACCAAGTGAGTGACCAGGCTCGGCAGTGGCTGTGCCGTCAGGTAGAAGCGAGAAGAGATTTATTGGTCTTGGAAAGTTTTGCACCCGGTTCTTGCCAGCAAATGAGGCAACAGGTTGGCTAACCTCAGAGTCCTTGTTAGCTCTGGTATTGGTGATTCCGAGTCACCTTTAGGAAATCTAGCACCGGGGTGGGGGTTACTTAAGAAGATGGATTTGCAAGGCACACCCAAATTATAAAAAACAGAGGGCCAGTTCACTAGTCTTCAACTCCCCTTGGTCTGGGTTAGCTGTTAATTTGGAATAGTCTGTAGAGAATGGAATCCCCAAACTTGGAGTCTGTTCCTAAAGTCTGATGAAACCCTGAAGGCGAGGTTCCTGAATCACTTTCCATTGCAAGTGGGAGGGACATGGGGGAGGTAGGGTTAAAAGTCAGATATTGCAAGTGGCAACTTGTGAGCCGAGTAGGACCCATATGCATGAATTGTCTGGCTCTTATAGTATGGAAAACAGGCAAATTTTAAATTGGGAGGCTTCATAAAACTTCGGGGTTTTCAATTGTTCATAGAAGTAGCAACACTCAGCCTATATTCTGGCCTAGCAAAAACGGGTGGGAATTGCTCATTTAAGAAAATTTAAAAACCAAACTGTCCAACCTACCCTGTTGTCCCTTAGAGTGATTCTCTTCACACATTTGACAACATTTGAGTTTGTGACCTCCAATCATAAACTGGATAAGGATTTGCCCCCAGGTGTGTCAAACAGAAATACGCAGTCAGATTTAAGGTATATTACAAACAATTTGTAAGGAATAAAAATTAAAATACCAATCTTTGCCAATGATTAACTTTTTGAAAGCCAATTATTATAAGCTAGGTTCGGATATTCTTATCTATACCATGATGGGCTTTCTTGAAAATAGGAATAAGAGAGACAGTGCAGTGCCTCAACCAAGCATCACACATGAGCTTGGACCTGTAAGTCATGATTCCCTTGGACTCAAATGGTGTAAATGAGCTCAGCTTGCTAACCTGCCCCACCCAATATTGCATTACATAAATGAGAAACCCAGGAGTATCTGACTTAAGCCAAACTATACTCAGGAAATCCTATATTGTTATCTTCCTTTCTCACTCCCCTTTTTTTCTTTTTCTCTCAGCTCTGCTCTCTCTGCTGACTTAATTCTCTAGCAAATTCTCTCCATGTGTTGGCAAAGATAGCCACTAACAGCAAGTCTAGGCTCATATTGTTCCTTGAGACATACTCTAAGAAAGAAAGAGAACTTCTCTCTTAGAGACCATGGGAAGTCTAGCAAATTTTAGCAGTTCTAATGAACTCTAGTGAACACCCAGCATTAATTTTACCAATATTTATTTTTTAAAAAATTTATTCATTTGAGAGAGAGAGAGAGAACACGACTGTGTGCACCCACAAGTGAATGGGGGGAGGGGACAGAGGGAGAGCATCTTCAAATAGGCTCCCCACGGAGTGCGGCGCTCAGTGAAAGACATGATGCAAGACGCAGACTCATGACCCATGAGATCATAAGCTGAGCCAAAACCAAGAGTCGGACGCTAAACTGACTGAGCCACCCAGCCACCCCTAACCAATATGTATTTAGTACGCACTTTGAGTTCGGCTCTAGCCAGTGCTTGGAAACATCCCTGCAACCCTGCTGTTGTGGCTCTTACATTGTGGGAGGAGGTGGAAGGGAATCAAAATGAAAAATAAACCTAATCAAGAACATTATATGGGGGGCGGCTGGGTGGCTCAGTGGGTTAAAGCCTCTGCCTTCAGCTCAGGTCATGATCCCAGGGTCCTGGGATTGAGCCCTGCATTGGGCTCTCTGCTCAGCAGGGAGCCTGTTTCCTCCTCTCTCTCTGCCTGCCTCTCTGCCTACTTGTGATCTCTGTCTGTCAAATAAATAAAATCTTTAAAAAAAAAAAAGAAAAAGAAAAAGATCATTATATGGTACTTTAGAAGTAAAAGGTACCATGGGAAATTTTTTGTTTTTTTAATTATTAAAAGGCCCACTGGGTGAGGAGGACCAGCTCCCAAAAGTCAAGAGAGATTCTTTTTTTTTTTTTTAAGATTTTATTTATTTATTTGAGAGAGAGACCGTGAGAGAGAGCATGAGCAAGGAGAAGGTCAGAGAGAGAAGCAGACTCCCCGTGGAGCTGGGAGCCCGATGTGGGACTCGATCCCGGGACTCCGGGATCATGACTTGAGCTGAAGGCAGTCGTCCAACCAACTGAGCCACCCAGGCGTCCCAAGAGAGATTCTTTTACCAGAAATGATCAGGGATACAATGTAGGCAAAAATGAGGAATTTATACTATTTATTCTGTAAATGGGACTGTTTTTGTGACGGTGCACATGATCCCTTAGTGTTTCCTATGGGCTACTCTAGGGTAGATAGAGAGAGAAAGAGTAAGACTGGTTCCTCTCTAGGGTAGAACATCATGAAAGGGCATGACCCCACTTCAGCTTCACATGTGACAATATCAGCTTTCTTGGAGTTCCCTAAATGCACCTTCCGGTTCTCAGATCCCTGTCTTAGCCTATGCTGTTCCTGTACCTTGCCCTCCTCCCACCTCCTCACCATCTTGGCTGTTTTTGCTGTTGTTGTTCAAGGACCCCGGCTAAGTTAGGCGCCCCTCCTGTGGACTCTCAGAAAACCTTTGCTTGTCCCTCTGGCAGGGAAACCATCTTCTCTTTCTCTTCCCAGCTCCTAGTGGTCTATTCAGTACCTGTACAGACATAGATAATCTGTATGATGGAGAGGATGAATGTGTTTATTGGCTGCTCTCAAGGACCACTCAGTCCCCTGTGATCCTCTACCCAGTGAAGACCAAAGAGTAAAGGCCATCACAGCCTTGTGTCTCGTGACGTTATGCCAGTGTTTACACTGCTTGCCTTTAAGTCATCAGAGATGATGACCTTTTTCTGACCCTCAGTCTCAACCTGCTGTATTGGTGCTCCCTACACAAGAATCAGCAGAAATGGGCTTGGGGACACATAAGGTCTATTTGAAAAATTGGGGGGTGGCAGTTCAGGGGGTGGCTAAGAGCAGGGTCTTTATGTATACTGGTATCCCAGCTCTGTAGCTTAGTGGGTGTATGACCTTCAGCTGGGTACAGTCGCTCTTAATCAGGTGTACAGAGTAATATCTTCAGAGAATTGTGGAAGGTAAGGTTATCCGTGTCTAACTCTCCGGTGTTTAACTCAGGGACTATTCAATAAATGTTTGCAGTCGTGATCATTGCTAGGAGGAGGAGGAATCATTCCCAGCCAGCCAAAGAACTATAGGACCCATATTGCATGACCTTAGTGGTTCCAGTTTGCAAAGGGCATGCGTATGTTTTATGTCATTGGATGCTCAGTCCCCCTATGAAACAGTGTCATTTTCATCCCTGCTGCAGAGATGAGAAAGCTAAGACTCACATATGCTTCCCTGGGCATTTATCTAAACCTTTTAGCTTTTGTCGTTCTCCCTCTCTCCCTATTTCTTTTCTCCAGATATCCCAACTTCGGAATGATGAGGAGATGGGGACACAAGGGTCAGGCTGTGGGACACTGGCTGTACGTCCAGCATTCATCATCACTCTGTTGCTCTTGACCGGTCAACAATGGGATAGAGCCAGGAACTTCTACCTGGTGCATGACACAGGCCCTTACCTGAGAGCAGGTTTGGAGCTAGCCCAGGGTACAAATGGCCCCCTCTTGGGGGAACTGTAAGTGACTTCTGTTTCTAGCAACAAAGAACCCCTGTGATCCAGCCTCTTCTCTGGGAGAAGAGGCAGTCCCCAACCACTTAGAGTGGCACTGAGACTTCCCAGTAGGATAGGACCTGAAGCCACATCTTGGCACCCCTGCCAGCTTACCCAGAAATGTCCCCTTGTGCCTTATGGCATATAGTCACTGATCTTGAGAAGCTGTGACAGGGCTTCTGTTACAATTCTCTGCGCAGAAGGTAAGGAACACCTGAACTAAAGACCAAAGCCCAGATGGGGCCTGAAGGTCAGAAACACATGTCTAGACCTAAGTCTTCCCCCTGCCCTTTTCCTGTGTGGCTTTGGTGCACTCCCCCTCTCTGAACCTCACTTATCTATGTGGAACACGACAAATCTTGTGCCAGAATCTGAAATCTCAAGAGATTCCTTCCAGCTTAGAGTCGTCTGTGTGATGGCCACCCAGAGGTGGGAATGGTATTTACCATTATCTTACCTTTAAGGCAAATGGGTCTTCGAAGATGTGGTCTTCCCAAGGAAGATGTTACCCAGGATTATTTCAGTAGGCCCTACATCACATCACAGGTGTGCTTCTGAGAGAGAGGCAGAGAGGACACACACAGAAGAGAGGAAGGAGGTGAGACGAGGATACACAGAGCAGAGTGACGGGGCCGCCAGCAAGGGAGTGCAGGCAGCCAGCAGAAGTGACAAGTTGTAAGCACCGACTCTCCCCTTCGGCTTCCACGGGGAGGGTGGCCCTGCCACACCTGAATTTCACCCAGGTAAACCGCTGTTGGACTTCTGGCTTCCAGAAGAACGTGGAATTCATTTCTGTTGTTTCAAGTCCCCGTGTTTGCCATTTGTGGCCGCAGCTGTAGGAAGCGAAAGCACTGCCCTCTGTGTCCCGCGCCCCTCGTCCGTCCTTGCTGCCCATCTGCCCCTCGAGCCTTGCCATCTCACTTGGTGCCTGTTCAAAAGAAGAACAAGACGCTTGTCTTTCTTTAAACCTGCAGGGAGGCAAAGTACTCATTTAGCGTCAAGTTCTCTGTTCCTTTCAACTTGGCATCTGCGGTTGCCCCCAACACAATATGGCCCCCGCCCTTGGCTATTTTCAGTTTCTCCTCATCCTGGGAGTCGGTTTCCAGCCAAGTCTCTTACATCAGGAAAGACAGTCAGTTAATGACCTTGAGATCATCAGTATGTGAGTAAAGAAGAGAACATTCATTTAGTAGCGCTAAGTGTATTCATTCAATGAATATTTGAGCATTACATGCCGGCATGGGGACAGAGACAGTAGGGAAGCTGACAGGACAGATACTGATCCTTATGGAGCAGGCATTGTGGTGGACCACAGTTGATAAAACCTTTATGTCTACACTCAAGTTTAAATTGCAGCAAAGTATTAATTTTCCAGGCCCGTTAGCAGAGCATCAGACCCGTGTTTCTGCTGGGCGAACTCTCTCATTGCCTTTTCCCTGGCTCGAGCTTCTGCAGAGGGTGCTGGGAAAGCATTTTTAGCATGAGGACCACTGTTGGGGGCGAAGCGGTACAGAGCTTGGATCATGATTGGTCCCTTGTATTTCTCTAAATTCCACCAGGATGTGCCCCTGTGCTTCCCTTACCCCAGTCAGCTCAGAACTTTGGGATATAAGAAGAATGTTGAAGAGCTAAAAGCACTATGGGGAAGAAGGAAGAATATTTGAATCCTCCCCTGTTTAGTTCTGTTCTTTCCATTACTTCTCTATATCCCAAGTGACCTCAAGAGAAAAAATAGCACTCACCCTACCGTGATCTCCTGCACAACCAACACTCCTCACTCGGAATTGGGGACCCAGCTTCCTGCACCGAAATAGTGCCCCCAGCCCTTGGAGACTCCAGTTGAAAAACTCATCATCTCTGAGGTCTGTCTTTTCTCACACCCCACTTTGAGGTACTGCAGTTCAGAATTCTACTGTTTCTGACGATTTCTTCCCCTCTACCCACATCCAAGCCACCAGTACCTCCTGCTTTGACTACTGGGACAGTGTGTAGACTCTGCCCACTGCTCCTTACCATCCCACCTTACACCCCCAGTCTGTTCACATGGGGACCCGAGGGATTCTTTTAATACATAAGATCACAGCCACATCATCCTTTGCTTAAAATTTCCCATGTTCAGAATAAAATCCAAAGTTCTCACCAAGACCTAGCAGGCCCTTTGAGATATGCCTTCTTTCAGAACTCTTTTCTTTCTTTCTTTTTTTTAAGATTTTATTTATTTATTTGACAGACAGAGATCACAGGTAGGCAGAGAGAGAGAGGGAAGCAGGCTCCCCGCTGAGCAGACAGCCCAATGCGGGACTTGATCCCAGGACCCTGAGATCATGACCTGAGCCGAAAGCAGAGGCTTTAACCCACTGAGCCACCCAGGTGCCCCTAGACTTCCTTTCTTATCATTCTCTTGGCTGCTTGGCCCTCGTGACACTAGCCTTCCTGCCCTTCTGCTCATTGCTTTGACGTGTTCTGGTGTGGAGGGAGGCCTTGCCCCATCACCCCACCTACAAAGTGCCGTCCTTCCGGTAGGGGTCCCTATCTGCCCCCGTATAGCAGTTCTTTTGTAAATCGTCCATCTCGGGCACTAAATGGTAAGCTCCATTGAGACGGAGAAGACGACTCCTCTCCACAGCCTCAGTACCCAGAATGGTGTCAAGTATACAGTGGTGCTCAAAAAATGCTTAACAAAGGAAAGAAGTCAAAGGTAAGCCAGTGATCAATGGGGAGGACTTTAAGCTTCTTCCAGCTCTCAGAATCTATGAGTCTGTGAAGGCTGAGCCGCCTGGATTCACGAAATACCATTCATAACCAGGTGGGAGGATCAGGAAATTTAGTTGGTGCTCTGCTTCTGAGACCGAATTGATTTTTCTCTTCTTGATTCCTCCCTGTGAGGACCACTGGGGGCAGAGGAAGGTGCCCAAGACCTTCTCTGGAGAAAAGGCAAGGAATGCAAAAGGCATCAAGGCATGCCTCTCATCTCTGTCTGCAGCAGCGGTCTCCCTCTTCGTCCACGTGGTTGCTGGACGTTTAAAAAAGTCTTTGCTTTATCCAGTGGTCTTGGTCTGACAACCTCTTACTCCTGAAGTCCTAGGTTAAATGCTCTTTACTCAGTGACAGTTTCGTGGTTCCCAGACTGGGTTAGGTCACGCAGTTCTGCAATATCATATTTGCCCTTTCTTAGTGCTCATGCCAGGCCTGTCAGCTTTTACCATTAGCTGCCTGCCTTGCCATTCTGAAGACACCAAGGTTGACCCTGTTCTCATTATACTCAAGGTGAATGACAAAGTGACAGGGACACAGTAGGTGCCTAGTAAGTATTTGTTGAATTAACAACTGGATTTTTATGCTAAGCAACCAAAGTGACAACATAAATTTAAAAAAAAAAAATGTGATTTATGATTGATTACTTATCACTTCCCTGACCCCAGCATCAAAAGCACCACACTTTTTTGGACACTGTTTTGCGGTCAGCAGTAGGTGGTAGGAACAAGAGGTCAATGGGACATTTGCTGCTGGAAATGATCTGATTATTGGGCAGATTTTTCAGAGCCATGGACCTAGGTGGCTCTGTAGAAACCATCCAAGGAAGACAGTGAATCAGATTTTGTTCAGACCATCCTCAGTGTGCAGATTGTGATCTTTTCTAGAAGTTGTTTTATCAGGAAGTTCTTCTATATAATTTTCTCATAATCTCTCTTCTTATAGTCTGAGCCCTTTATTTTCCTCCCACGGAAGATAAAGCCCAACTAAAGTTATAGGAAGAGGAATTAGGGAAGGCTCTCATGATCTGAATATTTTTCAACTTCTCAATTTTCCTTTCTACAAAATGGAAATAATATCTATTTTCTCGGGACTTGGATAACAGCAGTTTGAGCAGCTGAGTATTTAGCGTGTGAAATGTTGATGGGCACAATTGTCTGCATCACATAGTCTAAAATGTGCAGATTTTTACAACTAATAGAATTTCCCAACTTGCATTTTCAGAGCTAAAGCTATTGACCCACCCAAGTGGGGGATAATGTTCTAATAGGACTTATTGGTTCCACACATCGACCAGTCAGCTGCATTACTGGAAAGGCTGAGGCTAGAGGTTCTCAGGGGGACCACCAAACAGAGAAGCTGAGCCATGCCCCCTAGACAGAATCCTCATCCTGACTTCCTAGTGCTGGGCTCTGGAGACAGACCAGCCGACTTACCATGACCCAGCTCCTGTGTGTCCTCCCGGGGCCTCAGCAGCACCAGCTCCCAAGTGTCACAGCTTATGAAACCACAGCTCAAGTCATGGGGAACAGATAGGAGGATGGGTGATCTATATTTTGGTGTTGAGAGGGATTTAGATCATCTGAACTTCAGGAAGTTTTTTATGCAGTAGTTTTAAGTTGAGAGCATGTATAAAGAGCTGGATGTCTTATTTGGAAGCGAATTACCCACATAAAGGATACCGGATCCCGTTCTGTATTTCCCGAATGAAACTTTAGGACCAAGGTCAGATGGTAAGGTGAGCCTTTGAAGGCAGGGCTTTGAAGGCAGGGCTGTCCTAACCTGAAACTCGGGCTCACCACCCCTCAGCTCTCTACCTTTGAGTATGCCGCTGCCCAGAAGTTAGAAAAGGGAATCTAAAGCCATTGGTTGTTTTTGTTTTGTTTTTAAATGTATTAAATTTTGGTCAAAAGGTCAATTACTGCTGTAACAAATGACCACATGCTTAGTGGCATAAAACCACACAAATTACTGTGTTATAGTTGTAGAGATCAGAAGTCCAAAATGGGTCTTATGGAAAATCAAAGTGTTGGTAGAGATGCTTCCTGATGGGAGAGTAGGAGAGAGAATCCATGTCCTTGTCTTTTCCAGCTTCCAGAAACCTGAATTCCTCGGCCTGTGGCCACCTCACTCTGAGCTCTGCTTCCATTGTCCCTTCTCTCTCTGGCTCTCCTGTCTCTTCCCCTTATAGATGCCTGTGTGATTAGATTAGACCCACCTGGATAATGCCAGATACTCTCCCATCATAAGACCCTTCACATAGTCACACCTGCAAAGTCCCTTTTGTCATGTAAGGTGACACATTCACAGGTCTCAGAGATAAAGACCTAGGCATCTTTGGAGGGGAAGGTATCATTCCATCTATCACAGGAGACAATTGGAACTCCTTGGAGTCTGTATGTTCTTTCCTTCCTTTCTGAAGACCACCACAGTCTTCCTGGTGGTGTCAGCTATGGCCACCTAGGATTCCTTTCCCCTACCTCTCCATCCTCTGTCAGGTGTAGCTTTTACTGACGCTTCAGACTGCCACGGCTCACTGCACTCACGACCTTGCCAGGCCCTGGTCCAGAGCCAAGTCTGTATTGGTGTAGTTCTTATCAGTGCTGCCTGCCAAATATTTCTCTCCCCTCCCACCGCCTTCTTGGCAGGTGATGGATGCACAATTCTTACATATACGCTTACGTGTAGGCGGGAAGGTTCATGTGATTAGCTCTGACCAGTGATTTGTCAATGACCTCTAGGCTATGATGCCGTGAGACCTTTTAACACCTTCTCTTTTCCCGTCAGTACAATAATCAGCCATGTTCAAGGTGGGTGGACTTGCATTTGATGTGTACAGGATGCAGGAAATAAGCCTTATTGTAGCCACCCCCATAGTTGGGGATCATTTGTTACTGCAACATGTTACCTAACTTATCCCAACTGGTGCATTTTGCGAGGGTTACCAGGGGGTAAAAAAGAAGAGCAAACAGCGCAGATCACTCCTACCTGATTCTTTCTGTTTGCCTGTCTCTGTTCGCAGACCACATACACTTCCCTATATCTCTGGTGAAAATGTCCATTAACCCCTGTCTCCTCCCTGTCTC
This sequence comes from Lutra lutra, assembly GCF_902655055.1. Classification (NCBI taxonomy): domain Eukaryota; kingdom Metazoa; phylum Chordata; class Mammalia; order Carnivora; family Mustelidae; genus Lutra; species Lutra lutra. Next base: position 21,538,206 of record NC_062281.1, read on the forward strand.
CTGGGGGGTTCTGAGGAAGCAGAGAATTTAGTTTCTGAAGTGTATTGATAATATACCCAAGACATTGATCACACATAGTTGACTCTACATCAGCTGAAATGAGAAGGCTCTGCAAATACGATGATGGGGGGCTGAGGGGAGAGAACGGGGGTGCTACAGCATTGAACCGCAATCATACTCTTTATTTCTTGTGCTAAGCCCTCACAGTGGAAGTCTGCTTCTGTCAGGGCAAGCACAGAGTGGGAGAGAATTTGGGAATTTGATGGAAACTAGTAGGAAGGGAGTCATGCAGACATCCTGGGGAACAGGAAGCCATGCCAGGCACTCATTCCTGGAGGCTCCTTGTTTTGCAATCTTTGGATGCCCCCGCTCACCCTGCTCCCCTCACTCCCAGTGCTTTTGCAGCCTTGGCCTGAGGCCAGAGATTGCAATCAAGGTTTAGTTCCCACCGTCTGTAAATGGAAGTCTAGCTCAGTACTAGGGGGGCACCAGGCAGATGCCTGCAAGTGACCGTGGGAACGTTACATGCATGTTTCATGAAACGTTATTGTAACCTGGGTTAGACATTGGTCAGTTTCCCTACAACCACAGCGACCACATCCCGGTCTTCCTCTGGGCTGTCCAGGCATGAGTTCCTACAGGCCAGCCTCAGGACCCGTCGCCTGCCAAAGTGCGTTGTTCCTATGGCAACCTGCAATCTGGGTCCGAAATACCCAGGTTAAAATTCTGCTATTCTGTTTGACTCTGTGTGTTTTCAGTGGAGGATGGCCAAAATTAGATAAAAAGAGGGGTTCTTTTCTAAATTTGTGCATTTTCTTTATCCAGATGATCAATTCTTGTCCGTAAGAATAATTGAGGACCTTCTCTCCTAAAGTGTCTGTTTAGAAGGAAACTACTGTTCCGGCAGGATTAGCCGAAAAACGAAGATGGAAATCCTTTCCAGCCATTGTTCATTTGCTTTTTCTTTTATTTCTGAAACCCTGCAGGGCGAGCCCTGCTGAGACTGACTGACAAAAAGCTCGAGCGGATGGGGATTGCCCAGGAGAACCTCCGGCAGCATATCCTACAACAGGTGCTCCAGCTGAAGGTGCGCGAAGAAGTCAGAAACCTACAGTTACTCACACAAGGTATCCTGCGGCTGCCTAGTGGGTGGATAGAAGGGGAGGAAGGGAAGAAAGAAACCCTTGCCATCAGGACAAAGGGGGAGCCAGGGAGAGACGATTACTGTGTCTTTGCAGAATTTCTTTTATTAAAAAAAAAAAAAAAGGTACATAGATTTAAAGGCTACTTCCCTCCTAAAACTCTTTTTTATAGCTCACTGGGGGAAGGATGCACACCAAGTAATGGATGAGCAAATGGAATTATCTGATGACCTAATTTCAAGGACATCCCATAGAGTTATATAGGTTGTGCACTGCACAATGCCAGAGATAGGGATATATTTGCACCCCTAGAGTTGTACGGTGCGGCCCAAGCTCCCTTAGTCTGACCGCCAATTCTGAGGGAGGCCTTGGAATTTGTGTGACTCCATAGTTCATACGATCATGATACAAGTGGGGTTTTTGTTGTGTTTCATTTTACTTTGATTTTCACTGACTAATGGGAGAAAAACAATTGAAAGGTATGGGTCTGTATATATATGCATATGAACACATACACTCTTGAGAGATTTTTGAGAACTCTATTTAGCATCCTGAAAATAGAATCATTCCTTAAAAATAGATTGTAAAGAATTTAAGCCCGGAATATTATGACCGTATAATTCTAAACAAGGATCATAATTAATTCGATGTGTGGGGAGAAGTGGCCGAAAAAAAGCTGGAATTTGCAGAAAACTTTAAGTTGCAATGTATGTAACTCATGTGTCTACATAAGCTTTGGTTGCTACCAACCTCCACTGGCTATAACCCTTTATTTATTTTATTTTCATGTCCATTACACACCATTTTAAGTGAAAGGAGGATAAAATATGTATTTTTGAGAGCCGAGGGTATTTTTCAACCTGTAGAATAGTCTGCATGCACACTGATATTGGAGAAATCTGGGTCAGCCAAGTTTCATGTTATTGCATTTAGATTATAACCCAGTAATAGGCCATTTGCCTAGAGAAAGTGATGTACTGCCTAAAGATGACTGCTCTAGAAGGATGCATGCAGACTTGGAGTGATAGGAAAATAGTGTGTTTATTTGATATGCATTATTTGCATTTGTCTCCAGAGGCTTCCAGTGGTAAATTTATAGGTACAAGTACTCTGAGTGATTTAAATTTGAATCTGACATACTGATATACTTTTTAGTTTCTTTGAAGAAGTAAATAGAGATTCAAAGAGTTATTATAAGAAAGTCTATCCTAGTGCTGTTTACAAAACTGAAAAATTATGAACAGCAATATGGAAAGAAACAAATAATTCTTCGTAAATTCATAAGCTACAATATAATGCAGTCATTAAAATTAAATCTTCCAGGAATACATGACAACATGGGGAAGTACTGGAAATAAAATAGAAGAAATAAAAAAATAAAAAAGAAGTGGGGGTGGGTCGGAAAGACCATGTAAAAATTTTTATTTACAGTATGAACCAAATTTCTTAAAAAGAACATATTTTTATATGTACACAGAAAAAGGGATGCCAGTGATTGTGCCAATGTTTTGATAATGGTTCTCTCTAGGTGGTGGGATTGTGGGTGATTTTAGTTGTTTTCTTTATATTTTTTATATTTTCCAAATTTTCTCATTTGAATCTGTATTATGGTTATAATCAGAAAATAATGCACATGTTTTAAGCTTCAGTCACATGCATCATTCTGCCAGGTTCTGGTTAGTGTCTTGAGGTTTTCTCTGCTCTTTTGTTTTCCTCCTGTGATGATATATAGAAAATGAGACCTAAACTCATCTCGTGTGCCTTAGACTCTTTTTTTTCCCTCTGCTACTGTCAGCCTGCAGTGTGTTTGCTTTGCAAAATCATTTTCTACAGCTTTCATTGCCCTAGATGCATAATATATAAGGTTTTTCCTGAGATAGTACTCAAGTCTATTAAGCTAAATATATGTTTGTGTTCTGGGAAGGTAATGCTAAGTTCAGCCTTTTCAATTCGGTTGTTGTCACTTTCTTTAGCTTGGAAAAGCTGTGCATTTTGCATTCTTTCATTCCACTCCCTTTAGGAGAGATCACGTTCACTAGCTCTTGGATATTCTGTCTGCACTCATATTACCTTTTTTATTGCTTGTCCTTTACATGTTAATGTTCAAACTCATTTCATGCCAGGCAGACTTCAGAAAATCTATAGCATTATTGAAGTGATGGTTTCTTTTTCTTTTTCTTTTTTTTTTTTTGAAGTGAAACAAAAAAATTGACAAGTTGTTTTTATGACTGATAATAGAAGTTCTAAAGACAGCTGGGGTAGGCTTAAAATATTTTGGGTCTGGGTTTGCTATAATAAAAAAAAGGAATACTGTTCCACCCAAGTAAGTGACTGGCCTAACAGATATATCATATGGAAATTATACCGTGGAGGTGATATGTGATTCAGTATTGAATATTTGATTCCTCAACTCTGCAAATATTAGTCAGTAGAAATAATGTGCTGAATAAGTCCAAACAAAGATTTTAGAACACTACTTAGCTTCTGGAAATCCCTGAACATGCTTCTAAAGGAAATAATAGCTAAGCCTACTTCTCCAACTTCCTGATGGCTGTTTTAAAACTGGTCTGTTAGTTCTGTACCAGTCATGTTCACACTGTTGGCCAGGAGCCCCATGACAGTAATAGGACTAAGATGGTCCCAAGGGGACTGGGGAAGTTCCTGCTGACTACTGTGGGTCATCTGAACACAGGGAACACGGAGTTTCTACCCTGATTTTTCTTACTCTCCTCCTTCCGGATGCTTACCCAGAGACAAAAAACTATGAGGTACTTTAAAAATGTGCATGTGGACTCAGTAAATACATTGGTTTATAGGCACTAACAATGAATCATGACCAAAAAAATCTTAAAACAGCTCATTATCTAAAGCCAGAACTATCCTTCAGTTAAAATGCTGGCCTCTGATTTCCCTTCTCTTATTCACAAGAGCCCTGTAACTACCTACATTTGCAAGAAACATAAGCCACGCCTGGCCCTGCTCTGAATGTTGTTCCCTTGGAGATCATTGAGGTGGTTTCTTCCTCCGTATAGCCTTGTGGTCTTCTGTGTCTTGTCCAGGAGGTGCCAGGATGTCAGTTTGGTGGGTTTGCTGGTTTGCGCGTTCCTGCAAGACAACTTGCCCCCATCTCCAGTTGTCTTGGGGAGAGCGGTACGGAGCTGGAATCCTCATCATTCTCTCCCGCTTGATTCATGAGAGATGAGAGAAAGGTTCCTTATGTAACACACAGCAGGGGTGCAAAATACCAAGTTAATGCATAACCGAGCATATGAGGGCATCTTTACCTTTTTTCTACAATATTTCCTACAATATTTGTAGGAAGAAAAAGACACCAAGGATACCAAAAGCTGACTGTATCTTATGTGGCTAATGCGTTTTAAATGTTATTGTATATACATCACTGCACATTGTGACAATTGTCACATCAAGTCCCGATAGTTACCCTACCGTGATCATTGCTGTTGTCAGCCCCAGCGTACATCTGGGGACCCGGGATGAAGAACCGAAGTAAGAGACCCAGAGTCAGACAGCTAGTAAAGAGCACAGCACAGGTCTGTCTGACTCCACCGGAAGCTTCTGTCCATTACGTTTCAGCACCTCGGATCCATCCGATGGGGCTAGTAATTCCTATTTCATGGTGGTGCTCTGATGGTTAAATGGAATTTTATGTGGAAACCATATAGCATAGTTTATGGCATGTTCTATGAAAAGGAGTTGACAGATTTTTTTTTTTCGTGGAAAGGGCCACATGGATGTATTTTAATCTTTAAGGGCCAGGCAGTATCTGTGACAAGTACGACATCATGTAAAAGCATCCACAGATAATCTTCAATGAATTGAAAAGAGCAGTACACCAATGAGACTTAATTTACAAGCATCGTTGGTAGGTCCTGGTTTGTGGACTCCTGTGTTATAAGGGCAAAAATGCAAACTTTTACCATCGTTATCAAGATTCTGTTTTTATTCTTAGTATCTTCCCTTTTGAGTTGTAAATGCTTCCCTCATCTCAGGAACATGATATATATATATATATATGATACATATACATATCACACTCCTGGGGTGTCCTTTTCAATGTCTTCCTTGGCTATAAGGATGTGGATAGTGTGAAAATGTACTCACAACTGTGAGGGTGGGGTTTCTTTGGGTAGTAGAAACCAGTATCCAAACTGGAGGATAAAGCAGATGAAGGCAATAAACGGCACCAAATGCCTTTTTAATGAGTGCCTACAAAGTGGGAAAAAAGAAGAAGAAGAAGACCACGATTGTTTACCAGGGCCGCTTAGAGCTCATTAAACATTAATGTTTCCCGAAGGACTTCTTCCATATTGTCCAAATATATGTGGCAATTTTTAGTTAAGAATTGCATGACCAAAGGACTTTCCTAGAGCTTCATCCTTTGGAAAGACACAAATTAGAAACACTACTTTCTAATCCAAGAAGACTTTCCAGAACCATGTGTCCAGATTGGGTATTTTAGTCCCGTCACCCCCACAGTGATACTTCAGCAACTGAAGTAGGCCATCTGATCTGAAATAGGCCATCTGGTCCACCACATTGCTTAAAGAAGGAAGTCTTTGTAGCACATAGCAATAGACTCTTTGAGAACATTTTTCCGATCTCATTTTATAGTTTTGGGCTCCAAGACCCAGAGAGGATTAGAGAATAGTTCATGGTTACACAGCTGGTTAGTAGCATAACTGAAACTAGATCCCTGTTCTCCTAATTCCCAAACCAGTGTTTTTTCTTCCTTATTGTTTTCAATTAAGGTTTAATTTATATACGGTAAATGCACCATTTTTAGTGTACAGCTCTACAGCTTTGGACAAAGGCATATAGTTGTGTAACCACCACCACAGTTAAGATATTAAATAAAAGGTCTGTAATTCCAAAAACTACTCTTCCTGGTTCCCCTTGGTTGTCAACCCTTTTCATTATCCCAGCCTCTGGCAACCACTGCTGTGTTTTCTGTCCCTTTAGTTTTGTCTTTTCCAGAACATCGTAAGTGGAATCAGAAAGTCTGACTTCTTTTATTTATTGTGATTCACAGAGACTTACCAGAATTGTGGTGTATATCACTAGTTCATTCATTTTAATTTCCTACTATTCCACTGAATAGATATCCCACAGTTGGATATACCACATTCTCCAGGTGAGGGACATCTGGGTTGTTTCCAGTTCTGTAAATACTAATAAAACTGTTATAAGCATTCATGTACTCGCTTTCATATAAACATGAGTTTTCACTTCATTGGCTGAGTATCTAGAAATTGCTGGGTTGTATCATAATTATATGATTATTTTCTTAAGAAACTGCCAGGCCAGTATTCTTAAGATAATAAAAGAAGAAGAACATGTTAGAGGCCGGCTTTCATACATACAAAAATATTGTAAGTGTTCTGAAAATTGTTCCATCTTTGTAGAAGTCTTACCTAGCACTTCCTTGAGCTACCACCATCTTAAGAGGCCCCAGTTTTCCTGCAAGTTTCTAGTAAATTGTCTCAAAATAAATCAAGGTCAAATATGTTTATAGTTCACTTGTTCATTTAACTAAATTTTTCTTAGCATCTCAGTTGTCATTAAGACATGTTTTCTTTACCAGGGTGCCTGGGTGGCTCAGTCAGTTAAGCATCTGCCTTCAACTCAGGTCATGATCTCGGGGTCCTAGGATCGAGCCCCACGTCGGGCTCTCTGCTGGGCAGTGTGCCTGCTTCTCCCTCCCCATCTGCCTGCTGCTCCCCCTGCTTGTGCTCACTCACTTTCTCCTTCTCTTTGTCAAATAAATAAATAAATAAGAAAGGAAGAAAGAAATGCTTTGTCTTTCTTCTGAGGAAGATAATTACAGTAATATTTCCAGCTCCTGGGAAAGAAAACTTGAGCCAGTCAGATTCCCTTTTATGCATATGTGAGGTATGTTTGATGGCCCCTTCTAATATCTTCCAAATTACACTCTTTGAACTTCCAGTCTTCTCTGTGTCTTTTTATTTAGTAGTGCCACTGGTGTTACAGATCTGGTGTTCACACGTGTATTCTCTTCAGGCTCAGCTCTTCTGCCTTGTCATTGGTTGACACTGAGCTTTACCTCCCTGGTGCTCACCTGTTTGCGTGAGCCTGACGTCTCGTTCTCCTCCTCTTTTTCCTATGGCTCCTTCTTTGATTAATTGCAAGCCCCCTTCCTCTCTCACTCCCTGAATGTTGTTGCCACTTGGGGAATGCATCCTCTTAGCTCTCCTCATTGTGCATGCTCTCTGGAGAATCTCACCCACTGTCATTGTTTTAACCATCCCCTCCTTCTCAGTGACTGTCAAATACATCTTAGACCACTATGAAGCTTCAGATCTTTAATCTCCCTAAAGGGCATGAACTCTGAATATTCTACCAATATCTCAAATTAAAAATGTTCTAAATCAACTCCATTGTCTTTCTCACCATCTCTCCAGCCCATTCTTCCCCCTGTGTTTCTTCTCAAGGTTAATGCCATTATTCATTCCATCACCTAATGTAGAAGGCTCAGAATTACCTGACCTGTGATTACTCCTTCTCCCTTAGCACCCCTATGTAATCAGTGACCATATCTTCTGAATTCTGCTTGTAAAATGGGTTTCCAGTCTTTTCCTGCCTCGTGACCATGCTAGCCACTGTTAAACCATTCCTGTTAAGCTCCTTCCCAGGCCATAAGAATAACATACTAGTTATTTGATCTCTAGTCTCCACCCTGTCCCATTCGTTCACCTTTAATTAACTTCCTACTTCTGTTTTTTTTTTTTTTAATATGTGCTGCCGAAGCAAGCACATCTTCCTACTTCTATTGCCAGACTTAATTTAAATATATTTCAGATGACATTATATCCCTCCTTAAAACATTTGATGGCTCCCAGCTGCCTACAGAATAAAATCCAAACTTTTCACCATTCCATAGAAAGCCAATCTGGGCATTTCATAGATGTATTAACTTTGGGCAAGTTAAGTTAATACATCTATGAATCTATGATTAAGATTCCTCAGTTGTAAAAATGGGAGGAAGACCTATTTCACAGAGTTGTTATGGATATGGTATAATAAAACTTATGGAAGGACCAATCTTGATGAGCTATCACCTCTTCTGAGAAGCCTTACCCCATCTCTCAGGCAGAACCAATCATTCTCTTTTCTTCATTAGTAAGTACTTTGTGCATACTAATAATTTATTTGTTACATAATATCTATTTAGTATCCATTTATTCTCCCATCCACTGGGCATCAGGTTCGGTGGTGTTAGGGATAGAAAGGAACACTCAGTCTAGCAATGAGGATAGACTGTGTATGCCCTTCTAGAAATACACAGATGTATAGTAATAAGAACTGGAACTTAGCCTCACCTGGGAATAGGTGGGACAAAGGAAGACTTGCCAAAGGTATAATACATGCACTAGATCTTGAATGACATAAGTTGTGAGAGATGGCTAAGGGCATGAGGCAGAAGGAAGAGCCTATAAGGCATGGTAGCGAGAGGTCTGTCCATCTCCCCTGTAGAACACAGACAGCCTCATTGTCTTCTGACTTTCCTTTGCTCTCCTACCTCCTAGCATAGTGCTTGGCAGAGAGTGGATCTTCCATTTATTTTCACTGATTTAAAATTAATTGTTCCCCTCTTTTTCTTATTTACTAAGTATTCTCAACTTCATTTTCTCAGAGCAATAAATGCAATATCAGTTTTTATGGATTCATAATTTTAAAAAAACGAGTAGCTACAGAGCCATTTGGCATTGTCCGTGAGCAAAATTGTGCAGAATCTCTTTTATTCTGTTGTAATCTTTTTGTATTATTTTGAAGGTGATGGCGTCTTATTTAAAGGTGATAATGATGGCTCTTAAATCAAAGACACCTGTCCCAAGGGCTCTTCAGTATACAAGCCACTCCTTCGTTGAGCTGTTTTCCCCACTATTTGCAATGTTAAATGATCTGAGAGATGCTCTCAAGCAATTAGAAATTGAGCCTTTTGTCCTAAGACCCAGGGAATTGCCTACCGGCTCATGGTAGTTGAGAATGTCAGAGCAGGAGTCTTACAGGACTTTGTGGTGATTATTCTTCTGCACGTGGGGTCTTTCATTACCACTTCCTCATCTGGTACTACTTGATTAGGAGCTGCCAACCACATGTCATTTCTAAGTTGCATCCAAGATAGCATTTCCTCAATCTGTTACCTTCTTGAGCTTTTCCCCAACACATTTCATCATCTCCGTTCCCTGTTATACAAATGGTAGGGCCAGGAATAGTTCTAATTTTGTCAAGTATTTGAGCCTTCAGAGAAATTCTCTTTGTCATAGTTTTATATATTTAAAGGCCTAAACATAGACTGTTTTCGGGGGGAGTGGGTATGGAGCTCCCACAAGAGTATGCCGGTAGGGGTTAGCATTGTGCCACGCCCACTCCAATTTCATTTTCATCGTGGGAGTTCGTTATGGCTGGGTCATTCAAAGAAGGTGTTTGCAGTGGGGCATCAAATGGACCTCTCTTATCTGCTGTGTTCTTCGTGGTAGAAAAAAATCTATTCCGACGGCCCCAGGGGTTCGTCTAACCAGTACAAGGGAGAAGTATCCACACATCATTTTTTTTTTAATTTGGACGTGTTCTTTCAGGAGTTATCCTTGCCTAACTTCTGCATAACTCCGTGTTTTTATGGCATTTTTCCATGCTGAGAAAGTAACTGTTAGGGACGCCAAATGTTTCGTGTCTGCCTCTGCAGAAATCACTAACCTCAGAATTCTTTACTGCTCACCTCTTTGCATTTCAGTGTTCTAGGTGAAATTAAAAATGTATTTGGGGGCACCTGGGTGGCTCATGGGTTAAAGCCTCTGCCTTCGGCTCAGATCACGATCTCAGGGTCCTGGGATCGAGCCCCGCATTGGGCTCTCTTCCCAGGGGGGGACCTGCTTCCCCCTCTCTCTGCCTGCCTCTCTGCCTACTTGTAATCTCTCTCTCTCTCTGTCAAATAAATAAATAAACTCTTTTAAAAAAATGTATTTGATACTTGTGTTGGGACAATTCAAGATGGCTATGCAATTGCATTCTTATTTCACCTTGTGATTTGACTATGAATTTGAAGGACCTTGAATGACTGATACTGTACTGATGTTTGTTTTCCACAATGGACACTGGGTTCCTTTCTTCAGGGTAAGGCTAGACCCTGCAATTTTGGTTCAGATCTCCTATGGTCTTCATTTAGCAAGGCAGTTGTAATAAGACAAGAGCATGTGGACCCGATGAGAGAAAATCAAAGCCATTTTCAGGGATGTACTGAGCTGCTCTGGCTTTTCTAGGACACAGAGAAATATACCATCTGCATACTTTAGAATTTCATTCCCCAATATATATTGCCTACTTTCTCTGTGGCCTTTTTCTTTGGGGCCACCAATTCTGAGTGCCTGGAGTAAAATTTTACAAGGGATAAGATTTTCAAGATTCTCATTTCTTCCATGTGTCTACCTGCCAATTCCAGAAGGCATCATATACGTAGTCTACACTGTGACTGCCCCAACCTTGTGCCCCTACCACAAGACAAAATCTCTCCTTCTCTGAAATAAGACCTTTTTTATTAGTATCCCTTTTTTAATCGCTTTATATAGGAGCAATTACACAGCTGCTCATTCAGTAATTCATCCAGAAAACATTTACTGAGATCCTACCATTTACCCAACGCTCGCTGCTGTGTGTTAGGGATACAGGGATGAATATAATAATCCTTGATGTCGAAGTGAAGTGAAAGAGACATAAAAGAGGTAAACATAGAATTCAAGGATCATGTAGATATGCCTCTAAACCAGAAAGAATATGTCAGGAAAGGTTCCAGGAGGCGGTGACCTCTAAACTGAGCCAGATACTTAGTTAGTGTATGTTAACTTTTGATTTAGTCATCAAGCAAATATAAAATTGCCAAGATGATCAGAGCCTCAGAGAGATATACCATGCTGTAAAACTTCTATTTACTAAAAAAAAAAAAAAATTTGTATTTACTGAGTTCCTGACCTTTCCTGGGTGTTGGTGAAATTCAGTAAGAGAGACATGGTTCTCAGATACACGGATTTCACATTTCCATGAGGAAGACATTTCCAACAAATAATCTTTGTAACGAGGTGAAAGGTGATAATGATGCTTTGGGAGTGAGTAAGCAGCAGGATTTCCCTGCCTCTGAGTGATCAGGACAATTTCCCTCAGGAGCTGTAGCAGAGAAGTAGGGCAGGTAGAGCTTAGGGACTATGGAAAGAATATGTCCCAGTTGGAGGGAACAGCCTGTTCCGTGGCCAACATTGAAGAAGGAGCTTGGTGCATCCCAGGAACATGCAGAAGGCCAGAAGGAAGGCTCACCTGGTTAGAAGGTGGAGAGAGTGGCAGGAGGGGACACAGTGGTGGGAAGTAAGATGGGAAAGGGTAAGGGAGGGGTGAAGTGAACACCTTCGGTGTTTACTCTCCTAAGGGATTTAGAGACAAGTGGGGGACCACTAAAGGATGAACCAGAGACCATCCTGATCAGCTTTGTATAACAAAAGAAGAGCAGATACATTGAAAAAGGATAAGACAAGAGGCCAGACTCCAATGAGGAAGCTCCCGCATTAATCTGTGCGAGAGATGCGGACAGCCAGAAGGTGGGTGGTGGCCAGTGGGAGTGGAGAGAAGTCAGCTCAAGAGACGAGGCAACCCATGATGAGAGAGTGAGCAACAGTGAAGAAGAGGACTGTAAAGGATCATCTTTCACATATCCGTACCACATTCTCCTCTCCTAAATCCATGCTCTCTGCAGCAGAATTTTCTTAGTGCTTCTTCACAACTCTAGATTCCTGGACCTGTGGAGTTAGGTTCTCCGGCCCAGGCATTAGTATTTTCCACAGCTTCACCCCCATATGACACTTATGCAGATGAAAGTGTGAATGGCACTGCCCAACGCTCTCCAGACCCCACATACACAGTGTATCAGGCACTCTGCCCCTTTCCCAGCATGAGTAGGGCTCTCTTGGGCTTAATGAATTTGCCTGCATTGACCAGGTAAACTCAGAGGAAGGCTTCAGCCCTTGGGATGAATGAGACTATGTCATATTAAAGCCCAAATTGGAGTGGAGCCCATCCGCACTCTCATCTTACCTTGCAGTTGATGCCCTCAAGGTCCAAGAAAGTGACCCACCTCCCCACATTCCCCAGAAGACCGCCACTGAAATCCTACTTCTCCCATTTCCCCAGGCAACATGAAATAGGTTCTCTTAGGTAGTCCCCTAGGGCAATAAGGAAGGTACTTTACACCAAGACTCCACCATTTCCTGCGTAAGGCAGGGGAAAGCCTGTGATGGTAGGACCTCCTCTAAAGATAGAAGGGGGAAGAAGAGAAAGAAAAGTGGTTCAGCTCCACAAGGAGCAATTTGGGATTCATATTTGAAACCATCGAGGTTTTGTAGAGTTTGGCAGTTGTTTCAAAATCATTAATATCTAACATCAGCATTAGATATTGTATTTCCATACAAAGGCACAAGTTACTAGATCTTCAATTTATTACACAAGGGAAGTCTGGAGCTAAGATTTGTTGTGCACCTATTTGCACATTTGGCATTTTGAATTCTATATTTAGCCCCCAGAATAATTTTGCAAGATGGATAACATGAGCCCCTTTCCATAAATGAAGAAACTTGGCCCAGAGAGCTGCAGTGCTCATTCAGGGTCACAGCGAATAAGTGTGACTATTAGTCAGGGTTCTCCAGAGACACAGAACCATTAGGGGATATAGGTACTTGATGTTTTAATTATAATATATATCCAGAAAGAGAGAGAGAGACTTATTGTAAGGAATTGGCTCTCACAATTATGGAGGCCTGGAAGTCCCAGGATCTATTGTCAGTGAGCTGAAGACACAGGAGAAGCCAGTGGTGGCCTAGTTTGAAAATCAGCAGGCTGAGCCAGTGTTTCAGTTCAAGTCCAAAGGCAGGGAAAAACCAATGCCCTCACTCAAAACAGGCATAAAGGATCCCCTTTTACTTGAAGGAGGGTCAGCCTTTTGTTCTTTTCAGGCCTTCAACTGATTGTATGAGGCCCACCAATACTGGAGAGAGCAATCTGTTTTACTCTGGCTACCCATTCAAATGTTAATCTCATCCCAGAACACCATCACAGACACACTCAAAATAATGTTTGGTCAAATGTATGAGTACCCTGTGGACTGGTCAAGTTGACACATAAAGCTATCACGGTGGGCAAAAAACCAGTGCTCTTTCCTGGTGACCTACCTGCCTGTTGTTAAGTCTCTCTGCTTTCAAAGATACATTTTTTTCTTTTACATAAAAAACTGTGACACTAATGTACTTTCTTTCATTCAGTTAGCCAACATGTAATACATCATTAGTTTCAGAAGTAACGTTAATCATTAGTTGTATGTAACACCCAGTGCTCATTATGTCACATACCCTCCTTAATGCCTGTCACCCAATAACTCCATGCCCCCCACCTCCCCTCCAGCAGCCTTCAGTTTTTTTCCTGTAGTTAAGAGTCTCTCATGGTTTGTCTCCCTCTCTGATTTCTTCCCGTTCCATTTTCCCTTCCTTCTCCTATGATCCTTTATGCTGTTTCTTATATTCCCCACAATTGAAACCATATGGTATTTATCTTTCTCTGATTGACTTATTTCACTCAGCACTATACCCTCCAGTTCCATTCATGTCGATATAAATGGTAAGACACCAGTGTACTTTTTAAAAAAAATTAATGCTTGAGGGGATGCCTGGGTAGCTCAGTTAGTTCAAAGTCCAACTCTTGATTTCGGCTCAGGTCATGATATCAGGGTCATGAGATCAAGCCCTACATCAGGCTGCCCAGTGGACTTGGAGCCTGCTTAAGAGTCTCTCTCCCTCTGCCTCCCCACCCCACTTCTCACAGTGCTCTCTCTTTCTCTCTTAAAAAAAAAAAAATTAATGCTTGAGACTATTTACATAAAAGGTTTCTCTTAATATCTTGCTTCTCACAGGTGGTTTTCACTCTCCATCCTCCATTTTCCATTATTCTGGGCTGCTAGGAATGGTATGTGTGTGGTTTTGCTAAGCTCTTCTTGTTACCCGAGATATTGGGACGCTAAGACATTTCTCTCCCAACTTGACTACACAATGAAGCAGACATGCCAGCCTAGCATTTCCTGATGCCCCGAATATCCTGAGTAGTCTGCATCTCTTACGATCAATGATACGAAATTTTGCTAGTTGCCATTTTAATTGATTTAATTGAAATTGATTCGACATAAATGAATGCACAGAAAATTATTAAGAGTGACCTGAAAGGTTTCAGGTGTCTGCTATGTAAAAGGTGATACGACTTTGGTGTGTACATCTGAAGGTTCACTCTTTCCACATTGTATCAGAAACACAGGTGTTTAACACTAAAAACTATTAAACTTTGAACATTGATAAAGGTAGTATGTGGGGATTCCAAAAATATATGAGAAGCGTTTGAGTATATGTTTTGGTTCATCCCGTTTCTACCACATTGGTTGGTTGTGATAGTTCATGTTGACTGTAAATTTTAGATAGATAGATATTTATCCTTCTAAGTATCAGGAAATTTGATTTTTCTTTTGTCATTTGATCATGACATGGAAAGGAGCAAAAGATGAAATAGTAACAACAAATTTCATTGACTTAGATTTGTATTGTTTTTTAAATTGATCCTCTCCTGAGACTTGACTCTTTATTTTGTTATACAGAGAGTTTTACTGTAATAGTGCTTTTGGTCTAGCAGGATTTGACATGTATTCAAGCATAAAGAAATGGTCTCTAATATCCTTTCTATTTCTAAAAGTTAAACATGCATTATCTTCTGGCTTCTCTCTCTCTCTCCTTCCATGTTTTTCCTCCCCAGTGTACTTCTCCACTGAAGACTGCTCAGCCCGCAGAAGAACTATTAGAAATTTATTAATTAAGGACCAGTTTCTGCTGCTTTGTCAGGGATAATCATTTGTTTTAGAGCTGATTTTCTGCTTTAATTAAATGAAAATGTCACTCAGTCAAATGAATTCATTTATATTTATTTATCCAGTTCTCCAGGCTTGAATTTCTTAGTAGGAACTTGGGCTCATCACATTTGCTCACATAATGAACTGAAAAATGTCTCTTTCAGCAATTTAAAAGGCTCACAAATGTTTACTCCTCCCAGTAGAAGCACTATATAAACAAAGCCGTGATTAACAAATGTGCGAATGGTTGTTTTCTTGTGTAGACATTTTCTAGGTGTGTATAGGGGAACATATTTGAGGATCTGTGTGTGCTAGAATAGGGTAGTGAGGAACCCGGCACCCAGACCCTTCTGACTTTAACAAATTGTCAAAGGCCATCCTTGAATCATCTGTGTGTCTTTATTTGCCTCTTCAAAGTGCTAATTGGGGGTGCAAGGCTTAAATGCTACCTAATCTTTCCTATTTTTTAAAGCATTACTTACTGACTATGGTCTACATATTTAATATTGTAATAGCATGTTAAAATGGAACAATCATATGTGTTCACCCATTCAACAACTTTTGAGTACCTACTGCATGCCAGGCTGGGTATTGGGACTCCATGATAAACAGTGTAACCCTTGAAACTGACGAGGGGAGTAGCTGCCAAAGTCTTTGTGGCACCAGCAAATCATGTTGTACTTCCAGAAGGCATAAACACTGGTGCTAAGGCTCTTTTCCGGAACGCATACTGAAGGGTGTCAATATTACCTTGAATTCTTTTCGGGAAAAAACAATGGCAGTTTAAGCAATTCTCTACCCTATTGGGAGGGCGGAAATGGGCCCACGTGGCTCGAGGAGACTTTGATTGAGACTTTCTGGTGATCGCACAGTCACAGACACAAATACCTTAATCACCCACCCTGTGCAAAATCCCTTTGGGTACAAAGAACATCTCTGAGGTATCATGCCCAAAAAATCGGTCCTGGGGAGTCCGGGTAGTTCAGTTGGTTAAGTTTTCAACTCATGGTTTCAGCTTAGGTCATGGTCTCAGGGGTGTGCGATGAAGCCCTGTGAGGGGATCTGCATTCAGTGGGGTTTGCTTGAGACTCTCTCTCTCCTTCTGCCCCTCCCTCTGCTCTCATGTACTCTCACTCACTCTCTCTGTCAAATAACAAACAAATCTTTTAAAAAATAAAATATACTAAAAAACTGTAGTCCTCATGTACACACTGCTCTTGTCTGTCCTGGGCTACAGGAAGGTTTTTAACTCCATCCGTTTGGTGGTGATGTTGTCTGTATGTTTGTTGCCTTAAATAATCTGGAGGCAACACCGAGTTTAAAGGCCTTGAAAGCTGAGTTCCCGATGCTCAAAGAGTTACTCCATAAAATAGGCACTCTTTTAATCTTTAAATAAGTCATCCTTTCATTTTCATCTCTGGGTCATAATAAGAGCTAAAATGATGATGGCTTAGCACATGCTGGGGGAGAAGCAGGTGTATGGGGAGTCAGGTGGGCTTCTGGGTTAGCCTGGCATTGGGATTAGGAAACACAAGTGCTTGACTTTCTTCATCCTTAAAATAGCTCCTGCTAGATTCTGAGTGCTGTGACAGTAAAGATAATGGAAATAACTATTACTTAGGCTCTAGGGAACCTATCCTATTTGAGCCCTGGGCTGAGAAAGAACAGGTTGAAAAAGGGTTGACTTCTTTGTCCCTTGATAGGGACGTTGAGCATGCTGACTCTGGCAGAAACCCCACCTCCCAAGTGGAAAGAAGAAGATAAAAAGGGTATCTCCAGAGGTAGGATGGCAGCCCCTCCCAGACCCTCGGAGGGTCTAGAGTATTTGAATGAACGCTTACTGAGGACTTATTATGTGCTAGCTACTGTACGAGACCCCAGACAGCCCCTGCCCTCAAGGAGCCTTCAGTCCGATGACTATTCCAAAAATTTAGACTTTTACCCAAATCTTACAAGAATCAGTTCAGAGACCCAGGACACGTAGTCCCACATGAGGCCAAGGTGAACAGCAACAGCAACAGTAATGACTGTCTCTTAGCATGTGCTCATTCCTGATCAGCACTGTCCTAAACACTCTGTCTGCACTGTCTATTTATCCTTACAACAACCTGTGAGGCAGCAGCTGTGAGTGTCCCTATTCAGATCAAAAACCTGATACACAGAACTGAAGGGACTTCTGAACCGGGTCCCCCAGTCTGAAAAGTGATGGAGTGAGGATTTGAGCCCCGGGGTTCTCCAAAGTGCATGGTCCTAGACCCCAGCGAGGTTTGTCGCTGTAACTCTGTGAGTGCTTTCATGGGATTGGGAAGAGCTGTCCCCACTGTCTAACGTCAGGGAAGTGACTCTGTAGGAGCTGTGAGGTGCTGCCCCCCCCAGAACTGTTCAGTTAGCACGGCCTTTTCTAGAGTTCTACCCACAGGCGATGAGGGCTGTGTGTGTGTCCCACAAAACTGTGTTAAGGGCTGTGAAGGAAGAATATAAAACGCAAGGAGATGCTCTAATTTAGCCTGGGGGATAACAGTTACATTTAAAGATAACAAGAGAAATGAGGGTTCTTAAGTGAAAACAGAGGATGAGCAAGCAGGCAGGCAGGTGGAAAAGTATGTGCTAAGCCCTGAGGCACAAAAGAGTCTGGCGTTACCTAAGAACTGAACAAAGACTGGGTGGGACCCCATAGCTCCAGAGAGAGTCCTGTGGCCTGGATGCAGCAAGGGACAGACCCACAGGGCCTCCACGTCACAGGAAGGATTTGGAATTAGAGTCAGGAAGTGCAGTGAGAGGCCATTCAAGGATTTTAAGCAGAGAAGTGAGGAGATCATATTTATGTTTTTAAAAGATCATGTTGATGGCTGTTTGGAGAATGGATTGGACGGGGTCAGAGATGGAACCGGGGAGGCCCGCCAGTGACTTTTGCTGGAATCCAGGTGGGAACAGGTGACAGTCACTACGGTGGCAGCCACGGAGATGATCGCTGCCGCATCTGCCCATAGGGGCCGCAGGGTGTGCCGACGGATTAGAGGTGGCCAAGAGCGGGAGAACCAAGGGTGAGTCAGGATTCCTGCTATGAGCTGCTACAGAGTGGGAGGGTCTGTGCTCAGGAGGAACCTGGAAGGGGGAGCATTAGGCAGAGAAATGAAGAGGTCAGACTGCCATGTTGTGTGGGCATGTTATGTTTGAACCGCTGGTGAAAGCACTTAGATGGGTATGACGGTCTCATGAGGGATCCTTCCTGAGCAGTAAACTGAGGAATTGTCCTAATGTGTGTCAGAGATGCCATGGGGGCGGTGCAGTTGCTTGGCCACTGAGCCTTCCTGACTTCGATTCACAACAGGTCTCGTTTAATGTCCAACAGGAAAGCTAGAGGGACAAGTGCCCAGTGCCCTGTGTCGGCTTCCTTCACTGAGCACTGAGCTGCCTGTCAGCTTCCATACACTTCCTGTGTGTCTTCTGATGGTTTGTTCAAACGAACATCAGAAAAGGCCGTGGGAGGGACAAGAATGATGACAAAACGGTGCTCTGACGTGTCACCAGGCCCCACCCTGGGCCAGGCTCCCCTTTTGCAACATCACCTCTGCCCAGGGTCCGGGGAACTATGACAAAGTGACCGAAAGCATGACCTTTGTAGAAAAATCGAAGTTGTTCCCCAGCTCTGTCCCTTACTATCTATCCAACTTTAGGCCGATGACTTATCCTTTCCGAAAGCAAGTTTTCTCCACTGTAAAATCAGAACAAAAATACCTAGCTCAGGGTTGCTGTGTGGATTAAAAGAGATTTTTGTGAAGTGATAATTAGCAGAGATCTAAATAAATGATAGATAGGAAGTGGGTCCATGACTAAGAGGACATCCTTGCCGGAGATTGGCTGAAATATGGATTTCATAAGGCTATTCCAATAAGTCAGACTGAATTTTTGTCAAATTCTGCAATCATCTCAAGGCAGAGAAATGAGGGAGGGCACTGTGTAGGATATATAGCTTTATCACTTCCATTAAATTGCTTTTGACAGAGGCCTGTTTTTCAACCAGAATCTCAGTCAAAAGTGTACCAATATCTAAAGACAATTATTCATTGTGAACAAGTCTAGAGGATGGTATGGAAGCTTTCATATATACCTGCGGATTGGGGTTCTTTTGATGACTTCATTTGATCAGACTATGTAGCTTGTTGAAGAATCATCCCTGATATTGTAGATAGGTTCTTCGTGCATGCATAGAGGGCATTGTCTGGGATTCCCGTGTTTTTGTGGGACTACAAGATTCCCTACCACCACTACCTGCCAGTTGTGGAGTGACACCCTTGTTTTATACTATGGCTTCGATTATTAATACTTCCTTGTGCTTGAATGTTCTACTGAGAAATAGTCATGGTCATTACCCAAGTGAGCAACTGTGTTTACAGAGTGTCTCTTATGTGCCCAGCACTGCTGGGACTCAGAATGAAGATGGCAGACTCTTCTTTGTTAGTCCTTATTATTCTTGACTCTGTACCTAGAGAACAATACCAGAGATTTACAATTTAATACTGTTTGGAATCCTACATGGTTAAGTGCTCTAGAACAATGCCATCCCATAGAACTTTCTGAAATGGAAATGGTCTTGGTCTGCACTGTTATGTCCAGTGGCCACCAGTCACATGTGGCTATTGAGGACTTGAAATGTGGGTAGTGTGACTAAGGAGCTGAATTTACAAATTTAATTTGAATTGACTTAAATTGATGTAGCCATTTGTGAATCCTAGCTCCCACAATTCTGAGGAGAGATGGTTGTGGCCTCCAAAAATTCAGGAAGGAAATAGAGCTTCAGGCAGAACTTAGAAGTAGGGAGGAAAGTAAAGGACACTCCATCGAGAGTAACAGCATGAGCAAAGGATGCAAGGAAGGGGAAAGCATGTGGTTTATGAACATTACACAGGCAAGGGAATTGAAGGAAATTCGATGAGAAAGACTTTCTGAAAATATCAGGAAAGAAGTTTCTAGAATCTAGACCGTTCCATCCATTTCATAAGTTCTGTGTGAGTATTTTGCCTGTGGTAAGCCTCCCATTTTTTAGAATGGGTTACATAGTGTTGATTTTGTTATACTTTTTATAGACGTTTAATCTCCACGGAGTTATACCACAGAATGTACTAGTTGGTCATTGACACTTTCCATACCTGTGAGATAGCAATCTAAAGACGCTTCAAGGAAGCATTGTTGCAGCAGAGGTTAAAGGTACCTATAAGGCTTGGGTCCCCCAGGGACTAGCAAGAACAGATGCTGTAGGGGTTGGAGAGCTGGAGCCACGCACGGAAGCAGGGTAGCTGTTGGAAGAACTCTGTGGAAAGATGCAGCCAGTGCCAGAAACACCAGGTCCAAGCGGGGAAGGAAGGAGAGAACAGTCAAACCTCTTGCCCGCTGCCTCCCACTGGTGCCTCACCAAACACAGCCAGAGACTGGACGGCAGGGGAATCACAGGTAGTTCAGTCCTTGGGGGTCAGCCTCTTATAGCAGAGATGGACAGAAAAGGCGAGAATGGATTGTGGGGAAAAGGAAGTATGAATAAATAGCATGGTTTTTTTTTTTTTTTTTTTAATGTTGAAAGAATAGTACCTTAGTTTGGGCTGCTAAAACAAAAACACCATAGTCTCTGGGTGGCTTAAACAACACAAATTTATTTCTCACAGTTTTTCGGGGTGCTGGGAAGTCTGAGATCACAGCACCAGCTGATTCTGTTTCTGGTGAAGACTCTCTTCCTGGTTTGTGGATAAGTACCTGTTTGCTGTGTCTTCCTGTGGTGGACAGAGAGAGACAGAAGCAAGCTCTCTCCTGTCTCACCTCCTAAGGACTCTAATCTCATCTCTGAGGACTTTACCCTCATAACCTAATTACCTCCCAAAGGCCACCTCCCCCTAACATCGTCACACTGGGGATTAGGGCTCCCGCAGGTGAATTTTGGGAAAACACAAACATTTAGTCAGTAGCTGATAGTAAAATGGAAACCCTATAAATATCTAGTATGTTGGTTAAATTATGACAAAATTGTATAATTGGAAAAAGTGTGCAATGTTGAAATTATATACAATGGCAAGAGAAAATCCTCACTAGATATTAAGTGAAAAAAAGAATATGAGTAGAGTGTATACAGGAAGATCCAAATCTTATTTGCTTATTTATTTTAGATTTCATTTATATGTTTTTTAAAGTAATCTCTGCACCCAACATGGGGCTCTTGCTCATAACCCTGAGATCAAAAGTCACATGTTCCACCGCGTGAGCTAGCCAGGCGCCCTCCCCCAAATGTTATTATTATCTTTTTTAATTTAATTTATTTATTTGAGAGATAGAGAGAGTGTGAGAGTGGAGAGGTCAGAGGGAGAGCAGACTCCCTGCCGAGCAGGGACCCCGATGTGGGACTCGATCCTGGGACTCCAAGATCATGACCTGAGCCGAAGGCAGCCACTTAACCAACTGAGCCACCCAGGCACCCCCCCCAATGTTATTTTTTGATAGTGTCTATACAGTAAAATATTAGTGGATATTATTCACACTCACTGGAGGAAAAAACAGAAAACTGGAAAGAAATGCACCCAAATTTTAGCAGTGGTATCTCTGCATGGTATCTCTGCATGGTGGTTGTTTTTTTTCTTCTTTGCATCCTCCTGGGCTCTCCCGACTTTCGAAGGCAACATAATTACTGTCTATTTCTGATCTGGAACAACGTTTCTGTTATTCTTGATCAGTTCGCAGGATAGATGGGCAAAGCCATACTCAGTAGAGATACGTGACCAAGCTCCTTTTTATCAGTCATTCAGTTAGCTTAAGCTTCATCGCGTATCCTTTTCTGCAGGAATGACAGGCACCTGAGCATTTCTTAACCTTAAACTGGGATGAGTCAATAAAATGCCCTTCTTCTAAAATATTCCACTGAGAAATTTCTAGGTCCTAGAGAATGGCCTGATTTTCCTATTCATGTTTTTATTCATTCATTTCTTCAATCAAACCTGGTTAGTTAATTCGGATCCCCACCAACCACCTTTCCTCATAATCTATTACATTTGGGTTTGTTACATATGAGTTTTTGGTGGCACTTCCGTTACTGAATTGACAGTCGAGTCATGGTTTATTGAAATTTGTAAGATGGAAGCATATTTCTTCAGAACCATGGTGACGGTGGCCAGGCTTTTTTTCAGAACCACCTAAGCATAGCCAGCTTTTCCTGCTCTTGTAAATTTCATCTTAAAAACAGCAATCCACCTGTTTCATGATCAAAAAACATTTCCCTCCACTGTCTTACTGATCTACAATCGTCCAACCTTGATGGACTCTTGTAAGCAGAATCGTCGCCAGTGATTTGATGAGTCCTCATTCTGGTTATCATTTCCGTAAATCCGCTCCCTCTCCGTGGCTTGCTTTTTAACCTCTAGCTGCTACCCAATTATTAGTTCTTGGATGGCTGCTTCTACAGCATCTCTCTAGCTCTTGCTCGTAGCCCATATTAATAATAATAAGCAGTTAGTAAATGTGCACGGCGCTAAGTGCTTGTAAGGATTATTGTTGATAACCCTAATTGAAATCATAGTTTTGTGTTGGCTAAGTTGAGATTCTCGGGGAGGCAAGGAACAGAAATCTGGAGGTGGCGTCAGCCAAACAATGAGACTTGGTGGGGTATTCATAATACCCAGACAGAAGTCTTTGACAGGACTTGAGAGCAGAGAGGCAGCGACAGCTCAGGAAGAACTGTGAAAGCCAGC
The DNA here is from genome assembly GCF_902655055.1 of Lutra lutra. NCBI lineage: Eukaryota > Metazoa > Chordata > Mammalia > Carnivora > Mustelidae > Lutra > Lutra lutra. Next base: position 21,561,032 of record NC_062281.1, read on the forward strand.
AAGAATCCAGACAATAGACTGCGCCCTTGCTCTACTTCATTCTCTATACCACAGTAGCTTTGTGACTCAAATCACAGAATGGTGGGTGATTTCTTACCGCTCTCGAGTTTACTGACTATGGCTAGAGGGCTCAGAATGTCCTCGAGTGCGCTCTCAATCTCTCCTCTCTCTGCTTCCAATTATTTTCTGCCCCTCCTCATCCCAAATCCATAATCCCTAGACAGAGGAACCCTGGGTGGCCCAGCACGGATGCAGTCAGCAACAGCCAGCCGCAGGGGGTGGTGCTGCCCAGGGACAGCAGCCCCTGTGGCCACCGTGAGGCAGGCAGGCACCCGGAAAGGTGCTGATCTCAGTTACCACGTACTTGACGCCCTCATTGTACTTCATGACAATCACCGGATTAACATGTATGCGTTCATATAGAGAAGAAGCAGCATCTAGTGCATAAAGGTGGGGCTGTGGGAAAAGTGAGTTTTCAAGACTTCATTCCTACATAGCAAGAAAGAGTAGTTTTGTGTTTTCAGCTGAAGGGATTGTTACAGAGTAATGCAGGGAGATGATGGGGTATGATCAAAGGAACGGAAGTAAGTATCAGGACTAGCAACAACACCAGGGAAGTAAAACTAGCCCACAGGAGGCAAGCGGCTTTGCCGGACTGAAGATCCCTTCTTTTGGTGCCACATCGAAGAATCTGCTCTGCTCTGTCTAGACAGCAGCCCACACGTGTTTTATGAAGTTTGCATCCTGGAAAGAGAAAAAAGAAAAAAAAAAAAAAGATCTGTTTTATGGCAACCCAAATACAATTAGCTGTTCTGTGTGCGTCCTACTGCATCCAATGCCCAAATTGAAACAGATAGGTATTCACTGATAGATGTTTATAGAACACCCACTAAGCCTCGGGCACATCTTAGGCAGTGTGGTTATCAAACGAACCTTTCAGCGAGTGTTAGCGTTAGACAGACTGTGTGCGAGGCACTGGAGTTTGTGCTTCATGTTCTTTAACTCATTAAATTCTTACAACAGATACCATGAAGTCAGTTCTATAATTTCCATTTTATGCAGGAGAAAATTATACTCTGAAGGACTAACAATACAGTTGAGGTCACAAGGTTAGGGTTTGGAGAGGCTGGAGCTCAAGCCAGATCTCTCTGACTCCAAGATCCTTGGTTGGTTTCTTTCTTTCTTTCTTTCTTTCTTTCTTCCTTTTTTTTTTTTTTAAGTGTTTTGAGTTGTGTTGTCATGAGTTGTTCAATCTGTTTTATTGGTCATTTGAGGAACTGTGTAAGGGACACGCCTGCCCTGGCACAGATAGCTCCCAGGCTGTCTCTGGTATGGACCAGTGAATGGTTGGACCATGATGAGCCACCACGTGATGGAGTGAATACTATGACTGAGACCTCTAGACCAGAGGCCTCCACCATTTCCTAGCGAGGGCACCATGGGCAAGTTCTTTTTCTCTCTGAGCTTCACTGTCCTGCACCTGCGCAAATGAAGGGGGTAAAAAGAACTTTGTGGGTACTATGTGGAGTACAAAAGTCGATTGGCGTGAAGATCCTAAAGCAGTAGCAGGAACAAAGTCAGGGCTCCCACGCTGGTACCTCCTATTACTGACCACAGAGTGCAGCATCCTGTGAGAATTGGTACTGCCTGGGGGTGTCAGGCTCCTAGGATTCAGAGACAAAACAGGCTTTGATGTATTAGATGCTGCCAGGTGGGGAAGCAAATATTGGACACTTGAAGTGGAAGCATCTGTGAGCAAAGGCCTTTGTTTCTTCAACCACATTGATAGAGCCTACACAGGTGCCAAGCACCCAGCTCAATGTTAGTTTGGGACAGAGAGGCATGGTGCTGTGGAAATATATGGAATATTCTAGATCCTGACTTTGAAAAAGAGATGAAAATGGAAAATGGCCACAAGGAATCATCTGTGAGAACCGTTGTGGATGTGACAAGCCTAGGATTGTCTGAAGGAGATTGTCAGACTAATTTCTTCACCAAGCCCTTAAGAAATTCTTCATTTGATGGGACTCCTGGGTGGCTCAGTTGGTTAAGCGGCTGCCTTCAGCTCAGGTCATGATCCCAGCGTCCTGGGATCGAGTCCCACATCGGGCTCCTTGCTCAGCAGGGAGCCTGCTTCTCCCTCTGCCTCTGCCTACCTCTCTGTCTGCCTGTGCTCATGCTCTCTCTCTCTCTCTAACAAATAAATAAATAAAATCTTAAAAAAAAAAAATTCTTCATTTGAGTGATTCTTTTAACGCAGCCTGGTGCACGGAGGGGTCTTCCCCCACCAGTCCCCCCAACCCTACTTTTTACACCCACCTGTGTCCACACACGATGGAATGTATCACTGTCTTTCAGTTTCCAGGATGACAATGCTGACTCTTCATATATCTCGGAGAAGGATTGTTCAGTTACATGGAACATTCCTTAACTGGAGATAGCATGAGCGGGGACAAAGAAACCGTGGTGAGGCATATTAAAAACTGGCTTTTTCCTGGTGGCAGTTTGTCGTTTTTCAATTTGGCATCTTTCCCTATTCTTCTCTACCACACAGATCTGTAGGAGCCTTGAATCGGGGGATTTTCTTGCAAGGTGCTTTCTTCAAGCATGTGGACCACATTGCCAGGTTTAATCGAAATTTGTTTAGAGTCTTGCTCTACTGACAGTCAGAAGCAGATCACTTCTGTTGCTGGCCGCGGTCCTAGACTCCCTGGAAATCCACAGTGCCTCTTGGCCTGTGACAGTCTGCAGTTACTCCCTGGAGTGGCCCTGGTTTTGACCAGCCTGGGTGTCATGCCTTCCTGGGACCCCTATGGGTCCCCCAGGCCGACCTCACCTGACATCCCTTCCTGTCATCTGTGAAGCCCCTTGAGTCTGTTGCTGCACCTGCCATGACTCATGGCATAGAGCAAAGGATTGAAATTTCTCAAGCTGTAAAGAACTTCATTTATTTTTTAAAAGGAGGGGAGGGGCACTTGGGTGGCTCAGTCGTTAAGCTTCAGCCTTCAGCTGAGGTCATGATCCCAGAGTCCTGGGATCGAGCCCCACGTTGGGCTCCTTACTCAGCAAAAGCCTGCTTCTCCCTCCTCCACTCCCCATGCTTGTGTTCCCTCTCTCCCTGTGTGTGTCTCTCTGTCAAATTAATTAATCAGTTAATTAACTAAATCTTTTAAAAAATCAACAAGCCCATTTGGAGTTCCACCTGTGTATGAAGCCCTCTTCTCCCTTCACAGATGAGGAAACCAAGGCACGCAAAGGTTAGGAAAGCGGACGTGTAGCCAGTAAGTGGCAAAGCCAGGAAAGGAGCACAGCTAAGTCAGGGTCTGCATTAAGAACCCCAGCTATGCCGCTGCTCCAGGCTCACAGGCTGCCCCGCCCAGCCTCTCTTTCGGTAAAATGAGTTATTTCCTAAAAAGCTGCTGACACACACTGAGAGCGATTTGTGTGCTAGCTCTTGCTGTCTTCATGCTTAATAAAGGGTGAAAGCTGAGACCATGGAAGGGATGTAAGTCTATACATTTAGGCCAGGATTTCCCAAGCCCTATCCCATAGAATGCTAGGGTCCAGAGGATATAATAAATTTTCCATTTAAAAAAAAAAAAAGTATAATGATCGAAAAGATTTGAGAAATATAGGTTCAAAAAGTCTTTTAGGGGTGCTTGGGTGGCTCAGTCAGTTAAGTGTCCGCCTTTGACTCAGATCATGATTGCAGGGTCCCAGGATCAAGCCCTCATTGGACTCCCTGCTCAGCAGGGAACCTGCCTCTCCCTCTCCCTCTCCCACTTCCCCTGCTTGTACTCTCTCTCTGTGTCAAATAAATAAATGTTTTTTTTAAAAAGTATTTTATACTGCAGTACTTCTCAGATCCTTGAATATACTAAGGTGAATTTTTTATTTTCATAAGGTGGCCATGGAACACAGATTTCCCTGGACTTACTAGACCATCCTGTAGGGAAAAGTTCGTGAAGCAGGCCCAAGATTCTTTTCCTATGTGTGAGGCTGGCTATTGCTTGTGTCTGCCGACTTGGATTTCAGGAGGGTTCCTAGCACTCCGGAACCAGAATGGCCCCTGTGTGTACACTGGCTGAATGAACAGTCTCGTGGATGTGGAACACTGTGGTCCTTCTGGGAGTCTGGAGTCTGGGTCCACGTGAGGCCAAGGGGGTGCATACGAACAGCCTCCAGTTAAGAATCCCGGGCAGGGAGCCTCTCGTGAGCATCCCTGGTAGACAGCATTTCACACAATGCTGTCACAACTCATTGCTGGAGGAACTAAATGCATCCTGTGTGACTCTCTTGGGAGGGACTATTGGAAGCCTGTGCCTGCTCTCCTCCATGCTTTGCCCTGTGCGTCTTTCTCTTTGTTGCTCTCACTCTGCATCCTTTCACTGTAATAAAGCCTAGCTGTGAGTACAGGTATGTGCTGAGTCCTACAGGCTCTCCCAGCAGATCTCCAACTCCGGGGGTGTTCTTAGGGACCCCATGTCACAACCAGAAAATCCCTTGGCTCATAATGTTTTCTAACATCCCACGGCCACGGGGGTCCTGGAGCCTACAGTGGGGGCCATGATGAGCTGTTCAGTCCCCTAAGTCAGAGGCTGAGATTGTCCCACACCACCACTCCGGGCTTCCTGGTGAAAATTCCCAGGGTCCCTGAGGCCCACATGGAGGTCATTACCAAGGGACAATTTTCTTCCTGGCTGGGACACGTGGATTAAATATATACTGACAGAGCAGAACTGACGGATACAATTTCATCATTCTTTTGGAACAATTGGGTGGGAAGGGTAAGGATGGAACCCATAGCCTCGAGATAGAGCCATCTGTTATGTTTTTCCATTTTTAGACTTAGCTCTTTAGCCCAGGATAAAATTACTTGTAAAAATTTATATAAAATTATATTAGCACTTAGGTGAAAATATATTAAATTATATAAAATCATATATGTGCATAGGAGCTTTTTTTTATATATCTAGACAATCCTACTATGAGGATTTTATGCCTTTTTGAACCCCACGGATCACGACTTTTATAAGTTGGTAAATAGGAGTTCCCTGAGTTCGTTCTACAGAATATACAGATGCCCCGAGGGTCTCCTGAGGGCAGGGAGGCTGCTGTGGTGCATGAGAATCCAACTGGAGAGGGTGATCAGCCCCAGCATGTGTTCCTCCAAGACCTTCCCTGGTACTCTTCCTCCTCCACATTCTTCATGGCTGACTTGTCCTCCTCTTATGTTTTTCACAGCTGCCAAGAGTTATATTTGCATATCCTCTACCATGGGTGGAAACCTCGCTTCCTGCAATCCAGCCCACTCCAGCTCACTTCCCTACGTTAGGTGTCTAGACCAGCCTGCCCTGTGTTTCCTTTGACCTTGCATTGCCAGCCCTTGTGGACCTGTTCCCAGATAATGGCCGGTCTTACACCAAGGCCCTGCAAGGTCTGACTTGGCTGGCTCTTTGCCAAGCCGACCAGTGCACTGATAATCCTCTAAGCACTTTGCCCTCCTTTCTCAACACAGCACCCCGTGCTGCATCATGTCATCATTGATGTGTTTCCTCTGTCGTCCTTGCTCTTTTCAACTTATCTAAACCCCATGCCAGGTCTCAGTCTGTTTTCCATGAAGCGGGCCTCCGCCCTCGTAACCCCCCCGTGGACCTCCCAGGACCCTGAACCCCCACGAATCTCCGGGTCTGGAACACCTACCGAAGCACTTATTTTGCCTGTACATCTAGCACACACTGATGGAGCTCCTACTAAGGGCCATCCGTTGCCCAAGAAAATAGGGGTATAAGGAAAAAATAAAAAAGAATGAAACAGAGCTCCCACCTCCAAATAGCACCCAGTGTGGTTAAGTTTCCACGTGACGGGCCATACCATTCTTTTTCATATGCTGGTCCTGATGCTTCTCCGCATCTCTAAACTCTCTGGGAAACAATAAATTCCTCTTGTGTTTTTTTGCATTTCCAGAGGGACAAGTGTTCATTTCTAAATAGTGGGTAGGAACTCAGGGAAAGCTCTGGCTTCTCTTTACTTCTACAGTTTAGGAGCCGTCTTAGCCTCTATTTCCTCATCTGTAAACCAAGAAGAGTCGTATCTGCTTAATAACACCAGAAGGGCTGACTTAAATAAGGTTCGTAAGTGCCTAGCATGGGGCCAACCACAGACTAATCGCTGAAGTGAATGGTAGCTGTAATTCTTACTAGGAAAGCCCGTGGCACAAGGTTTGTCACTCTTTTTTCCCCTAGAACTCTGGCCTCCAAGCAGCACTGGGAGACTTTTCCTGGGGGGCAAGATCTTATCGTACTGTCAGCCTTCCTGCAGCCCGTCGACCCTCAGCAGAATGGGTGGGTTTAAAAGAGAAAACAATTATGAGTCAGAAAGTCAGCAATGCCTGTAAAACCTGCCAGGCTTCCTCTGCACAAGGATGTGGATTTTTACATCCATTTTTGGCATGAAGTTTGCTGTCCCCAGCTTGCTTCATTTCCGGATATTCACCCAAGGCAGAATAGAGGCTGGAAAGAAAGAGAGAGAGAGATAGAGAAAGAAGGAATGAAAGAAAGAAAGAGGGAGAAGGAAGGAAGAAAGGAAGAGGGAGGGAGAGAGAGAGAGCGAAAGAAAGGAGGAAGGGAGGGAGGAAGACTGGAAAACTGACGTAAAGAGGTAACCAGACAGAGTTGCCCAGCTAACCCAGCATAGATTTGAAGCCTCTGCCCTTAACCTTGAATGCCCTTCAGGAAATTCGTGGGATTCCTGACCTCATCTGGCCTGATCCGTCTGCCCTGCCCCTTCTATACAACCCATTCCCACTCTGCCCAGTGAGTCTGTGGGAGAGAGGACAACGTCTCAGCGAGCCCCCAGCTCCATCATTGTAACACCACTAGCACGGGGCCAACCACAGACTAATCGCTGAAGTGGGAGCGGGTTGAGGCACGCAAGGTGCCCGGTTTCAAACGTGAGGAGGCGGTCAACGCCAGGTTCATGTATGAGCAGACCCACGAGGCTGCTCGGCCTATCCCAACCCTGCTCTGCTTCCTGCTGCCGGTCCTGGGACCCAGCGGCTGGGATTTGCTGGAGGCAACTACGCCAAGACCTCCATCTCCAAGATAACCAAGATTGGCTGGCACATGGGCACTCCTACCCTTCGCAGATCCCATGTTTCCCTTTCTGGATGGCTCCTGCGCTAAAACTATTTTCCCGCCTTCAAAACTACCTTTCAGGACTCCTTTTTGCCCGACTTTCCCTCCAAAACTATAACATGCCGCACAAGCAGAAGAAACTACAGAGATCCTCCCCCACAGCTACTGAGTGGGTTTCAAGCCCTATGTCAGCGCCTGACTGTTGTGGCGCTCTGTTGACTGAAGTGGCTGGGAGAGAAGGCCCATGAGGCCAGGCCAAGGCTTGGTGGATGACATGGTGCTCTGGGTGAGTGCGTGTTGGTTTGCAAACCGGCCCTTCTGCACGAAGGGCAAGGGGAGACCAAAGAAAGAGGCAGTCCAGTCTAGGTTGGCAGGTAGCAGTGTTAATAAGCAGCAGAACTTACACACAAGGCTTGTGTTGGGCAACTGCAGGACAAGTGGATCTCTACACCCACCCGCCAGATTCTTCAAGTCTATATAAAGGCCCTAATGGGGTTCAGTCATATCCATCCAGATGGTTTCAGCAACACCTTACTCTGTTAAGGCTCGGTCTTTGGAACAGCTCCCACTGAGGAGAGACGGTGGGCAGAACGTACATTCCAAGGACAGCGGTGGGGTGGGGGTGTGAGCATTTGATTCCCCAGGTCTGGTTTGCGGGTCATGTCCTCTCAATGACCTCACCCAACAACACGTCCCCACTGGGTACAGAATAGGGACAGTGGTACTTGCCACTGATGGAACCCAAGCCAACCCTCCTCATCTTACAGAAGAGAAAACTGAGTCCACAAGAGGGGAAGTGACTTCCTCTAAGCTCCGTTAGCTAGCTCATGCAAGTCAGAGCCAAAAACCCTGTCTCCTGCTCCTAACATGTTTTTGAGACTGAGTCAGGGAAGCCAGGCCCACTGTATACATTCTTTTCATGTCTTCATTATTACCAAAGCTAGCACCACCTCATAAAGTGATTCCTACCATAGCTGTGCCCAGTTTCGCTCTCCCTCAGAACTTATCGTTGTCATCGAGTCCCAGTGATGTGGATCACAGATACCTGCGTCAGAGTCTTCTCAAGTATTGACTCTAAATGCCGAGGCTTGGGCCATGACCTGGTTCTTCTGAGGCAGGAGGTGCTTTGGTCACTAAAGTTGAGACACCGATGTGAAGCTTATACTGTTCCTATCTGTGACTTCTTACTTGGTTTCTGGGCTCCTCTTTGGTTTTCTTTCTTTTGGGGCATTAAGTCAGTAACTCTATCATCTTGTATTTTTAGTTCTCAAATTTAAGAAATGAAAGTCATGATATTTTTCATCAAACCATGATTTGGCTAAGATAGAAATGGGAAAAGGGAGCTCTCAGAATGGGAGAAATTCAATTTTCCCTTGTGGGTCATGGGTGTTCCATAGAAAGATCCCTCACTTGCCGACTGTTGTGTTTTCAACAAAAATCTATTGTCAAAGATAGTCAGAAAGCTCTTGAGGTCTTCATTTTTCAGTCGCAGGCAAAATATTTCCAAATGCATGTCAGTACTTTCTTAAATCTCCTTTATAAGAATTTGGTTTATGGCTTGAAGGAAAGGGGACATGCTGATGGGCATGGGCGGTATCTGCAAATGTGTGTGCCTGACATGGTTTTTCAGAAAATTTGAATCTGTTGCCAACATTTAAAAGTCAGGAGATTGCAATTTAAATTAGGAAAAGAAAAAAAGAAGAAGAAGAAGAAGAAAGAACAGAATAGAAAAGTCAGGAGATTGTAGGATTGTAGGAGACTGGATGGTTCAGTCAGTTAAGCAACCAGCTCTTGATATCAGCTCTGGTCATGATCTTGGGGTCCCAGGATCGAGCCCCGTGGTAGGCTCCCTGCTCAGTGGGGAGTCTGCTTCTCTCTCTCCCTCTGCCCCTCCTCCAGCTTGTGCTCTTTCTGTCCATCTGTCTGTCTCTCTCTCAAGTAAATAAAATCTTCTTTAAAAAATCAGGAGATTGCACATTTTTAAATTTAAATTTCCATCTTCTTTGTTAAATATTCCTAATATCTCATACTGGGCTACAGTCCCACAATGCAACGACCTGATATCTTGGTAGCTACTCTCCACAACAGACTAGGGCATATGAAAGATGTTTATAAATTCTTTAACACTCTTCCTATTGACATGTGTGGTCTGGGTATCCTCCCCTTGAATCTGGGAAGGGTTAATGACTGCTTTGACCAGTAAAATTTGGCAGAGGTAATACTGTGACAGTTTTTGGACCCAGGAGTTAAGAAACTGGCAGCATTTACTTCCTGTTTCTTGAAACACCAGTTCAGGGAAATGAGCCGCCATAGATCACACACAACTAGCCTGAGACCCCCACGCTGTCAGAAGCCCAAGCCACTTGAAGAGGCCCTTGAAGAAGAGACACATATGGACAAGCATAGAAGGTCGAGGAGCATCAAAGTGCCAGACACATGATTAAGGAACCACCTTGGAAGCAGATCATCCATCCTGAGGGGACAGCACATGGATAAGAGACCAATCACCCAGCTGAGCCCTTCATGCATTCTGGACCCACAAAAGCATAAGCTAAATAAAATAATTGCCTTTAGCCATAAATTTGGAGTAGATAACCAGACAAGAGCTTGAGTTTTGGTTTGCTCTATTCTGACCTCCATTCTTTCTCCTGGCTTCCCTTGCTTAAATTATTTTATATCCTGGTTCCTGCAGGAATTTGGTTCATAATCTTTATTTAAACCATAGTCTGGAGATCCTTGAATTATGTGAACTTTTGAAAATTAAAATATTAAAAATCTATATTATGAAAAATTATGTTCTGAAGGCAGGAGGGATACAAAGCAAAATGGAAATTTCTACGTGCAGTAGGATTTTAACTTCAATGAACCACTTTGCTCAAGGTGAGAAGAGCCTAAGACCAAGGACTGGTCAGCTGTTTCTTAGCATTGTCTTGCTTATCTTTAGAAGTAAGTCCCATTCATCTTGGGCGTTCAGTGATTCCATAAGTAAGATAGCTCAGCTTTCCTATTATTTATTTTGAGTGTGTATTTGTGTATCTTGTAATATATTAGAAAGTACATTTGTTCCATGGCATTCCAGCCTGTGGGGCAAAAGAAATGTCTAGTTCTTTGTTGAAAGCTGTGCCTTTCCCATCTTGTACCCCCGGCTCTCAGTAAATATTTGTTGAATAAATGAATGGACAAATGAATGTGCGTTAGTCACCAAGAATACAAAGACAAATGAGACACGGTCCCTGCCCTTGAGGAGCTCACAGTCTATCGAACACAGGCAGAAAATTAAATACTCGTTATGCCTCCTGGGTAGCACATTCTTTTATTCAAAAACACCATTTCATCTGTGTCTAGGCTGCTATTGGGTTCTTCACGCCATAGCCAGATGAAACAATAAGCTACATGAGGAAAAAAAAAATGTAATTGTGTATGGTGACAGGTGGTAAGGAGACTTGTGCTGGTGCTCATCTGGCGGTGGACACAAGTATCAAATCCTTACTTTGCACACCTGAAGCTAATATGTTACATGTCAATTACACCTCAGTTGGTGGGGGAGGGGTACATATGGTGGAGAAGCCTGGAATGAGACTGAGAGCTGCAGGCCACCTCCCCAGAAGACACAATCTCCGCATGCTGAGTTTAAGGAGGGAGGGAGCTGGGTCCCATCAGGGCTGCGGGAAGCAAGGCACAATTTCTCAGAAGCACCCTCGGGGGCCCATCAGAAAAGCAAGAACAGAATCACTGAGGCATCCTTCCATCAGGCTTGTGCTGCACACGCTGCAGAAACGGCGACGAGGCTGCTCGGCCAGTACGACTCCTCAAGGCTCAGAGAGCGCTGAAGGATTCAGGGCAAACCCCGAAGTTCTGTTTTGTTTTGTATTCTTAAAGGAGATGGAGGAAGGCCTTGGTTTTAATCAGCCTGCCCCGTACGGACTTGGGGGAATTCTCTTTTTTCCTTCCCAAGTCTGCTGGGCAGAATGGCAGCTTGTGCGTTTCCCGCCTTCTTTCCTTTCTAATTGAGGACTTGGTGAAATTGGACAGAGAGCACCCAAAAGCATTTGTTTAATCTTAAAGATTGAAAGATGAAGACTTCTCGTTCTTCATTCTCCCAGTGAGATTGAGCATCATTGTCAATATATTTATATGATCAACATTGCCCAGAGTGTTTATTAAAATGCTGTTGGGGAGCCTGGGTGGTTCCGTGGGTTTAGCGTCCGGCTCTTGATTTCACCTCCCGTCATGATCTCAGGGTCATGAGATCGAGCCCTGCTATGGACTCTGTGCTCAGAGGGGAGTCTGCTTGAGAATCTCTTTCTCCCCTCTGCCCCTGCTCTGTTTGCCTAAATGAATAAAATCTGAAAAATAAAAATAAAATGCTTCGGGATTTTGGAGGACTTCTTGTTGCTTATGTTAAAAAGCAACCATAAATGTGTCAGCATCAGGGGCGATGCTGGGGCTGTCGCACTGATTTCCAAACAGCAGAGCCACCTTTAAGCCCAGGGAGGCCAGACCCCACGGCGGGAAGTGACTTTCTGTCTGTGAGGTAGAACCCAATGAAATACTTAACCAGGAGTTAATTTGCTGTGTTTGATCAATGGACTCTAAGCTTCTCCAAGGAGAAATCACAGAAGGAAAGGTGAAAGCCAGAACCAAGGGAGCCAGATTCCCTTCCAATTTCTTATAGTTTGGGGGTTTTTTTAAAGTTTTTATTTATTTATTTGACAGAGATCACAAGTAGGCAGAGGGGCAGGCAGAGAGAGGAGGAAGCAGGCTCCCCACTGAGCCGAGAGCCCAATGCAGGGCTTGATCCCAGGACCCCAAGATCATGACCTGAGCCAAAAGCAGAGGCTTAACCCACTTGAGCCACCCAGGCGCCCCCAATTTCTTAAAGTTTTTAAAAACCGTCAACATCTTAACATTCTAAGGAGAAAATATCTTTTTCAAGGGTCATTTTTTTCTTTAAAAAATAGCTTTTTCATCATTTCAGTATTGGAATCCAGAGTCAGTATAAATTCATTGTCTTAGGAATAAGGTAGAATTATCAAGACAAATCAAGGCATTATTCAAATTAAACAGCAAGTGCAGAAGTGGCGACTAGCTCACACAGGCTGGGCTGCTAATGGTCAGCTTCACCTAGTTCTGCCTGAGGGGATCCCCCCTCAAATGGGGAAGGACTTTGTATCTTCCTGACAACCGACTTTGCTCGCTAATTTTTGACTTTATTCTTCGAAGTGTCACTCGCTTTCTTTGATCTGTAGGTCAGTAGTCCATTGTTCTTTGCTGTTTCAAGTGTTTCCTACGTGACCCGCAAGCCCTGGTGATTCCAGCGCATTTAAATCTAGAATCTCACGTCCCAAGTTTCCTGTCTTTCCATAGGCAGTATGTTATTAAGAGAATGATAGTTTTATTGCCTTCCCTGTAGTAGGTGACTGGAAGGTGAAATAAGGTTAAGGAAAGAATGTCAAGGGCTCCTGGCTGGCTCAGTGGGTTAAGCCTCTGCCTTCGGCTCAGGTCATGTTCTCAGGGTCCTGGGATCAAGTTCCGCATCGGGCTCTCTGCTTGGCAGGGAGCCTGCTTCCTCCTCTCTCTCTGCCTGCCTCTCTGCTTGCTTGTGATCTCTCTCTCTCTGTCAAATAAATTAATAATATCTAAAAAAAAAAAAAAAAGAGAGAGAGAATGTCAAGACAGCATGCTTGGTCTCCTGGCCTCGAAGGGATTACAGACACTTAGTACCTGGGGACCCAGGGCAGGGAAGGGATGCTCACTGAGCTAGAAAAGCAGAAATGGCAAAGTTTCATGGATTACTGGCCCAAAGCCAGCAATTATGAGGGCCCTGCTTGGTTGCATAATCTTGTCCCCTTCATCTAGCGAGCTGAGCATTTAAAATGAGGACTACATGGATAAAATTTCTGAAGCATGAGGCTCTTTCCTCCTCCATTCATGGAGACTGTTCTGTAATCATAAAAACCACAGACCCAAAAGGAACTTTGAAAGATCACTTGTCCATGCTTCGGACTTCAGGTAAAACCATGCACAGCCTGTCCATAAAGGAAAACAATGCACCTGTTTTTATGCATTCAGGAAGCTGACAGCAGTCAGCTTCCTTTGGTAACCTAGCCTGACACTTAATTACCTTCCCCTGAAGGAAAATCCTGGTATAGTATCAGAGCCACCTGGATTCAGAAGTCTGTATTGTCACTCTCTGGTTGTAGGATTGTCAGCAGATGACTGATCTTGGTAAATCTGCTTTGTAACACAGAATAAATAACAGTCTACTTACATCACAAGGTGGTTTTTAGGAGTAAAGGGATACATGCAGGTACCCTCCTGTTGCTTTCCTGGTGTCCTCTGGTTCATTGTGGAGAGACAATGTCAAATGTCTAATCATTCCCCAACCTAGTAGATAGCGTGACTCAGCACAGACTTTGAAGGGAAGCTGGCTTGCTTCTGCCTCCCAGAAAGCAAGATAAAGTGAGGAAGCATTTAGCGTATTGCCATGTGTTCATTCACTAAGGCCACCATAACATAGTGCCACTGACTGGATAGCTTGGAACAACAGAGATGTGTCAGCTCACAGTTCTGAAGGCTGGTGGCAGCAGATCAAGGGGTCAGCTGGGCCATGTTCCATGTGAGGGCATCAGGGAGGGTCTGTTTCAGGCCTCTCTCCCAGCTTCTGGGCTACATATGGCTGCATAATTCCAGTCTTCATGCAGCATTCTAGTGTGTGTGTGTGTCTGCGCGCGCGTGCACGTGTGCCCCCAGAGTCCCCATTTTCGTAAGGACACTTGTCATATTCAATTGGGGACCACGCTATTCCAGTTTGATCTCATCTTAACTAATTACATCTACGGCACCAAGTCAGATCACATTCTGATTTACGGGGGGTGAGAACTTCCTGTGTGCGTTTTGGGGATGCACAGTTCACTTAACACGCTAGGTGTGAGGTGGCAGTTCCTAAAAATCTTTTGTCAGACACTATTTGATGTTATTTTTGGCACTTAGGACAGAGTAGCTTTGCAGCCAGCCCCCCACGTAGTGCAGGAAGACCATTACTTAGAAAACCAACCTCGGGCCCCCCCCCCAAGCTTCTGGCCCCCTAATTGCAACGGGATGCAAAGATGTTCAACAGTCCAAGGAGAAAATATTTTAAAAAGAGCCGAAGATGGGGTGGCTGGGTGGCTCTGTCAGTTAAGTGTCTGCCTTTGACTCAGGTCATGATCTCAGGGTCCTGGGATGGAGCCATGCATCGGGCTCTCTGCTCAGTGGGGAGACAGCTTCTCCCTCTGCCCCTCCTCCCTGCTCGTGCTCACTCTCTCTCTCTCAAAGAACTAAATAAAATCTTTAAAAAAAAAAAGTTTGGGACACCTGGGTGGCTCAGTCAGTTGAGCGTCTGACTCTTGGTTTAAGCTTAGGTCATGATCTCAGGGTCTTGAAATTGAGCCCTGCATTGGGCTCCACGATCTGCGGGGAGTCTGCTTGTCTCCCTCTCCCTCTGCCCCCCCCACCACTTGCACACACACACACTCTCTCTCTCTCAAATAAATTAATCTTTAAAGTATATAAAAATAAAAAGAGGTCTAGCCTTGAAAACTGGCCTCTGTGAAAAGAATAAAGATAACTGAGATTCTCAGCACCACATTTTTGGGACGTTGGGACCAGCTGAGAAAAGTTTAGAATAATTTTCACATATGTGAAGAATGAAGAACAACATTTTATAATTTCAAAGCAAGGGGGAATCAGGAGGTGGCTTGAATTATAGGAGATATGATTCAGATCAGAGAAGACTTTCTGATAGTAATCTGTTTAAAAAAGAAAGAAATTGGGGCACCTGGGTGGCTCAGTGGGTTAAGCCGCTGCCTTCAGCTCAGGTCAAGATCCCAAGGTCCTGGGATCGAGCCCCGCATTGGGCTCCCTGCTCAGTGGGGAGCCTGCTTCCTCCTCTCTCTCTGCCTGCCTCTCTGCCTACCTGTGAATCTGTCTGTCAAATAAATAAATAAAAAC
This sequence comes from Lutra lutra, assembly GCF_902655055.1. NCBI lineage: Eukaryota > Metazoa > Chordata > Mammalia > Carnivora > Mustelidae > Lutra > Lutra lutra. The sequence goes on from NC_062281.1 coordinate 21,576,160, forward strand.
CTTTAAAAAAAAATAACAAAGAAAGAAATTGAGACATCTCCTCTATGTATCTTAGATATGAAGGCACTCACCTCTCTGTGACAAGCACAGTCATCCCTGCATTTCAAAGAAATGCACCAAGGAGATACTGTGTGCATAAGCTATGCCAAGTGCAGTGCTGAGGTCTAGGGCCATATGGGTGAAGGACAGAGACCAGGTCTTCCTGGAGCTCATTGACCCCTGCTTCACGCTCAGTATGTAGCTGTTGAATAAGTACGTAAATGGAGATGTATAAATAGATAAATTCTAACACAATGATATAGTTCTAATAGCTGTCCCAGTATTGAGATTCTGTTTCTAACTATGGGTAAAATAATTAGTGCTTTGCAAAAGAGTTGACCTTTGAGCATCTTGAAAGGTGACTGTCAGTCTTCGAGGTGGGAATGAAGGGATGGGGCACACACCTGAGGCATGACGTTGGGCTATTTGCATGCTGGTTACGGTGTGACTGGAGGGGAGGTTGTTACACAGTAGAGACAGGAGGACCGGTCATCAGAGACGAGGTGGGAGTAGAATCAAGTACACAAGCCCCAGTCCTTCAGAGTCTCTTGAGCGCCTCATGACTCTCGTGCTTTAGTTACTCGAAATCAAGTCCTACCTTATTTAATACTCTCCCGGCCTGGCCTGAAAATAGGACAGCACTTTTTTGAGCTTCATTTGTAAACTCGTAAAGCAAAAGAATGGTTGCTTGCTCATATTCTAAAAATAGGCACAAGCAAGGTGATCCTTCAGTTTGGGAATATTTGACCCCAGCCTTGGAATTTGTCAATGTCCCTCCTCTTTGAGTAGTGACACGTTTCATGGTCGTGGTACAGAATACCGAAGAGGCCCGGCATCGGCGTCTTTCCAGTGGGGCTTCGTGTAGGAGGTACACGAGAAGAAAGCACAAGCTAGTTGCGATTCTCAATGAGGTTGGAGCCACAGAGCACAGAGAACATGCTATTTAGCTCCTGCCAACTTCTTGGAGGAATATCTCTGTGCACAGGGACACGGTGGCTCTGCAGAGCTCAGAAGCGCAGGGGGCAAGCTGCTGTGGAAAACGCTGCCTCTTGGACCCTCTGATTGCTCCCACCGAGAAAGGGGGAGAAAAGGGTGGGAGCTGAGGTCGGTCCGCTCTGAAAGTACCCTTCCGTGCATGACTGTCTACTGACTACTGTCTCCTTTTTGGGCACCGTGCTCGTGCTGGGAGGCAAATACTATACATTCCTGACCAGCAGGCATCCCAGCTTTTCCTCTGGAGACAGACATTTCCTTTGCAAAGCAGTTGAATAAGCAGTCACCATACAACATGAGATAAAGAAGATGGTAAGCAGAGGACATCACGGACCTTAGAGGGGCCCCTGACTCACCCTGAGATGGCAGAGAGCTCCAGGCATGGCAGCAAGATTTAAGAAAATCCGTGCTCAGTATGGCTGGAGTTTGCTCTCTGTGGCTGAGACCACAGCGTAGATAAAAGTGTATGGTGGTAAGGGACGGGAATGTCGCCTCTGAGCCCTCATAGGGCAGAGGACCCAGACTCAGTGGGCTGTAAGCCAGGGTCCCCCCATCTTCTGCACGCACACGCTCGCTCAGGCAATCATTCAAGGACGCTTTTGTACCGTGGCGGTTATGTTGAGAAACCCAGAGAAGAGCACCATTGTAAAGAGTAATTAGTGTTGTGACTAAATAAATGAACACCACCTGTGCATCCTGTTTGGGGAAATGAGTCAAATTAGTGGAACAAGTTGCATAATCACAGCAAATGCCAATCTCAGCCATTGCCGCTATGCCGGTCATTTCTAGCTTTAATGAGTGGCTTCGTGATCAGTGCTCATTCATGAACGAAGAGGAATTTTAGGTTTATGTTTTATTTTCAATCACATACGTAATTTGTAATCATCGCCAGAATTTTTTTTTAAATTCAGTTATACAAAAATTTTTTAAAAGTTGCTCTAAACCCACCAGGCAGAAATGACCATCAACATTTTGGTGCGAATACTTTCAGACTTTCGTAAACATGTATATTTATGAAAACCGATTATTTGGTTATTTCTTATGTTGTCTTAGTTTACATTGGACTTTCCGTTGTTGTTGTTGTTGTTATCCTTTGTTTCCCTCCTCTTTTTTTTTTTTTTTTTTAAAGTGGAGGCCAGTTTTGCTCTGTGATCTGCGGTTTTCTTTGGTTCATTTCCTCTTCCCCGTCACACTCCAGGGATTTGGAAGCTATGGTCCTAAGTCCCTCTGATAGTTTCTGATGAATGTTTAAATAACAGTGATGTTTAAAACCCACATTCTAAACCTGTGTTTCTCAAGTTATTACTGTCAAGAATGAAGCAGTCTCTGTTGACACACCACTGTACACAAATGGAAGATGACCAGGGGCTCTTTCCTCCAGCTCCGCAGGCACTGTACCCCAACCACCCAGTTTCTGCTATTCTCTGAGACTGTTATCCCAGTCTGCAGTAGCTAAATCATTGATTCTCATGGATTGGACCTCTTGTTTCAAGAACGACAGTGTTTACATTCTTCATAGGAATAGTGCTATTTAGCAGGGTCTGCATTGCCCGTTTCCGTGCCTCTGGTTAATCTGTTACCATAGAGAGCATCAGTGTTCTAGAACCCTTTCCCAGCCAAAAATGTCTTCTTGCTCCTTTCACTTGGCACTGACAGCAGCTTGGGCAGATAATAAAATTGAGGAATCATAGCCTAAGCATCATCCCTGTAAACTACATAGACAAATTCCCCCGACATCTTTTTCTTTTATATGGGATTTATTTCTTTTTCCTGGATTTGGGAAAGACTCTTTTTAGACTTAATATGCAGTGGATCAAAATATTTTCATGAAGTCCACAGTGAAAGCCTTTTAAACTGGACATATTTTTTTCGTTTCAGGGAAATTTCCTTCAATATACCTTTCTTCTTCTCCCCCTCCCCCTCCCCCTCTTTCTCTTCTTCTTCTCCCCGTCTCCCTCCCCCTCCCCCTCTTCTTCTTCTTCGACTTCTTCTTCGCAAGGGAGAGGGACAAAGGGGAAAGAGGAAGGGGAATCTTAAGCAGTCCATGCCCAGCGTGGAGCCTGACATCAGGGCTCAGTCTCACAACCCCTGAGACCATGACCTGAGCCAAAGTCAGGAGTCGGACACTTAACTCACTGAGCCACCCAGGTGCCCTTCAATATGCAATTTTGAGGTTGGTTCTGTTGCATTGGTTCTGACTGCTTCCTCATTTACTCGCATTAGGCATCTGCTACAGACACTCTGTCCTATGATTCTAGTCCATCTGTTTCTCTTTCTTCATTCCACTCGGATTTTGTTTTTTCCTTCTGAACTCTGGGTGATTGTCTTCAATTTGCACTCACCTTAATAGTTTCTGAATCAGATTGAGTTTCGGATCCACTTCAGGGACTTTTTGTAATTATAGGTTTCATAGCTTCACCCAAGGCCCACTGACTCAAAATCGGCTCTATTTCACCCTAGGAATTATATTTTAAGTGTCCTTCCCCCCCTTCTTTAGCTAGGTTTGAGAACCACTGTCCTATTTCACTAATCTAATTCCATTTAATTCAGGAGTGATTCTGCTCTTTACTGCTGTTCATGCAGTTTTAAGTTCTGCAATGGAATTATTTGGTTGCTTTGTATTCTTTTCATAAAATCCCTTTTTTATCTCTGTTTGTTGCCTCATTACCTCTCTTATAGCAACTTGGAGTGTTGAGTAATTACTTTGAGAATACAAAGTAGTTACTATTAAACTTTTGTCTTTGTCTTGTGGCAAATCTTTTCTCAAGGATGCTATCTTTTTCTCTTTTATGCATATATTTAGTTCCTGATGTTCATATTATGTTTATAATTTGTATTGTGGAACACTTTGTGTTCTGGGTTGGGACCTGTTTGATGGCTCACTCTTCAGTGGTGCCGTAGGTGACTTCTCTGCATCCCCAGGCCCCTGTGCCTTGAGGACTGCGTGGTATGTCTCTAGATACTAAGTCCTGTTTTCCAGCCAGAGGACCATGGAGAGGAGCCAGCCTTATGTAGAGACCCAATGGTAGAATTTTGCCTTACTCAGCATTTCTTCCACATCGGGGAGTTCTTCCATCAAGACCCACCTCTTCATATCTTGGGCTCACTTCCCCTGCCCAGTCTTCTCTGTACTGAGCATGGCTTCCTCTATTATGTCACATGAAATGTCTGTCCATCTGAGTTGGATAGAACTGACAGGAGTTGAGGCAGCATCCTGCCTATCTCTGGGATGTTTTTCCTATTTTTTTTTTTAGGAATGGCCACACTAGTGACAAATGGGTTAGAGAAAAAGTCCCGCCTTCACTGGGATTGCGGGTTGAGCTGTGTGCATTTCTTCCCCCCACTGCATGTTCCACACTGTTCCTTATCAGTGAGTCCCTCTACCTCCTGGAGACGCAGTTGGCTTCAGATCCCCACCCTGCATGGGAAGGACCATTCCCCTAGATGTCAGAGTAAGTGAGTCAGCCCACAGGAAAAGACAAGTAATAGCCAAAGCGTGGAAACAAGCTCAATATCTACCTACAGTTATGGTTAATAAATTCGTGCAGCTGTACAATGGAATGCAAACCCGAGTAGCCACGGCTTATTGTGACATATAGACAAACGTCAAAAACAAAATGGAAAGAAGAGTCAAATGGAAAACACCAAGAGTGACTTATCCCTCTTGTTGTTAAAGACAGAAGCTGAACAGAGTCCAGTCTGCTCACTGTCCAGTACATCACAATGCCTGATGCTTCAAATCTACAGTCAACTCAAGCTGAAAGATACATCCAATCATTCACCAAATATTTATTGAGCACCTATTGGGTGCTGGGCCAGGTGCTAAAGATACAGCAATGAATAAGACATCTTTTCACTGCTGTCATGACACTTAAAATGTAGAATGGAACATGGACATTAAAGAATTGCATGAAAAACTATTTTTTTGAGATTTTATTTATTTATTTGATGGAGAGAGAGAGATGGCGAGAGACGGAATACAAGCAGGGGGTAGTGGGAGAGGGGAAAGCAGGCTTCCTGCTGAGCAGGGAGCCCTGTGTGGGGCTTGATCCCAGGACCTTGGATCATGACCCAAGCCTAAGGCAGAGACACCCAATGACTGAGCCACCCAGGTGCCCCTGCATGAAAAACTATTAAGTGACAGTTGGAAAGAAGTTACTGTATAATAGTGGAAAGGAGGGAACCCAGACTGGCACTAGGGGAAGGATTTCTTAAGTGACCAATAATAGGAACCCCAATTAATAAACAAGTTAAGCAAAGAAACCAGGAGAACTGTAGTACAATAGAGTCCAATCCAGCAGGAAGAGCCCAGAGGCTGGGAATAACTTGGCAAACTAAAGTAATTAGCATAAAGTCATAGTCAGGAAGATGGGTAGTGACCCAAGATGGGGGAGCAACATACTTTGCAGGGCTGTGTAAGCCATGATGACCAGGATTTGGGTGTTAGGCTAAAGTTAGGGCAAGTTCTGCAGGGGTTAAAAAGTAGAGAGGGAACAGTCGTATCCATTGTATTATCTACTAAAAAGAGGCTGAAGAGAGCAGACCAGCTTGTTCTTGAGCCAAGGTATCTCTGGGAATAGCTAATAACCTGTTACATTATTATAGATTTGCTTATAAATATATGGTATCTAAAAGACTCTAAACGGATCAAAATATGTCACTCTTGGTCTACATATTAAAAATTGAACATACAGGTGACAAGGTGGCTCATTATTTAAGTGTCTACCTTCAGCTCAGGTTATGATGCTGGGATCCTGGGATGGAGTCCCATTCAGCAGGGAGCCTGCTTCTCCCTCTCCCTCTGACCCTCCCCCGGCTTGTGTCACATGCCTTCTCTCTGTTTATCTCAAACAAATGAAATCTTTAAAAAAAAAAATTGAACATAGATCTGGCCAACCTTAAGAGACATCCCTGATGTTCACAGCTTTTCAAGTTGAAGATGTGTCTTTTGAACAGAAGTCAGAATCTTGATGAAACCCCATGGATATTGCCCTGGCCCACCCCTGCTGGTCAGACTTGCCTGCCCTCTGCCAATGAAAGGTAGGGGCCTTGAACTAAAGACGCCTTAAGATTTTCAGTAGGCCAAGGAAATATACCACATAGCAAAACGGATGGGCCTTCATTCTGAATCAGCATTTTATTTTTATAGATTCTCATTGAATGATGATAAAGGGTCCATTCCGTAGATCTTTTCTAATACCAAAGAATTAATTTCAACATAACTTCATTGGATTGTCTGCCATCCCTCCTCCCACATCCACTTCCTCTGACATTTACCCATTGTTTGCTCAGATCCTGGGAAATAACTAATTACTTTCCAGAATAATGTGACCTACAATGATGAATGGTCCAATTCACACCTGTTTATTGAATACCAATGGCATGGAGGTACTTCATCATATACTTCGAAAATGAGCGACAAAGATGAATGAGCCAGGTTTTCTGCCTTCAAGAGGCCTCTGGTTTCAGATGAGATCAGAAGATCGCAACAGATCTAGGTGCTCCCAAGATGGCTAACCAACTCGGGATTTTTCACAAGCAAGAGAGAAACCAAGAGGACTCGGTTACCTGGGTCTCCAGCAGTAAAGAATTATTTTTAATAGACTATTTTAAAAATATTCATTGAAAGCCTGATGTTCAGAAACTTGAGTATGTCAGAATTCTGGGCAGCCCATGCGTGTGTTCCCTATGTAAATTCTTTCACTGAGTCAAGCTTTTCAAACAAGTCTTCCCTAAACTAGCAGGGCATTCTTGGGGACCACTGATGTCCATGTTTGCAGGCCAACCTGGCTGGTTACTCCCTGGAAGGGATCAGAATAGCTATTGTCTGGTTCTCATTTTGTATTTGCCTCACTGCAAGTGTGATGTAAAGCTGACAGTGTTAAGCAGCATTTATTTTCTGCTGCTAAATAGAATCATGTAGTAGACAACCCCCCCTTCACCCCGGAAAATGCAGAACATGGAACATTTAATTACAGTAACCATTTTTATATTAGAGGAGGCACCTTGCTATCCTTCAGGACTTCCTTGCCATAAAGTATCTGACTAGCCCGGGAATCACGCACAGGTCCCTACAGAAAGACATTACGTTGGATACTCAGTATAAATCCACAAAAATCCTGAAGTAGCAGTACCTTAGTGAAGGGCCAGAGAGGAAGAGGTCATCTCCCTAAGTACCGATTCCAATACAAATCTATGAACTTTTAAACTCATGAACATGCGTTCCTAAATAAGCTGGAATGGCTCATTTGCTCTCTTCTTGGTACCTGTCACCCTCCTGGAAATCTGAAGCAACACAAATCACACACTCAGCTATCAGGGCAGGAAAAGAGTGGGACCTGGAATGTTCTTTGGGTATTAAAATACATCGTCTTCCCCAAGCCACCCCCAGCCTGGGACCCTGAGGTTTTGGCCTCTTTTAGGAGGTGACATTTCACTGCTTACCCCTCAGTTAAAGTAGTGTTATGCCAGTCAAGGCCCAAGGATAATTACTCTCAAATTCTTTACGAGAAAACCTCATTTGTCATTTGCATATTAGATCCCTCGCAATGGATGGGCAGGTATCAGAGAGTAAATCCATCCTCTAGCTGTAAGTCACACACACACACACACCAGTTTGACACAGTGGAGCAGGGTGCTGTTATTGAGAAATTGAAGCACCAGGTGTGATTAAATAAGATCACACATTTCATTCTCTCTTTAATTTCACATCACTCTTCAGCAGCTGAATCCACGAGCTCCCCCCGCCCCATGCAGTCAGCCTGCACTGTGCATTCGTGGTGTGCCCAGCGGAGCGGTGGCAGAATGTTTCCAAAGTAAGCCACCCTGCTGGGCTGCTGTGAGTCAAATCTGTTTTGCCTCCAAATTATTCAGTATTGCTAGATCTGGGTTATTAATCCATTAATCTCCCTGGAAGGTTTCTGGTACTTCTGGTAAGGCTTCTGTTACTTCTACATCACGGAGGCTCAGTTGCAACTAAAAGTAGTTTCGAACCATAGAGAAGACTAGAATCAAGGATGGAGAAACGAACAGAAGACTGTACCGCCTTTTGTCTTAGCCCCCTTCCCTGCCCAGCTCCCCCACATCTCTCCCCACCCAGCCCAATTCTCTGCCTGTAGGATTAGGAATTGGAAGTGGCACATCCACATTGCATTCGCAAGCTTGTCCCGAGGGACTACCTGTGCGGCATTCTGGATACCATGAAAGAATGAAATAGAGGTAAGGGGGCATGTCTCAGACTAGGGTTCAGTGTTTCTGACCCTGCCATTTAGCAGTTCAGGACCACAACAGGTAAAGCGGCATCCCTGAGCCGAGCAGCAAGCGGGGGTCACGTGGCTCAGCCAGCATGGCATAGGGCTCCGTCACGGCTGCAGTGTCCGGAGAGAAAGGAATGGCTGTCCTTCGAAGCTGTGTGTGCTCTTCCTTTGTAACCAGCGGCCAGTCCCGGTGACCAGTGATGGGTCAGCTGTGTTGCATGATGTGGGTTAATTCATTCCACAAATACAGATGGAACGCCCGTTTGCCGGATGCTGTCCCCGTGGCCCTGAACGAGCACCATCACTGCCCCAGGGAAGCTGACCCACGATCAGCCTCATGATCTGCCCTCCCCTTGCTTCTCCATTCTTACCCATTCACCAGCAGTGTGCTCTGTTAACGTCTAGCGGGAAGAATAACTTGCATTCCCATGAGTATTGTGCTTTTTCTTGCTTCCATTCATTCTGGTCCACGTGCTTGAGGAGCCAGGACCACGTTCTGCCCCTTCACCTGCCTAACTCCCAGCCCCATCTCCTGTCTCATTTCCTCCAGCTGCTGCCCCTGGCCTCACCCCTCCTCCGAACTACTGTGTAGTTTACTGTGTAGTTACTGTGTAACTAACCACAGTATGTCTTCGTGTCTCTCATCCCTGCCTTAACCTTTTCAAGGGTAGAGCCTGTGTTTTATCGTCCACATTCTGCTTAACATATCATGGGAACTCAATAAATGTTTGTTGAATTCATGTATATCCTTGAAAAAGGTCCGTATGCACACATTTGCCCTCCATGTAACTTTCGTAAGGGCCTCAAGATAGCTCTTAAATCGCAAGTGGAGCGATTGTGACATTTGTAATCTTGATCACCCTAATTGTAGTGAGAATTAACACCCCCACATACTTTCTTAGGAAAATCACCTCCTCTCCCTGGTATACTTTTTAATAAGAATGGAACCCCTTGGCAAAATTAAATTGGAACTGTTAGAAGTATTAGGTGGTTTTTGTTGTTGTTGTTGGAATCACTTCTGGAAAATTACCAAGCCTGTGCTTTCCTTACCAAGGACAAATGAAAATTTATTTTGAAAATGAGAAGAAGAAACAGGTTTACATCATGAAAGATAGGCATGCATGTAGTTAGAAGGCAGTGTGTTTGGATGGCGAGATTAAGGGTCTCTTTTCCTTTTTTCAAAATGTTATTTAATATTTTATAATTTATTTTGATGGAAAAAATATTAAAAAGTAAAACAAGAATCTTCTTGAAAGAAGCTTATATCTAGTTTTGCTTTACTTGTATGAGCTCAGGTGAATCAATGAAAGGTTCTCCCTGGCCAAACAAATATTTTGCCAATACTGTTGTGCAAAAAGAATTTTTTTTTTAATCTCGGCCTTTTTATCCGCAAGATGTTCATTCATTCAACAAATAAATATCTACTGTGTGTCAGGCACTCTAATATGCACTTTTCTCTGTTAATACCAATGACGATTTGCAATATATATGTGTATCAAATTGTTACATTTTATACCTTAAACGTACAGTGTTGCTTATATTGTAATCCTTAAACGTACAGCTACATCTCAGTAAGGCTAGGAAAAAATAATCATGACAAACTCTCAAAGGTCTTTCCCATACATTAGAACTACTGTCTCACACACAATTTTATGAAGTAAATAGGATGTGCATATTAGTCACAAATACATGAGCTGCTGTAACAAATATATTCTGAAAAGCTAGTGGCTTAATTCTGTCTGATTTAACAATCCTAGCCGAAGGTTGCAGATCTGAGAATGTCTATTTTACACAGTCATTTAGGGACCCAGACTGACAGCCGCTCTGCTACCTTGGATAAGCCATTTTTGAGGTTGCTCCGGTCCCTGCCATTCCAACCTGGAGGTAAAGGGCCTTGGCCAAGTAAACACAGGTTACAAGTGCTTACATTCTGTTGGCGAGAGCTTAATCACATAACCACATGAGCCTCGAGGGAAATTTGGGATTGTCGTCTAGTCTTGTGTTCAGGGAGAAGGGACAAATGGATTTTGCTTGGTAGCTGCAGTCTCTGCCACAGCAGACATTTTTTAAATTGCCTTATAGGATGTAAAAAATTAAGGCTTCAAGAGGTTGACCTGCTTAAGATCACCCAGTTAAACATGAAAAATCAGAATCAGAAGTCAGGTTCCTGAATGCTAGCTGAGTGTCTCTTCCATCACTTGTGTTGCCTAGAAATAAATGATCATGGATACCAGCTTTGTAGCCGCATTGCCTGTGGATTCCCCCTGTGCAGTCTACGGACGACGGGAGTCTGAACAGTCCTAGCATGGCCCAGAATTCGACGTTCCTGCGTTGCTTTATTTGGTCTAGACCAGAGAGGGGAATCCTCCTAAAGTTTGAAAAAAGACTAAATGCTACCTCGCAGACATATTACTGTAGGCAGTGTGTTTGGCTTTCCAGCACCTCCAAAACAAGTCTGAGAATGGTGTTAATAAAATCCGCACCACACCAAAAGTCAAAGCACTGTTCACAAGTGCGAATATAGCCCAGGTCTCGTTAGTTGCTCCCTATCCAGTGGCTCGTCTGAAGATGATTGATGAAGAGCTTACTATGTGAGAAGCACAGGGCTGTAGAGGGGATCAAGACAGATACAAGCCCAGCCACTATGGAGCTCATCATAGAGAATAATGACGGAAGGCCTCTTTCTGCAGGGGTTTCTGGGAAAGCATTTCTGAGGAGGTAGTATTTAAGCTGAGTCTCACAGAACGAGGTGGAGTCAGCAATGTAAAGAACAGGTGAGGGGAGACTTTCGGACAGAAAAACACTGTATACTCATGGTCTGAGCAACAATGTGGCACCTTCACAGAACTGAAAGTGTCCCTTGTGGTTAGGGATATTGAGTGTCAGTGGTCAAGAGGATCACAGCTAAAGTTCACCCTCACAACCTATGAGGTAGGTTACCACCGTCATCCCCATTTTACATATAAGGAAACTGAGGCATAAAGAAGTTACAGGGCTAAATCACTTGTGTAATTAAGGTCACACAGCTGTTCAACAGGACCAAGATTTAAACTCAAGGAGTCTAGTTACAAAGTCTACTCCTATACTATTGCCTTATACTGTCATACTGCCAGAGGAAGGTTCTGAGGCTTCAGTCTCCAAAAATAGTTTTTCTGTCCTTTAATTAAAAACAAGAGGCACCTGGGTGGTTCAGTCAGTTGAGCATTGACTCTTGATTTTGACTCATCATGATCTCAGGGTGTTGAGATCAAGCCTGTGTTGGGCTCCACGCTCATATGGGAATCTGCTTACAGATTTCTCGCTCGCTCTCTCTCAAATAAATAAATCTTAAAAAAAAAAAAATGAAAGTAATAAACCACCTCTGTCTCTTCGCTAAATGTTCTGAACCTAAGATTTCTGGATCCCTCCCACCTGGAAGGGAACCATGGACAGAATTTAGTGGGACCGAAGAATTCAGATATATGTGTAGATAATATTGTACAGAATATATATTATATATAGGACATACTTTATTTAGTCAACTTTTTACTGAAATTTAACATTTCTTTCTATCATGAATATAATAAAACCTCAATATTCTTAGCAGTTTATGTGATTTGTCACTAGAATCACAAGTAATTCTTAATCACATAAGACTTGTTGAATTCTTGAAACATCATTTGCACTTATCACTACTGTCAAATTATAAAAGTTATTATTTTTCCCAATAAATCCTATTCTTGAATGCCTTGATTAAAAAAAAAAAAAGACATGTATTGTTCTACCCACAACTTTTTAAAACTATTTTGGTAGCTGTTTTTCAATATAAGTTATTTATTTTGTAATCTTCTATATTTTCCTTTTTGCATTTAAATAGATTCTTGAGAAGGAATCCATAGGCTTCCCTAGACTGCCAGATAATTATGAATTTATAACGCCTTGAAAATTCCTCTGTGATTTTAACCATCTTTCCCCATGCTACAGCTTCCACCAAGAGCCATCAGGCCGGGGCATCTGAGTGGCTCCGTGGGTTGAGCCTCTACCTTTGGCTCAGGTCATGCTCTCAGGGTCCTGGGATCGAGCCCCACATCAGGCTGTCTGCTCAGCGGGGAGTCTGCTTCCCCCTCTCCCTCTGCCTGCCTCTCTGTGTACTTGTGATCTCTCTGTCAAATAAATAAGTAAAATATTTTAAGAAAAAAAAAGCCTTCAGACCGACTTACGACTTACAATTCTAATTTTAATGGTGATTCTCTCTTTCTTAGTGTGGCATATGTTAAAAAGAAGTCCATGGCACACAAGAAGTAAGAATTCATTCCCTTTAACCTCTTCTGTGTTTCAACTTTTGCCCTCCTTTCTCGTGTCACCAGATTTCTAGAATAGTCTATGGATTGTCTAGATGTTCTCATGTCCCATTGGTTCCATAGTTCTCTGTTTTCTGGCTTGGTCTCCACCTTCTTTTCAGAAGATGACCACTCTAAGATCACTGGAGTCCTCTGGTGTTCAATGAATACTTCCCAGTGTCTCTTTTCTGCATCTGTAGAATTCTGCTGCTGTTGGTCCCATTTCTCTTCAGGGCACTCTTTCTTGCTTCTGCTTCAGGAAAATCACTCTTCCTTTCTTACCTACGTCACTGTCTTTACAAGCTATTCTAGTCTTCACTCCTCATAAAATAAAGTTCCAAATATTCTCCTTGGGAAACCACATCTACCCATGACTCAGATATGAGCTGAGTCTATACATCGATTATTCTAATCGGAACTAGTGCTTCTAAACTTCCTTCCATCATTCCCAGGTACCCAAGGAAGGTCTTTCCCTTAATACCCCTGAGGCACCACCAACACAGCACATCCAAGTTGAACTCACATACTGCCTCTGCCCCCAGCCTGCTCTTTCTCGTGCATCCGTGTTTTGATTAATGACATCAGGTCTTCTGATCTGATGAGTGAAACATTTCAGGGCTGTATCAATTCCCCCACCCCACCCCTACTCCTACTTCTGCTGAACACTGGTGTACTCTAGTGAAGAAGTGGGGTTGATCTAGCCCAAGAATGATGTATAGTACTGGGAGACAAGTGGATTCGCTGGGTGTACATTTTGTGAGTATAAGATCAATGTATAACCCCTTGAAAATTCCTCTGTGATTTTAACTGTCTTTCTCTGGACCCCAGCTTCCCATGGGCCTGATGGCGGACATGATTTCAAGTTCACATTGTAATGGTTTTTCTCTCAGTGTGAACATGGGAAAACAGGCCACGTTCCTCTGCCTGGCGTCCCATAGAACCCCTTCCCTTGCTGCCGAGGGGTCTCTAGCCTTTCCCTGATGAGAGCCAGGTGAGGGGAGCACGTGGCTCAGGAGTGCTCTTATTTGACAGATACTGGTAGGAGCCCACTCTCACTCTGGAGGCCTGGCAGGTGTTTGGTCTTTGATAGGTTCTTAGGGCTTCTTTGGACACCAGTGCCCCGCCCCCCCATCCCCACTGCTGGGGACGGCTCACTCGGAGTTCCCTTGACAAGAGAAAATGCATCAATGTTCTTCCACAAGTCTATTTTTCTTCAGCCAACAGCATTTCAGCAGTGCATCAGCCTTTCAGCTGGAGTGGTGTTTTCACCTTTTAAGTGCCATTTTGGAGAGGTCTTAGCTCCTCCACACCAGCTCTCTCCTGCAGGATGGCCCAGATTTGGCCCCTGGGAAATGATTCTGCAGTCCTTGCCCTGAGAAACAAGGGCAGACTGTCCTGAGCATCAGAATCTTTTGTTTGGTCTGTCCCCAGAGCAGTGAGCAAGCCACAGGCACTGGCTTGTTAGATGTCTCACTTCGTCCCCCAGAGACACACGCCAGGTTAAGAGTTCTCTTGAAGACTCCTTGCATGACTTGGGATCAGGAAGCAGCCCTTCTTCTCTCTCCTCTACCCCCAAAGCACATAGAGGCAGGTTAGGCTGTCATGGACTCGTGCCCAGCTTCCTTAATAGAAAACCTCCTTCTAAAACATTTCCATTGAGGAGCACCTGGGTGGCTCAGTCGTTAAGCATCTACCTTCAGCTTGGGTCATGATCCCAGGGTCCTGGGATCGAGCCCCACATCAGGCTCCCTGCTCCACGGGAAGCCTGCTTCTCCCTCTCCTACTCCCCCTGCTTGTGTTCCCTCTCTCACTGTGTCTCTCTCTGTCAAATAAATAAATAAAATTGTTTTTTAAGAAATGCCTTAAAACATTTTCATTGAATTATATATGTGTGTGTATACACACTACACACACATATGTATATATGTAACTTTACATACACACATATACGTTTTTTAACTGTATAGGTCACTGAATTTTCACAAATGGAGCACACCCACGAAATAGCACCCACACCAAGAAATAGAAGATGACTACTATCCGAGAAGCCCTCCGGGCTGCTTCCTTCCAGTTGCTTCCCACCTCCCCGGAGGGTGAGCTCTCCTCTAAATACTGATAGTAAAGAACAGCAGCATCTGTTTTTGCTCATTGTATAAATAGAATCATTCATTACGTGCTCTTTGTGTCTGACCTCTTTCATTCAACATTATCCTTGAAATTTGTCCACATAGTTGTCTGAAGTTTTAGGTTGTTTATTCTCGCTGCTCTAAACTGTTCAGCATGTGATCATATCACAATTTCCTTATGTATTCCGCGGTTCACAGGCATTTGGGTAGTTTCTAGTTTGAGACGGCTCTGCAGAAAGGGATGTTCTGAATATTATTTAAACATGTCTTCAAATGATAAAAGCATATGTTTCAGTTGGTTTGTATTAGAAGTGGATCCGCTGAGTCATTGGGGATGTCTGATGCCTTGGTCAGTTGGGGCTGCCATCCCCAAGTGCCACAGACCAGCTGGCATAAACAGAACCTTATATTCTCACAGTTCCAGAAGCCGGAAGTATGAGGTAGAAGCGTCAGTAGGGTTGATTTCTTCTGTAGCCTCTCACCTTGGCTTGTGGATGGCTGTCTTCTCCCGGTGTCTTCACATGGTCTTCTGTATGTGTCTGTGTCCACATTTCCTCTCTGCATGAGGATACCAGTCATACTGGATTAGGGCTCACCACCATGACTTCATTTTGCCTTAGTGACCTCCTTAAGATCATATCAACAAATACGGTCACATTGTGAAGTGATGAGCGTCTGAACTTCCAACATATGAATTTGGGGTGTGGAGGCGGGGGGACAGAGTTCATCTGTACATACTCTTCAGCCTTAGAAGATCCTTCCATTGGGGCGCCTGGGTGGCTCAGTGGGTTAAAGCCTCTGCCTTCAGCTCAGGTCATGATCCCAGGGTCCTGGGATCGAACCCCGCATCGGACTCCCTGCTCAAGTAGGGAGCCTGCCTCCCCCTCTCTCTGCCTGCCTTCTGCCTACTTGTGATCTCTGTCCATCAAATAAATAAATAAAATCTTTAAAAAAAAAAAAAAGTGAAAGAACATCCTCCCATTGTCTCAAAGTGGTTGTACCGATAAACATCCTCTCCAGGAGCATATGGAAGTTCTGCATGTTCACATCCTCACCAAGAGTTGATTTTTTTTTTTTTTAAGAAATCTTTAAACACAACCTGCCAGCCTTGATATGGTCTTGATCTGACTGAGAGATAAAGGTAATGCAACTGGCTTTAAGTTCTCTGTTGCAAACCTTGCGTTATATATGCAAAGTTTGTGACATCCATTGCATTCATGGAAAATTTCATCCCAACGTCTCCCATCCAAGTACTAACCAGGCCCGACCCTGCTTAGCTTCCGAGATCAGACGAGATCGGGCGCGTTCAGGGTGGTATGGCCGTAGACTGCCAACGTCACATTAACTAGTTCTAGAATTTCTGTTTACTTTTTTTTTTTTTACATCATTAGGCAGAAAAATAAGTTGGCAGTGCCAGTATCTTTATTGTGGTGATTATGATTATTATTTTGAAATTTGGCCCTTCCACACCTGTCCCAAGATTTTGAGGGTAAATCACACCAAAACGAAGAGGGTACCAGAAATCTCTGAGCAGTTAGAGCTCTTCGTTCTGATGTTGGCCCTGCAGCTCTCAGGGTGAGCCTCTCGGTGGTTGGTCACCCACCACCCCCTGCCCCAGCCCAGAGATGTCAGTCCCGACAGGGGTGGCCGCTCACATGTGGTCTGTAGCAAGTCTCCTTGACTCAGCTCCACCTCCACAGCTGGGCTCTGTGTGTCAAAGAACAATATGCCACATCTGAATCCTAGATAACTGCTAAGTGACCACCAGGAGTAAAGATCCGTGTGGTATCATCTATTCTTTGTGGTTGCAAATTCTAAATATTTCTTTTCATGGTTGTCTCTCAGTTTGGTTCAGTCATCTTAAGAAAGGACAAGATCCCTTAGTCGTAATAGGGGAATATTGTTCTTTAATACCACACCAAGGTAATTAGGTTTCCCTGTGCTCATTCTGTGTGACATCCGGGAGTCGAGTCTGGGAAGACCAAGAGTTTTGACACTGGCCCGGCCTTGGAACCGAGCTCTGATTCTTCCTGGGTGTGCCTCCTTGGGCATGTCATTTCATCTTTCTGAACCTCAACTTCCCCAAGTATACGCTTTAGATAAAATTACCACCATAAATGTTGTATTTGATATGCTAAAAAAAAAAAAAAAAAAAAAAAAAAAAGCATAGAGCACGTCCCACCTGGCTATCCACTTTGTAAAAGGTTCAGTAGAGGCTGTAGTGGGAGATGGTCATGTAAGGGGCAGGGGGCAGTAGCAACTATGGGAGAGGTATAGACATATTCACATGAAGAAGAAAAGACTAACCCATGTTAAGGAATGTGCAAAGACAATATATCATTAAATGTTTCAAAGGCCCTAAGGGTTTGGAGAACAGAGCAAAGGTGAGGAAAATGTAGTCACACAAATATTCATGAGCTGAGACTTGGTCTGAGCCTTAAGTAAGGACTGACTTATTTCACTTAGCGTAATACTCTTTAGGTTTATCCATGTTGCAAATGGCAATATTTCATTCTTTTTTATGGCTGAGGAATATCCCATTATATATGTATATACCACATCTCTTTTTTTTCACATTTTTTTAAATTTCTTTTCAGCGTAACAGTATTCATTGTTTTTGCACCACACCCAGTGCTCCATGCAATACGTGCCCTCCCCAATACCCACCACCTTGTATATACCACATCTTTATCCATTCATCGGTCAGTAGACGCTTAAGTAGTCTTCAAATAAAGCTTCAATAAACACAGGGATGCATGTTTTTTTGAATTCATGTTTTTTGGTTTTGGGGGGAAATCCAGCAGTGGAATTACTGGGCTGTATGGTATATGATTTTAGTTATAGATGGGATCTAAAAAAAAAACAAAACAAAAACTAGAAACAGACTCATAAACACAGAGAACAAACTGGTGGTTGCCTGAGAAGAGGGTATGAAATAAGTGAACGGGATTACGACGTACAAACTTACAGTTATAAAATAAATAAATCATGGCGTTGAAAAGCACAGTAGGGAATATAGTCAGTTTAAAGAATAGTAAGGATTGGAGATGTGGACTCCAATAGGAGTCATAGAACTGTGGTGAGAACTCTAAGTGGTTATTAAAATAATCTGGAGGGGCGCCTGGCTAACTCAATTGGTAGGGCATGGGACTCTTGATCTCAGGGTTGTTGGTTCAAGCCCCACTTTGGCTGTAGAGATTACTTAGAAAGAATAATCCAGGGGTTCCTGGGTGGCTCTATCGGTTAAGTGTCTGACTCTTGGTTTCGGTCATGTCAAGATCTCGGGGTCACGGGATCGAGCCCCATATTGTCTCCATGATCAGCATGGAATCCGCTTGGGGTTCTCTCTCTCTCTCATAAATAAATAAAATCTTTAAAAATAATAATAATCCAGATATGAGATGGTGAATGTTTATAAAGGAGTAGTGATTTCAAGAATAAAGAAGAAATAGCATATTGCAAACCCTTTGTAAAGCAATTAAGATTGAGGAGGCCACTTGATTTCAAGGCCAAATAAAAAATCATCATAGGATTGTACTAAAGACAAAACACTGAAGAGAAGAAAGATCATTAATTGCCTTTTGGACATATTAAATTTGAGATAAGAGTAAGATATAAAAGCAAAGATGATTGACACGCTATTGGGCATTTGGTTGTAGATGTCAGAGGGAATGAACTAGAGAAAAAGCCTTGTGATTAAAAACGTGGAGGAGATTGTTTGAAGTCGGCTGAAAAGGTGGCTCTCCCAGGACAGAGAGAAGATGAGAGCTAAGAAGAGCAGAGTTGCACAGAGGGAGGGTCCTAGTCAGAGGCGGGAGGAGAAAGATCATCCCACTAAGAAAACCAAAAGAGGAACGTCTTCTGGGAGACTTAATCAGGGCTGAGAGGCTCCAACATCGATTCCAAGTACTCAGGAACCTCAGAGGTCATGTCTTATTTTCAGTCACCCAGGCTTGCCTTTATATATTAGATCATTTGTTTTTCCCATCTAATCATGGAAACTGGGAGTGAATTATTTCAGAGTGAGGGAAAAAATGCAATAAAGGAGGTCACAGGAGAGGTTCCTGATGAAGCTGTATTAGCTAGCCCTCTCTGCTTCATCCCATCCCCAAGCACCACGTTCTTTGGGGAAGAATCATACAGCTCTTTGAAATCCTGTCTGCAGACATCCTGTCTGCTATCCCAAAGGGTCCCAATATAACACTCTTTCTATAGAAAGAGGCTGAATTCATCAATTTCCGCATACTTCTTGATAAACATTGGCAGTTTCAGGTTGCCGGTAGATTATCAGGTCTCACATTTAATATCACAGAGGAATGCCATAATGGCCATCTTAGTTGTTGTTTTCTATTTGGCCAAGTGGAGAAATATAAGTGAAGAACAGCCAGAATACCTCTCCCAACTTGTAAACTAGCAAATTACCAAGAGATTGTCTAATTTTCCTCCCTGCTGTTCTCACACCTGCATGCCACCCGTGTTCAGAACTAACTAATATGTCAATACGGGAGCATAACGTGGTTTATGTTCTATATGGGCTTTCTAATTTGGGTACATAAATGTTCATGATAGAAAGTGTCTCCCTTAAATCCCACAAAAGACATGTGACAGGAAGGAATCTCTTAAATGGTTCCGTTAATGGTTTTGTTATCAATGGCTCTTGATAAAGGGAAAATTAAAATTTTGGTATCTGTATCTTTAGCAATATCTTAGTTTGCCCACAAATATTCTGTTGACCACCTGGTGACTATAACTGCAAAGGCATGAGGGTGTGATAATATTCCAGGGAACACTATAGACCACTTCCTACAGTATCTTACATACACAGTAAGAAACAGACTATTTTAAGGATGTAATCCTCACCCTCAAGAGTCCAATTTCTCAGCCCTGTGATACTGTTTTCAGTGAATCACTAAGGCAATCAGTCATATATTTTCTGTCTTTTCATGTGAAATACCTTTATCTTATAAGAAGGCAGGGGCACAGTAGAACGAACAAGAATTTTGAGGACTGAAAAGCTCGGTTTAAATCTGGCGGCAGATACCAGGCCCTGTGTCAGATTCTTGGAGCAATTTACTAAATCTCTTGAAGCCTATTTGTAACATGAGGCAAATTAGTCCCACCTGAGAACAGTTATGAGAATTAAATGGATTCATAGTTAGAGAATACTTAGCACATTTTTGGGCTCTTAAAGTACTTACTCACACTGACATGCTTTAAAGTCTTTCTACTAGACAGCAGGCACTGTTCTAGACATGGAAGGTACAAAGATAAGACATAGAGACCCTGCCATCAACAGCTCTCTGTCTGGTAGGGATGTCAGTCAGGGCTCAAAAGTAGGAGATAAAAGCTACTCTAACTTTTTGGTGCAGAGAATATTTAATTAGGGAAGCAGATCCTTCTAAACTTGCTGGAAGGGCTAGAGAAGGTCCAGGTTCACAGAATTCTAGAAATGACTCCCAAAGAATACCACCCATCTGGCCTTGCAAGGTCAGTTACTCTCTCTGCCTCAGTGAGGAAGGTATGAATTCAGGAGAGTACCAGGGGAATCATTGAAATTAAGAGCACATCGCCTTAGCTGTTATCCAGAGATGAGCCTTGGAGTAATGGCTGTTCTAGGAGCTCTGACCCAAATAGTCAGTGTCCCCACCACTGGGAATATACAGCCTCCAACTCACTTTCTCCATCAAAATCTCAAGATAGAGTAATTTATCAAACTTACAGTCTAGCTGCAAAGGAGTCTGGAAAATATAGTACTTTGGCTTCCCAACCTCTGTAGTAGGATGAGCATACTAGAAACAAAGTAGAATCGATATTGAAAACCTCCTACCCAACACCAGAGAGACACGCAGGTAAACCAGCAATCCTTAGGACTGAGCCCCAAGTGGAACTAAAGGAGACTATACAAAGGAAATGGGCCCACAAAGGAGGGAGAGATTGTTTTCTAACCAGAGAGGCAGTTGCTGAGGAGGAAGGATGAAAAGAAACTGATGAGGCATATAGATACACGACAAGAATTCTGAGCAGAAGAAATAGCACAGGCAAAATGTTAGCGCTTCTTCCCGTCCCTGTTCCTGGAAGTGACAGCAAGCATCTGGAGGATAAAGAGTCACTTTTCCTGAAGGAAAGCAGGAGAAGCTTCAAAGATTTCTATCCTTCAAAAACGATTCTTTGAGTATACCTCCAGTGGTGCCTGCCACCAGAAAGTAAATTCCGTGAGTGCAGGGAGTGAGTCTGTTTCATTCCATGGGTGCGTACATAGTGTCCCGAGCATAGAAGGGGCTCAGCAGATAAGAGCAGAACTACTTTCCTGAAGCATGAGCATTAATTGTGATAAGGCAAGCTGATAAATATGGAAGTAATGTCATCAGAGACCCAAGAGCTGAGCAAAGGTGATAAGGGATGTCTCTCTGGCATTTTTGAGAGGGAGTGGAATTCTCAGCAAAGAGAACTCCATAAGCAAAGGCCCGTATGTCATAAGCATAAGACATATTCAAAGAGTGTGGCTTAATCATGAATACAGTTTGATTTTATAGGCTTCTGGTTATGTAAGGGAGTAGTTGCATTCAAGGCTAGAAAAATAATTTGGCAGTCAAGAAAGATCTTACCCTAGAATTCTGGTTTATCTTAGCAGTAATCTTTGGAGTATGTCGATCATTTATCTAGCACTGCGATAAAGCAGGATGCTGAGGGATACAAGGAACACAGTCCCAGAGGGTGCTGGGGCGGCCATCACGGCCCACAGCGCGTGCACTAGAAGGGTCTGCGCTGAGTTTTGCTCGACAGAGAAGGAAGAAGACGATCTCACACCTCCCTATTTCCTTTTGGAGTGAAATGCCTTTTTTCAGACTCAAATCTGAAAAATAAGTGACACGAGCTTTTCTTTCAGCATCTTTATTTGATAACTGTAACTCATGCACGGTTAGCGGGGGAAGTAGTGCGGTGGTGCTGACACCCGGTAGAAGGAGGGGACATCGTTCATGCCCTGAGACACCGCCCTCTGCCGGCTTCGTTGGCTTCCACGACTTCAGCGTACTCAGCAGCATTTTCCTCCTCTGTACAATGGCGGAACAGGGCCTGATGCCTCGGGTACTTGTGGAAATTAAGTAAGAATGTCTGTGGGAAGCACTCAGCACCACAGCGTGCCTGTTTGCCAGCAGCCCACATGGTCACTGTTGCCATTATCAGTGGCCTCATTGTTGTCATCACCGTCATCGTCCTCACCCCCAGGGAAGGGAGGGAGGCGGTGTAGAACAGGGGACAGAGGAAGACTCTGGAGTCATTGAACTATATCAGTCAGGTTCCTGGCAGGAAACAGATGTAACCCTCAAATGGGATGATTTGTAAGTGAATTTAATAAAGAAATAATTGTATTTACGAAGTCATGGGCAGGCTGTGGGGAAAGGGAAAGCTCAGTATCCTACTTCCTCCTTGTTAGAAGAGGAAGGACAGCAGTTACCAACCCTAGACCCGAAGGGGCAAGAAGAGGGAACAGTGACAGGAACTTGGAAAGAGACAATCCCAGGTAGGAGAGGTATGACCTGCAGTGAGGGAGGCTGGGGGATCCGTACCCTGACCTCAATCTCCACCCCCCAGTCGTCTCCCAGCACCTCCCATTGGCAGGACCCAGCCCAACTGGAGGGTAGAGGACCCTGGGATGCAGTCACTACAGGTCAGCTTCTAGGACTACGGAGCATGATAGGGAGGGATGCTGAGCAAAACTAAAGGAATAAAGAGGATATATCCGGCGCACACATAGCCAGCATCGAAGCTACTTTGCAACTTTAGGCAAGTCCCTTAATTTCTCTGAGCCTCGGGTTGCTTATTGTAAAGGGAGGATAATAATACTAGTCATTATTAATAGTTATGGCTATGCAGGTTATCATAAGCATCCACTAAGGTGATGTCTGGAGAATACCTAGCAGACCCCCTGGAGCATAGGAGACACCAGTTAATGTCCTCTGGCCGCTCCGGCAGCTGAGGACGGCTCTCTCCACTTGAGGCCGTTTTACAGCCCTCGTGAGCTCCTCGGGAGCGGAGTTTCGCATAGTGTGGTCCACAGACCACATGCTTTAGAGGCATCTGGGGTCCTTTTTAACAGGCAGGTTTGTGGCCCCCGCGTCAGACCATCTAAATCACAAGCAGAAGGGAGGGGATCCTCATTTCAGACAAGTTCACCCAAGTGATTTTTACGCACAATAAAGTTTGAGAGCCATCATCCTAGACGTCCATGTTTCTAACTGACGCCCACGGGGGTCACGTATAGGTGAGATTTATCTGTGCTTGACAACCGTTAGGTACAGTTACAGCCCATCAGCTCTGTGAAGAGGGGCCATCCGACCAGGACACTAACGGTCTGTTGTGCCGTGTTAGGCCATGCTGCTGCTCCATTTTATGGGCTTTATTAATACTCAAGGAACAATGTTCCCAAGCTTTTAATTAAAAATTCTCTAAGATCCAAGGCCCTAATCATTTTCTAGGTTGGATATGGGCTTGGTGTGGGGCTGGATTTTACCCTCCTCGCCCCCCGGGAAAATTTAATAAGCAAAGCAGAGGCTGTTAAAGAGAAGAAAGCTTTTTGAAAGCTTTGTAAATGAGAATAGGTCAATTCCAAGTATAAACGGGAGGTGTCCAAGACTTAGAATAAGATCAGAGGATCAAGGACCTTGCTTTAATCTAGCAAGAAAAGCAGTAAGAAAATTCATCAGCAGCGTGGGACCGAAATCAAGCTCCTGATATGGGTTCTCAATTCGTAAGGGTTCAGACTGGCTGCAGTAAACAGAGACTCAAAATAGCAGTGGCTGAGACAAAAGAGAAATTTATTCGCTTCTCATGTAAAATTTCAGAGGTAGACAGAGCAGGACTGTGGTGGTGGTTTTTTACTCCCCAAGGGTTCTCAAGGACTCGGGCTACTTCCAGCTTTGGGTCCTGCTCTCCCCACAATGGGGCCCCTGCCCTCTTGTTCCAGGGATGGAACTCTAGCTGTCATATCCACGCTCCAGCCACAGGACAAGGGGCCAGACGGGATGGAGCAGATCACCGACAGGGAAGGTTTAGGATTTGCCACACAACACATCTGATTATGTCACTTTGCCCAGCTCTTGCTCACGTGGCCATATGGGAATGGAATCGCAGCTAAATCTTCTGTAAGGGGAGGGGGCCCTGAAGACAGTGTGCGGTCGCTGTTGTAGGTTCTGCGTCCTGAGAAATTTTAGATCTTCTTTTCCCAATAGAAGTCAGTCAAGTTCCAGTCAGGAACCCAGAAACGACTCCCCGTCTATTTAGAAGACGGAACTTGATGAAGGGAATTGGCAGCTCAAGTGTGAAAGTGAGATGACACAGAGGTCAGCAGCAGTAGGAAGCTTCTACCTTCCCTAAGGAGAATGTAGTTCCATGCAAACAGAGCAGGCAAAGAAAAGTCAAGCATGCATCCGAAGTCCCAACAGGTGACTTGGAACATTACCCAAACCCAAGTTGCAGACCGGGGTAAATGAATCATTGAGACGTTGCTGGATATTATTCCTGGATGAAGTTGAGAAGTTTGCAAAGCAAAAGAGGGTCCTTCTGTTGAAAGCAGGGACTTACACTGATCCTTGTACATTCATATTCAAAGCATTATTCACAATAGCAGAAAGGTAGAAACCACCTGAATGTGCATCGACACACGAATGGATAAACAGAATGTGATGTGTATGTAATAGAGTATCATGCAACCATCGAAAGGAGTGGAATTCTGACAAGTGCTAGAACGCGGATGAACCTTGAAAACCTCATGCCAATGGAAACAAGTCAGATGTGAAAGAGCAAATACATGTGATTCCATTTATATGAGGTACTTAAGATAGGCAAATTCACAGAGACAGGAAGTGGACTGGAGGTTACCTGTGGCTGGGGGCTTGGGGACAATGGAGGCCGTCATTCAATGAGTACAGAGTTTCTATTTGGGATGGCGAAAAAATTCTGGAAACGGACAGTGGTGATGGTTGCATAATATTGTCAACGTACTTAGCAGCAGTGGATTTTACTTTGGAAAATCATTAAATAGTGAGTTTTTAAAAACAAAACTTTTTCACAGGTAAAGCATAAATTAAGAAGGTCCTTCCACTTCCCAAATATGTTTACTGATGGCAGAACTCTTTGTGAAAAGGTGGACATTGGCAGTCAACCCACAGAAGCTGAATAATGGATAAAAGTATGGGATCAGAAAAACCATGAAGAATTTAAAAAACAAAACCCAAACTCCATTTCCAAGATTCGCTGTGAAGTTTTAACAACACTTTCTGGGGAGAGAAATATCACTTCCCCCTTTCCCAAACTGGACTTGATATGGTCAGGAAGCACAGACATGAGTCCAGATGAAAAGGCCAAGACAGCATCAGAGGTATGCAGGTAGAACAGGATGTCACCTATATATAGAGAGAGAGTGTACATCTGAAAACTCAAAAATAGGTAACCTCACAAAGGAGTAGGAGAAGAGGTAAGAACCCAGAAAGCCTGCAAGGGTTCCTTTGAAGAATGGAGATACCTGGGGAAAGGTTCCATTTCTGGGTCACCTGTTAACAAGGAGTGGAAGGGGTCAGGCTATACTCAGCTATGTCAAAGGCAGCCCAGAAATGTCACTGAGGACAAGCACTTGAAGATGGTTGTTGGCGCATGGACCCAAAAAGGTCATTGGCTGCTTGATGAAGGCCATTTCTGTGAACGGAGGGGGAATCTGGACTGAGATGGGATGAGCAGAACAGTCTTCTCTGTATTTCTCTATTTGCTTGCTCAACAGAAGCAGTAAACAAACCCTATTCCCAGAACTGTGCTGACAACATTGATGATGGCGGCACGCAAATTAGGAGGTAAACAAAAAGCCATGTTAATTTCAAGCTCCATTAGAAACACAGGCTGGGGGGGGGAAGTCTGCCAAATAGAAAAGGTCAAAATTGGAAGGGAAAGAAACTTTGATTTTGAGATCCTAAGAAGATACTGCCAACATTGAAAAAACATGGGAGGATTCTGTTTCCTCTTTCACTTTTGTTCATCATAGAATTTTTTAAAAAGCTCTCTTGTTAATGTCTTCTCTGATCAGAAATGTGAGGTGGTGGAGTCTGAAAGGGAAACCATGGAGTGGTTTTCTTTCTCCTGGAAAGGGAAACCATGCAGTGATTGGAGTGTAGCCACAGGGTTCCATTCTAGAGTCTGCTGCTTTGTCTCATAATTTTTTAAAGAACCTCCAGTACCATTTACAGCCTTAGCATAATGCATGAGTAGTATTCTTTTGCAGACTTCACAACATAAGTTGTCTGTAATGTGAAATTGGCATAACAGAGTCTTGGCTAAGAGATCTCGGACCCTTTAATCCCTTTGTAAAATGTGTTGCATACCCCAGATCAAGTCCAGGAAATGCACACATGTCTTTTCTCCTCGTTGCTTGTGTTGAAGGGATGATACACAAATGAAAACAGCTATCTCCCTTAAGTTCTTTTGTATGTCTCGTCAGTGTTCATTCCGGGTCTTTGATGATGGATGAGTCTTCATTTGTAAATGTAAAGCCATATGTATTAACTTAGTTTCCTTCCAGGCATTTTGTATTAGCGAACCTCACATATGGCTTTATAATGTTCCAATACCAGATGCCTTGCTGCACTCTGATTCAATATATGCAAGAAGGAAATATATACAGGAATGTCACTGTAACTCTTTGGCTAGGTAATCAGTCAGGAGTTCCATCCCACCTGGAGGCAAGGGATTGACCTTGCTGATTTCTCAGGCTTCTCTCTAGATTTTATGATCCCTATGACATCTTTTCCCAGAGCTACTAAGTTTGAACAATCACCCAAGGCAATCAAATCCACCCTGCCTCCCCCTGAAACTAACTAGGTATTTTACACACATATAAACACACACACATTTCAAGAACAACAGATTTCCCTTTGGAGAATGGAAATACAGTCATTGCTAAATCGCACTCCTGGACTGAACTCCAGGTATTAGTTACAGTGGAAAGTACGAAATTGTAGGAGGCTCTTTTCTTAGAACCAGGGCATGGATTATGGCCTGAATTTAATTAAGTGTTGCTCATGGCACCGAGCAGGCTGACACTTAATTATATTCAATTTATCTTTTTATATACCATCTTTGACTGTTCTCCAAATGGTTCGTGTATGCTCATCTTGTTTTCTCCATGTCTCTTTTAAACTCTTGGAGATCAGACCTAATGTCACACAGCAGACACTTAATAAATATGCCGCAAATAAATTAACAAGCAAAGGCATAGTTGTGGCTACAGATTCAAGATGCCACCATTCACATGTGCGATGTGACCTAAGAAATGGAAGAACGGGGAAGAAAAGTGAGGATGTTCCCTAGTCTTCCCTGGAAGCCATCCCAGTTTTCCTCCTCTGGCTTCCATGAATAATATACAGGCTTAATTTCTCTCCCTTTGATCCTTTGCCCTTTTAATCTACCCCAGCAAAAACGCTCAACTCCATGTTACTAGAAACTATCGTGAAGAGCTTTACCCACTTTCGAGCCTCTGCGTATGTATAAGTTTCCTTTCTTCTTGTCCTTAGCTTGAGATCTTGTGTTCTCTCGGTTTCCGCTGTTATTTTAAGTATGTTGTCTTTGCCTTATTTGTGACAGCTTTTTAAAAAGATGCCTATTTTTAAATGAGATATTCCTAAAATACAGGTCAGGGACTCTCTACCTGGAGAAGTTTTCCCTAAGAAGAACATAAGGAACTAGTGGCCGTGGCTATTTGTGGGACGTGTAGAAATGTGGAAGAGGACATGTTTACTTCTTATTCTGTAACCATCTGTATGGGTCATTTTTGTCCCGGAGCCTGTGTTACTTTTATTACTTATAAACGGATTAGGCATAAAATACCTACATTCATCGTGACATATGCCATTCTAGCAGGTGTTAAAAATGTGAATGAAATATTGGTGCAGTTTATATGTTTATTGTAAACGAATCAGCAGTCTCATTGTTTTAAGATACAAGGCTTAAGGAGTCCAGGGGTCCAGCGTGTGTAGCATGTCACCGGTGTCTGTAAGTAAATATTGGTCAGTGATTCGTGCCGGGGTGGACAGTGGCTGAGCTGCTTTTGAATCCCAGGCTTTTAGCTTTGAATGGCACACCCCCCCAGGGAGCATTTTAATAATATAGAAGGTGTTTCCATCAGTGGATCAAGAGAACCACATGCGTCAAAGCTTTTCATGTTGTTATTTCGTGTTTTTACATGTTTGTAACCCATTTCACATGGTGCGGGGCCGCCATGATGATTACAACTTGCTAACTGCCCATATCTAGTGGTCCCACCACAGGGCACTCTTCGCAGCTCCAAGTTTTTTCTTTCTCTTGTCGATTATGTTGTTTGTGTCTGGTCTTATTCCCATGCCCGTCTACCTGATCGTGCTTCTAATTTGTCATTAGCCTTTCCACATGGGCTTGTTTGTTTTGACTTGCTGCAGATGGCTCAGCCATTGTTAGACATCTTTAAACCTTTCAACCTTTAAGTAAATAAATGCTTCCAAATGCATAAAATTACTGGACCCCATCTATGAATACTCAAAAATGCGGTCAGTTCCGCCGAACATCTTTGTGTACTATATTAAGGTCAAAATTGGTAAAATAGACTTAAGTTGGCCAAGTTTACTTCCCAGTCGAGTAAGTGTATAAACGCTTAAAAGTGTATAAACGCTTAAATGTGTAAAAACACACATTACCTGGATGTAATCTGTAGCATTGACACATTAACGAAAAACACGAGATAGGGCGCCTGGGTGGCTCAGTGGGTTAAGCCTCTGCCTTCGGCTCAGGTCATGATCTCAGGGTCCTGGGATCGAGGCCCGCATCGGGCTCTCTGCTCAGCGGGGAGCCTGCTTTCTCCTCTCTCTCTCTATGCCTGCCTCTCTGCATACTTGTGATCTCTCTCTCTGTTTCAAATAAATAAATAAAATCTTTAAAAAAAAAAAAAAAAGGAGAAAGAGATGGTGTAAACAGTCCCCTGCCTGTGGGCTTTTTCCAACTTCAGTGGCATCAGATCACCTGAAGGGTTTGCGGAAACACTACTGAGCCCCTGACTCAGTCTGTGGTGGAGCCTATTTTTCTAACAAGATTCCAGTTGATTTTGATTCTGTTTTTCCGGGACCACATGTCGAGAACCATCGCTAGCCCAGTTCTCTCCCTGAGCGCACAGAAACATTGCCTTTCCCCACTGCACCTGTAGTGACGTGGAGACAGATGGCTGTGTCCAGGCCAGAGGCATGCATAATACCACTTCCAAGTTTTAGACACAAAATTCCCTGCATCATCTTCCACTCTCTCTCGCCCCTTTCCTAGACCTTGTGGAGGCTACCTATTAAAGATGATGGCCTGCCATGGAGGTTCCTCAAAAAGTTGAAAATAGAGCTACCCTATGACCTAGCAATTGCACTACTGGGTATTTGCCCTAAAGATAAAACATAGTGATTTGAAGGGGCATGTGCACCTGAATGTTTACAGCAGCAATGTCCACAATAGCGGAACTATGGAAAGAACCTAGAAGATGTGCATCAACAGATGAATAGATAAAGAAGATGTGGTATATATACACAATGAAATACTATGCAGCCATAAAAAGAAATGAAATCTTGCCATTTGCGACGACATGGATGGAACTAGAGGGTATTATACTGAGCGAAATAAGTCAATCGGAGAAAGACAACTATCATATGATCTCCCGGATTTGAGGAAGTGGAGATGCAACGTCGGGGGGGGGGGTTGGGGGGTAGGAAAAGAATAAATGAAACAAGATGGGATCGGGAGGGAGACAAACCATAAGAGATTCTTAAACTCACAAAACAAACGGAGGGTTGCTGTGGGGAGGGGGGTCGGGAGAGGGTGGTGGGGTTATGGACATTGGGGAGGGTATGTGCTATGGTGAGTGCTGTGAAGTGTGTAAACTTGACGATTCACAGACCTGTACCCCTGGGGCTAATAATACATTATATGTTTATAAAAAAAATTTAAAAATTAAAAAAAAAAAAAATAAGATGGTAGCCTGCTGAAACAGAAGGTACCTGGATCTGTGAGTCTGTGCATGGAGGAAAGCCGCCCTACTCTCATAAAATTGTCAAGTGAAAGAGGAATACACCTTTGTTGTAGCAAGTCGCTGAGGTTGGGGGCAGCATTGCCTAACTTACCCTATGTACATGACTTTCCTGTGCACAGGAGATGAACCATGCCCAACTCTGAGGACACTTTTATTATGTAAATTTGATTAGAGATTACATTAATCTACCGTATACTCTCCCAATCCAATGTATATATAAATTTAAATTTGTTTATACATACTTAACCTGAAGCTACCTGTCAGTAGGCCACCAAGATATTTTTGCCAATCCTTCAGGACATCTCTTAAATCTACCTTAATACATTTTGGGTGAGCTTTCATGTGAAATTTTCCACCTGCTTCCGCTTCTGGAACTCCTGTATTCTTGCATTCTCAAAATAGTTACACCTACCAAGTCCTTTGCCTCGAGCTGGATGAGACCAATGCACTTTTCCCTTCAAAGTCCATTACAGGACAGCTCTGCCCGACTCTGTCCTCCTCCCTCCCCTACCTAGCTCTGCCAAGGAGATCATCCCAAAATTTCTAACTCTAAGTTAATTAGAACAGATTTTCTCCTTAGGTATCTTCAGAGTCAGGCCATGGGCCCCGAATGACCCACATCTTTCATCACAATCCTAAGCCATGAGACCTCCAGAAAAATCGCTATTTCATAACTTTATTGCTGGTACTACTTTTGGTGAATATGATGCACCCCCTTTCTCTGGACCCTGCCTAGACATGCATGTCACCCCTTCTGCACCTGCCAGGTGAATCTGACCACTTGCCTACTTGGGTTTCTGCTGGCCATTGGTAGCCCATTCATCAGGCGGTTCTCCTATGTAGACCTCCACGTACATCGCACTGCATGACTGAAGTAGACTGTAATTAAACTCTTTTCCTTCTGTTGTGCAGATGCTATATCATCGCCCTTGTTACTATGTTTTACACACACAGAATTGGACCAACAGCAATGATTTCTCCCAAATATGTCTTATGAAAACATGCACTTCCTTCAACCCTTTTCTCACAAACTGCCCCCACAGTCCATGACATGAAATCAAAGTCTCAGGATTACAGAAAAGATTCACATTTTAAAGCAGCGTATTTTATGTTGGCTGGTTGAATTTAAATAAGAAAACAAGAAATATAAAGTAAAGCAGTGTCCATTTTTCTGATTATAAGAAAACATACACTTATTGAAGAGAATTTTGAATTGAAAAGAAATTAAGAGAAGTAAACAAAGAAAAATTCATCTTTGATATCAGCCTCTACCCAAAGGTAATCTGTTATGTATTTATGTAATTTATAAGTGTTTTTATTGATTGCCATCCTATTTATAGATAAGTGGATACTGAATATTCAGTTGTATGTTTAGGTCATGATTTATTCAAACAATCGAAACAAACATTGCTCCTGATTTTCTTATTATAAATAATAACAGAATGAACATCCCTGTACCTAAATCTTATAGCCGTTCCTGGTAATATTTCTAGAGTAGATTCTCTGCAAGGAAATCCCTTGGTAGAAGTGTATGAACAGCTGAGGTACAAGAAAGAGCTAAGATGGTTAAAAGTGATTATGTCTGGTAAGAAGTTTACAAGGGTGGACAGAAATGGGCAGGTTAATGCTGTTTTCCATTTTAAATACTGCATATTACTTTTTCTGCTTTCGTATTAATGATTAAAAATAAATATCATATTGTGAAAGTTATTTTTTCCCAAGTATAACACAATTATGCCCTCAAAAAAGGGTACGGCTTTTTTAAAAAGTTCATGTAATACCCCCATATGAACAAGCTGACTTTCTGAAAATTCATAACAATTTATCCTCCCATCAGGAGTGTGAAACAGCTCCCTTCCTGTAAAAGCCTCTACAAACTAGATATTTCTTTTTCCTTTTAAGTATTTCCTAATTAGGTTTAAAATGACATGCAATTTAAATTTGCATTTATTTTACTGATAAGGCTGAATTGCTTTCCTATCTGATTTACTGGCCGTTTAGATTTCTTCCTTTGGCTTTAAAATGAACAAACCAAAGCTCAGACATTTGACATATGCGGTTCTGGTGAAATCAGTCACTTTAGAACACAGTATCCTTATACCAGTGACTAGGCAGGCCATGGCTTCAGTATTTGGATAATTCCTTCTTTGAATGACCATCAAAGTCAGAGTGACATTCTTTTTTTTTTTTCTTAAAGATTTTATTTATTTGACAGACAGAGATCACAAGTAGGCAGAGAGGCAGGCAGAGAGAGATGGAGGAAGCAAGCTCCCCACCAAGCAGAGAGCCCGATGTGGGGCTCGATCCCAGGACCCTGGGATCATGACCTGAGCCAAAGGCAGAGGCTTTAACCCCCTGAGCCAGCCAGGTGCCCCCAGAGTGACATTCTTTTGGATCTCCTTAGCATCAGTTACATTGTCAGGTTAGGGACGCATGGCAGAGCCCCTGCGTGATGATAACCTCAGTTTTCTTTGTGTTCCTAAACCATCCGTGAAGATAACTGTCCTTGGAGCCCTGAGAACATGAGCAGAATGAACACCTGGCTGTTGTACAGCACCACAGTCATTTGGATATACCTTTTACGGAAGCCTTCTCCCCACCTCCACCTCATTTCATAGACTTCATATTTAATAGGGTAATTAAAAGTTGTCCATTAGTCTACATGTCAGTGTGTCATGCAGCCTTATACACATCTCCTGATATATGGCAGACATGTAAAAATTGGATCGAGATTGTGGACTAAGCATATTTTTTACTAGACTGTCATTCATCCTAACAATTTTTGTCTGGTTTATTCAGTGTTCTATCCCAGACAGCTAGGAGAGTTCTTAGCACACACCAGGCAATCAACCAGTATTTCTTTCTTTTCAAGATTTATTTATTTTAGGGGCACCTGGGTGGCTCAATCAGTTAAGTGTCTGCCTTCGACTCAGGTCATGATCTCAGGGTCCTGGGATTGAGCCCCACATCCAGTTCTCTGCTCAGCGGGGAGCCTGCTTTCCCCTCTCTCTCTGCCTGCCTGTCTACTTGTGATCTCTCTGTCAAATAAATAAATAAAATCTTAAAAAAAAAAAAAAGATTTATTTGAGAGAGTGAGACTAGGGGGAGAGGCAGAGGGAGAGAAAGAAACAGAGAATCTCAAGCAGATTCCCCGCTCAGTGCGTAGCCCCATGAAGGGCTCAATCTCACGACTGTGAGATCATGACCTGAGCCAAAACTGAGTCAGGCACTCAACTGATTGAGCCACACAGGTACCATCCTCCAACCAGTATTTCTTGAGTAAATGAATATATGATGAAAATATAAGTGAATGGATGAACCAACCAGCACTTAACCATTGGACTTCAAGAGCCAAGCTTTGTTTACCTTATTTTGTAAGATAACACATGATGGCAAGTTCTCTCAAATAATACTGGTGAGAAATACATGACGAAAGCTGAGGGGACAGACAAAGACCAAGCTTCAGTTCTGACCGTAGCTCTGTCGGGGAGTGGCTGTTAAGTCATTCACTCCATCAGTGTTTATTGAGTACCTACTATGTGCTCTGCACTATTTCTCTTCAGCTTTATTGAGGAATAACTGACAGGTTTAACTGCCTATCCTTAAAGTTGTGCCCGATGATTTGATAGACATTGTCAAGATGAGAACAATTAACATATCCATCATCTCACTAGGTGACTCCTTGGGGCGGGGGGGGAAACTCTTAAGATCTCCTCTCAGCAAATTTCAAGTGCACAGTACAGTATTATTAACTGTAATCACCATGCTGTATGTCAGATCCCCCGAAATTATCCTCTTATAATTGAAAGTCTGTACCCGTTGATCTACATCTTCCCATTTCCACACGCCTCGTCACTGACATCCACTTTTATGCTATTTATATGAGTTGAGCTTTTGTTCGGATTCCACATAAGTGATACTGTGCAGTTTTTGCCTTTCTCTGATTAGCTTATTTCTCTTAGTACCGTACCCTACCGTTCCATCCACGTTGTCACAAATAGCAAAATTTCCTCCGTTTTACGGCTGAGTAGTAGTCCACGCTTTCTTTTTCTGTTCACCCATCAGCAGACACTTGGTTGTGTCCATGTCTTAGCAATTGTGCCTGGTGCCGGAATGAGCTTGGGGCACAGTATGTCTTTAAGATACTGATTTCATTTCCTTCAGCTATATCCCCAGGAGCAGGGTTGCCAGGTCATATTGTAATTCTATTTTAGATTTTTTGAGGAACTGCCACGCTTTTCCCTATAATGACGATACCAGGTACATCCCTGCCAACAGTGCACCACTGTGCTGGGTTACAGCATCTCTGCTCTCAGGAAGAGCACAGAGGCATACTCTCCGTGAGGGTCCATCAAGTTGAGGTTAATTTTGGCAAAGACTGGGGGGTCCTCAGTGGCCAAAGCTGCAGGCATCCCAGAGGTGTTTGTGGTCACAATGGCAGGTAGGGCTCTGGAGGTCCCAGGAAGCAGCGGTGGCCCAAAGCTGTGGGGGCAGGGGGCAACAGCAATGCACCCCAGGATGGCAGTCCAACCCTGACCCCGGGCCTCAGGGGACAAGGTGCAGAACAGTAGCAGCTCGGCCCTAGTGATCATGAGTGGGATCTGTGACTCGGGACCCAGAGAGCAGCACACAGCCACAGCATGGCCTAGTGTTGGGATGTCAAAGCCTTGAATTGGGGCCGCATGGCAGGCGGATCAGTGCTCAGACTCAGGACCAGGGAGTGGGGCTCAGAGCAACAGCCGCACAGCCAGGTGATGGCAGCTCAAAGCCCTGACCCCAGACTCAGCTCTGGTTCCTGTAGATGGCAAAGTTCTAAGCATCCCAGTCCTCTAGAGGAGGGCACAGTGGCCACTCAGGCCCCTGAGGGCAGGGCTCTCCTCAGTGACAGCTCCAGCCTGGGGAGGACGACAGACAGCTCTATCAGCTGGGTTATCCTCTTCCTTGTGGGGTGCAATCCCTCTGGTTCCCAGAGATGCCCTCCTGGTGTGGAGGTGCTTGGGTCCGGGGAAGGGATGACGCGGGGTGAAGTAGCTACTGCACGTGGCTCCATGCTCTCCTTCAGTCAGTGAGCTCCTCGGGAATCTGGGTGCTTCTTCACTGCAGTCCTTTGCTTTCCCAGAGCTGTTTTCGTCCATTTGAAGTTCTGGTTGATTGTTTTCATTGGGGAGGTGCACCTTGGAGTCTTGCTAATGTCAGCCTTGCCGTGCACTTGGCGGAGCACCTGCAAAGCAGAATGACCTGCAGGCCCTGCTCCCAGGGAATGTACCATCTGCTGAGAGATGGATAGCCATCCGATGTTCTGGAAAGTTGGGAATAAGGGACACTGCTGAGTGCCTGGCCTAGAACAGGCTTGCCTGGACTGAGAGCTCAGGGAAGCCGTCCTTCTCTGGAGAAGGGATATTTGAACTAGACACTAAGGCAGAGGGAACATTTTGAACACAAGTTCAAAGACAAAAAAAAATAATAAGAGCTCTGTGAATTGGAGAAATGGAGGAAGAAAGATAATAGGGAACCACTGAGAGGGTGGAGAGCATTGAGTGATGAAGCTGTAGAGAGGGTCTTTTACTGCTCTTTGCTGTGGGAGGATACCCTGACCTTTGCCAGCATCGTGGGCTTAGTAGCACCTATCCACCTGGTCTGTCGTGAGTATAAAACATACGTGTACCGGGGCACCTGGGTGGCTCAGTGGGTTAAGCCTCTGCCTTCAGCTCAGGTCATGATCTCAGAGTCCTGGGATCGAGCCCCATATCGGGCTCTCTGCTCAGCAGGGAGCCTGCTTCCCCCTCTCTCTCTGCCTGCCTCTCTGCCTACTTGTGATCTCTCTCTCTCTGTCAAATAAATAAATAAAATCTTTGAAAAAAAAAAACCATATGTGTACCTCTTTGCTTAATGTCAGGTCCATAGGAAATGCTCAGTTAGGGTCACTTTTTTTTCTTTCTTTTATTACCCATATTCTGAGTTCAGGAAGAGCAAGAATTTGGTCGTATATTTCAATGGCTCCCGTTTGTGCCCAGGCTGGCTGCGAACTGCTTGGTGAGTGCTTGGTACGTGACAGCTGGGTTTCCAGTAGTTAGGTTTCTAAGCAGTCCTTTGCATGCCAGGATTTTATCTATATTTTCTTACATGGGTTTTTACTTAATAAAAAATTACTTTGGATTTGTAGTAATAAATTGAGTTTCCGGCATCTGATACTTCCGTATGTGGAATTATGCATCTTTGTTATCTGCCGCCATTTGGGGTTCGTTTAGTCTGGACATGGTTTTATTTTCCAATAAGTGGAGTATTGGTTATTTCAGAACTTCAAATCATCTCTAAGATTTAAGATGATGAAAAATGTAATCTCTATATATTGAACGGCAGCATGTTATTTGCATCATAGCATCTTCTGATAGCTATTAGAAAAGCATAAAATACAGAGATTAAATGAATGCATAAAATAAAAATATCCTTTCACCAATAATGTGCCTCTCAGACAACAAAGCAATAATTTAGATCTCTGACCTTGTAATTCAGCTGATTAGAGGAATCTAATTCTCTTTTCATTTCATGTTATATTGTATCTAATTGATGGAGAAGTCTAAGTAGATCAATATTCCAAAAATTGACTTGGACATACTCCATTTCTTTTGTGTCTAGATGACTTGTATGCCCTATTTTCCCAATTTTCAAATGGAGAGAGGGGGGGAAAAAAAGGTCTTCTTTTTTATAACTGCTAAAACGGCCAAGTAAAGCTGATTCTCTCTCTTTCTCTCCCACATAAGCACATAGTAAAGTTTCTGCCCTTTACACTTGGCTGACAATTCCAGTGACGATACACAAGCCAGGAGAGAACGCACCCCCGACCCCCATCTTCCTTAAGGGGATGAGCCTAAACAATTGTAAAAACCACCTTGAATCAGACACACGCACTCAGACCCAACCCAGCTGCTCAGAGAGCAGAGATCTGAGGGGAAGGTACAAAGTGTCACCTTCTGTTACATGAGCCTACTTGGGTCTTTTCTTTGCCCCCCCCCATTACTGATGGAAGAAACAAGGTAATATTTACACCTCACATTTACCTGCAAGGGCTTATGTTCTTGTCTTTTTCATCCTTCTGCCTTTATTAAGAAGTTAAGTTCCTGTCGAGTCCCCCTCTTGGTTCCTCATACAAGTACAGTTCTGCATACTGGCCTATTCGTAAATTACTAATGTCACAATGTAAAGTCCCCTTCGGAAACAGGCCCTCCTGACATGTAGCTACTGGTGATCTGAGCTGAACTAGAGGGTGCCGGAAGCAGCCCTGTTCTCCCAGTGAAGCAAAAGACTCTGAAGCTCTTCTTGTACCAGGGAAAAAATTAACTTTGTTCCGTTTGCCCACAACGACGCTCACGTAAGTCGCTCATGTTTGTTAAGCCCGTGTCAGTCCGTTCAGCCTGCTCGGCTCGGGGAGAGTCGCAATGTGTAGCCGGGCTCCAGAGATTGTGGGCAGAAATGAAAAGATTTGCACTCATCGAACAAGAAAATGGCATTCCTGGCTGTCATTCTGGAAGGAAGAGCTTTTCTCTCTAACGTTGCACAGCAGGCTCTGCTCGTGTCCCCGAATGTCAGCTCACGCCTCATTGCTGAGTGAGTCTTTTCCCCACCTAACCTGACAGGCGGACGTGTCTGACATAAAAGCAGGCTACCTTCCAACTGGAAAGCTAGGACGCCCCAAATCTGGAGCCAGTTCTGTTCAACTGAGGAGGTTGTGCCGAGTCTTACTTTGCTGTGGGGTCTATGATCAGCTTGGAGAGGTGCCTCTGATGCCAAGGAAACCAAGGGTGACAGTGTTTGGAGAGAGCTGGCTTGTGTCTGCAGACCTGGTGAGGGGCCTGCTGTCTCACCGCACAAGCCCTCCCCTCTCCCTGCGACACCTCACACGGCTGAGGACCTGAGTGTGCCATCGAGTGTTAGGAGAAGGATTTGGGATTGCCTGCAGAAACGGCCTCTGAGCCCCAGGGGTCGGAGCTAGCGTCTGTCGGCACCTATGGTCTGACTGCATGTTGGGGGTATTTCACATTTCACGTCTTCAGCTGGTTTCTAGCAGCACACATCTGGCCCTGATTTTCCCCAAAGTGTTAAAAAAAAAAAAAAAAAAAAAGGCAAACTGGCTGTGGTAGTCCTAAGAAGGATATAATTTCCTGAGATAAATCTGCAGAGAACATGTATTTCAAAACCAAATGTAAATTGACTTACATGTTTTCTGTTTTCAGCTTTATATATTGGCTTTTCATTCACAAACATTGATGAAATGCCTAGAGCGTGCTTCCACTAAAGGTGAGCAAAACAGACATTTTTCTGGCCCACGAGAAGCTCACCGTCAGAGTCCCAATCCATTCAAGTATCATGAGTCATCAGACTTGACTGTGTATAAATCCAGAGACTTAACACTTCAAACCCACTATTCTACGTCATCTGAATACCTTTGGGCTCTAAATCTTAGCATCTTGTGTGTCAAAGAAGGGGACTGCATCTGGGGAACGCTTAAGGTACCTGGAAGACATTCCACTGGCCTTGGCCATGAGCACCTGCGTGTTCTTGTTTGGAAGCCGCTTCCCATTTCTGAGTCATGAACCCTGCCGAAGTCAAACAAAATAGTCCCCAATCTGCAAGGGTTTATGTTTTCGTATTTCTTAATGGAACGAAGATTAAAGTCCAGCCTGGCCTAACAGTGTTGCAGAACAGAAGTAGCTATTATTGTACTGTTGCTATTTTTTTCTGTGAATCTGTAAATACGGCTTTTGATCCAAGGATTGCAGAATGCGTTTTATTAGATTTACCAAAATCCCCTGATTCTGGCATGCCACAGCTGATAGTAGGCAATAGATTTGGTTTCTAAAGCATCACCTGGTAGCCTTTTTCTTTTTTTATAGGCCCACATGCAAGAGCATAGATAAAAAGAGATGCACATATTCACTTTTGCCTGGTAGAGCAGGGGCCACTGAGGGTCCATTGCCATCAGCCCAAGTAGCTGTCATCGGAGAGTCACCTGCTCCACGTCAACCTGACCGTGTTGCCGGCTCCCTGTTGACAAATTCTGAAGTCACACTGTTGCGGTTTCAAGAAGCAAAATGCATGACAGTTGGCCTAACCTCTTTTATGTTCCTCTGGCTCTTCCCTTCCGCATTAGGAAAGTGACCAACATTTTTCTGGGAACTCAATGGGAATAGTGGATAATAAGGAAACTTCGGGAAGTTATTGAATATTTTCTTTCAGAGCCCAAGACACATGAAAATCAGGCCTCTGAAACATCAAGCCAGAACCTGGAAACTCTCATGATTTGGTTTCATTAATGATACCAAAGAATAATTAGACCATAAGGGGAATTCTGTTTTCCATTTCCCAGAGACCATGATTAGTAGGTGACTTTCCAGGTCATTCTTTTTTCCACTTCCTGGTTTTTTTCCCCCTTTAAGAAAATTGCTCGTGATGGGAATGAGTAGGGTGGGGTACTCATGCACCCTGAGCTGGGTAGCTGACCCCAGGTTGTGCTGCTGGGTTTTTATTTTGATCCAGGAGTCCCAGGCTCTCCTGCACGCCTGGACAGGGACTGTTTGTTCTCTTCATGTAGGCAGCCAAGATGATAGAACCTGGGGATCTTTTCTTTGCATTGTTAATCTGGGAAAGAAAAAAAAAAAAAGATGGGGAAAAAAGGAAATAGAAGATATATGTTTCTAGATAAAGGAAGTTACTTTATTTGTGAGTGTCTCTAGCAAAGAGACACAGTGAAACACTGTCACAAATGGGGAAG
This sequence comes from Lutra lutra, assembly GCF_902655055.1. Lineage (NCBI taxonomy): Eukaryota > Metazoa > Chordata > Mammalia > Carnivora > Mustelidae > Lutra > Lutra lutra. Next base: position 21,615,741 of record NC_062281.1, read on the forward strand.
ACTTTCAAGGTTTTCATTATACCAGGAACTGCACACAATTAACTTGAGATATAAATATAAGCCAGCATTTCAGTTAAGCTGCTTATTAAAATAATTAGGCCAGTGAAGCGAGGAGCATGTAAGCCAAGGAAATTGTGAGGTTTGGCTAAAACGCTCTCACTGCAAGCATACACAGAATTGAATGAAAAAGTTGTAAAGCCATGAGTTTAATAGATAAAAACTGTCCTACACTAAAAGTCAAAAGACAACCAGAAAAGGACCAAATGTGTATGTATATATATATATATATATACATACACATTTTTTTTATAGATTCATAGTTATAGAAATCCTGAGCTGGAAGACATTTTTGGGAAACCATTTCTAAACTGGCCACCACCAAGTTCCCCTTTAAAACTTATTCTTGCCTGTGAGTTTTACTTTTTGAAAGATTCCCTTTACAATTTGTGCTTATTAACTGCCAATTAACTTGATTTCCCACTAAGTAAAAACATGATCCTCCAATTAGAGTATGGATTAGCACGAAGTAACTAGTGTTACCTCTTTCAGTTAATATAATTTAAGCAAAAAGCAAATAAATGTGACATTTTGATTATCCTGTGTAATCTTATTATGGGTAAATGTGTTATTTCTGTGAGTCTTTTTTCTGAAAAGTAAAAATAGGGCAAGAAGGCCCACGGCCACCTTTGAGGCGAATGGTTGGAAGCCACTGTCTCTTCTGGCCCCTTTATTGCATGGTGGGTTTGATAGCTCAGCTTCAGACCATGCACTTTTATACAAGGTCAAGGCAAAAATACAGGTCTCCCAATTTTTCATCTAGCCCTCTCTGCTGAACCACACCGCCATTTTATAAACTTGTGAGGCTGAGGAGTTTTGAGTACTGTTCATTCCAATTTTAGAAGTGCTACTGCATTTGAAAGACCATAGAAATAGCCCAGTGGTAACCCATTTTTCTTCTCAGGTTTTCTCATTAGGTTTTTCTTAATATCAAATTGGTAACTTTTTTGGAAATTTTTGGACTCCTGCGCCGTGCTGTTACATAAGGGTCATCATTTCTACTGAGCTGCCCCACTCTAACAGTTTGCAGATCAGCGCATCTTCTTTATTTGAGTCCTTTAGTATGAAAAGCAACCACCCCCAAACCCTTCTGTTTGCTCATATAATCAGGTAAGACCAGGAAGAGCTCGGAAGACCCCTCTCTTAAATGACCAAGTGTGTTCAGATTGCTTCTTTCTGCTTCTGGCTGCATTTGACATCCAATTCCATGCTCTGTATCACAAAGCAAGTTCCTCACTGGTCGTCTTTGGTTGGCCAGTAACTCACATGTGCTCTTCGGGGCTTAATAACGATGATGTGAAATTCTTTTGAGTCATGCTAAAGTATGTTTAGAACTGTGTCCTTTCACAACTTTAAGGAGAATAGAGTTGACATTGGAAAAGTCAATACATGAAAAAAAAAAATTGCCACGCAGCCAAGAATTAGAATTGGTGACAGCAACTTAGTGAAGTGTCCGCAGCCCCTGAGTCTGGTTAGCACTGCTGTAGGCTGGGACGCCGTAATGAATGGCTGGTCCATCACACCTGGTGACATCCTATTTTTAGACTGCCCGAGCACACGATGAATGTGTGGAAGACTGCCATTGCTTGTTAAAACCCTTCGTGAGATGTGGGCTCGCTGAATGTCACATGAGCCCCCCCCCCCATATCAGTCAAGTTACATTTGGAAAACAGAACGTTGAGCTGCCTGCCATTGAGCTGCCACCGCCAAGGCACCTCGGATATCCCGAGGCGGCTTTTGGGGAACAGTTGCGAGATCTAGCGGTTGTCTCTCTCAACCTATCAATTAGGAACAGAGCAGAGTCAGCTGTGATATATTAGATGGCCCTAAGATGGATCGCTCTGAAAAATCTCATATTGGCAAGTGTAATTCAAGTTGCCAGGAATCCAGAGTTTGCCATGTGACATCCCTAGAAGTCTGATGAGGTTTGACTGGTTTACTCTGCTAAATGAAACTGCTGAGATGGCTGTCGTGAGGTGATTAATAAAGTGCATAAATCTTAACTATGGGAAAAGATGAATCGATGCTTGCATATATTGGAAATGTAATGAAGCCAAATTGAAGCCACCAGGATTTGCTAATATATTACAGGAAAACAATACCATGTTTAGTGTTCCTCAATGGTCGTCTTTGGTTGGTCTCCTTTTGAAGATGACCAGGAAGACGGGTTTGGTTTTATTTTTTATTTATTTATTTTTTTAACACATGAGACCTGAAGGGGCAGCAGAGCAGGAGAGTAATCATGAGTACATCCTACTGGTATTTAACATTTGTCATTTATTCCCACCATGTTAATGGAGAGAGAGAGAGAGAAAGAGAGAGGAAGGAAGGAAGGAAGGAAGAGAGAGAAAGAGGAAAGAGAGAGAGAGAGATTGGTTCATCTTCCCTCAAGGCTGCTATTGAATGCTGTTAGTAATCATATACAAAGTTTTGGTAGTTTTCAGAGTAATTAGAACCCCAGAGCAAATAAACACTAGATGAGCTCTCATCTTTGAAGTTCTTTTTTCCCAACTAAATAGCTCTGTTCTGCTACAATTATATACTGGTCATTATAAAATTAAAAATCATTTTAAGTAAATGGATTTTTTTTAAAGAAGCATTTGTTTCTTGCTAATTATTGCGAACTAATTGTAGTTTAGGATGGTCTACTAGAAATCTGAAATCACTGCCCTAGAGCCCCACTCCCTGATGGCTGCAAGTTGAATTCCAGAAGGAAATGCAAATGATGGAAAAGAAGGTCTAAGGCCTTCAAAATCTGAATTTTCATAACTTTGAAAAGATCTGACTTTCTGAAGGTCATTATAGACAGCTGTGTAGGGAGATGGCCTAAAATATCTTTATTGTCACATGGACCTGAATTTCATTCCAGCACTACTAGAACCAAACTATGATCCGTGGAATGTTAGTTAATGTCTCTAACCCTCGACTTTTACATTTGTAAATGGGGATGCTGTCTACCTTGCAGCCTTATTTTCAGGATGAAAATAATATCTGTGAAATTTTTAGCACAGAAGCTGTCATCATAGTAACTGATGTTATCATTGCTTATCATCATTTCTATTGTTATTTTTGTGATAGGAAAATGTACTACTGCTTAGAGGCTAGAGCTTGGTCTTAGGACAGATGGTTCATGGCATCCTGTTTTAGTGTTGTTTTCAATAGCAAGCTTGGATCTTCCAAGAACAAGGGATTTAAGTTCAACAATCCAGAAAAGCAGAAGTTTTCCATGTTTCTTTCCTATCCTTGTGATCCAAGGCCAGGATAAGCATGGGTAGAAAATATGACTATACAGGCTGTATATCAATTAGGGGCTTTCCCAGGAACCAAGAAGTTCTTAAAACCCCACCCGTTCGTAACTTCATGAAGTTCCACACTTTGCCAACATCTCCAACATTTCCTAGGACAACAGGAAAATAAAAATGTAAATAGCAGTAATAGTAAATCAGAACATTGAACAACAAGAAAAACCCCTACCAATGTGCCTCATCTGTGACCCTTTTCCCCAGTCCTCTTTTTCTCACTGTTTATTACAAATTAATATCATGAGTTATATGTTAAGTAAAAACTGGGCACTGGCTCTTTTTCTTGGGAGGTGGGGATGATGAATGTCAAGGTCAGGGTTTCCTTCTGACTCCTTGCTTTATCCCAACTCTTGTCATTGATAAACTATTTCTTCATACAGTCCTTAACTCTTTTCTCTGGCTGCTCATTTTTTATTTTGTTGTTGGTTTAGAGAACATTCTTCCCCCGTTTCTTGGTTCCAGATACTGAGTTTACTGATCGTTTCTTATATTCCAGACACAAGGTGCTTCGCATAGGTCATCTTAATTAGTCTTTAAAACAGCTCCATATTAGAGCTGAGGAAAAAAAAAAAAATTGTAAGGTCATAAAGATAGTAAATGGTAGAGCAACAGTTTCAGTGAGTAATTTCAGGTTCATGAAACCAGGCTACCCTCCTGGCCATATTCAGGAATCTGAATGGTGGTGGGCAGACTGGTGGTTTCAGATGGAATACCCACAAGAGAAACCAAATTTTGATTCTGAATGTAGATCTTATGATGGATACTGACACTGGGGATCCTTAATCTGACTTATCCAAACCTCTCTTACCATTCTCATGGAATCTACCCAGATCTTCTGGTACATAGGTTGATCAAGAATCACAAATCCAGCTGACACCCATGCTTTCTTCCTTCTCCCTCTCCCTTGACCCATTCCTTTCCTACTCATCGCCTTCTGGTCCCATTACCCTGGATTCCCAGTTAAATGGAGCAGGAGAACCCTGCCAGTGCATGACACATCGCCTCAGGGGTAACAGAAGAAAATGTTCTCATCGCTGTAGAGTAAGGGAGTGGTAGGGTTAGCCTTTATTACTTTTGTTAAAGATACTGGAAGGAAAAGGTTGGGTGGATTTCAGAAGAGGGAAGGAAGAGAGATTGATGAGAAACAGGAAACCACATTCAGACATGAACAGGCCCCAACAAAGACAAGAAAATTGCCATCCCTAACTGCATCTTGGACAGAAGAGCCCAACACATCTTTCTAACATATGCTTGCCCCCACCCACCAAACCCGAGCATCACTGTTCTACAACCAGCCATTCCATTTCTTTCTCCAAGTATCAGACAAGGGTTCTCATAGGGTCATATTTTTAAAATAGTAATTGCTAGCAATTATCGCTCACCCACCCTGTGCCAGGTACTGGATTAGGTCCCATTCAGTCTCTGCAGTAACTCTGTGAAATTGGTAAATCACTGTTCCCAGCTTACAGACAAGAAAGCCAAAGTGGAACAAATGTAAGCACGTTGTCTGCTGTCACACAATTGGGAAGAACAGATCTGGTGTTGAAATGATGCCATGTTGTCCCCAAAGCCTGTGTCCATTTCCACGATGCCACATTACCTGTGCCAGGACAGTTTTCCAAACATGCCATTCTAGATTAGTAGGTCTTCTGGAGGGCTAGCAGTAGAAATGGGAAAAGGGTTTTAGGGAAGTTTGTTGATGCTGTAGCAACCTGAGAAAATAGTATTGGTTTCTTATCTTTTTTTTTTTTTTTTTAATGGCGGCATTCATAGTTCATTAAATACAACAAAACCTTCAAGCTACTATTTGGATTGTTTGGCTTTTTCTGCTTACCTGTGTCTTTTTAAAAAAAATTCCTATGTTCGCCCAAAGTGTATCTGATCACTATTACATGGATGCTATCAGATTTCTCATGGAAAGATTCAAGACTTATGAATGCCCACTGTGCAATTTAGGCAAAAAAGATTATAAACCACTCAGAACTGTGAGATGCAGTCCAGAGGTCCACCCATGCAACTCACAGTCCAGGCTCTTTCTTGCAACCATTTCTATCACCGAGAGAAGATAAGTTGAATAGGAAAATCAGGAGAATCCTGCCCGAATATAAGAGGAGAAGCCAGCACATAACCCAGACTTCTGAACTTACATGAAAATTAGAAAGTTTCAGCCAGGTCCCTTATCTGCCTGGAATCATGTAGTTTCAGCATCAGGTGATTTTTTTTATCCACTCCTTCTCCAAGATTCTGCTAATGCCCGTTTTCTAGAAAAACAATGATGGTGAGTGTACATCACCTCTGGTAATTGCAAGAGATTTAATGAATTTTACACCACCCTTTCCAGCCAGTCTTGATGCTCCTTTTTATCTAGATAGAAGGGGCAAGGGGAACAATTACACACTTCTCGTGGATGAAGGTTAGAAGGAACAGCGATATGTTGGTCAATAACAAGCATTCACTTGTCAATCTAATTGCGCAGATGTTCCAAACAGGATATGCAGATTCTTTTCCAATTCAGTGGGAAAATTTATAGAATTCTGTCACTTGGAGTAATGAAGTCATCCTAGCCAGTTCTGCCTCAAGCAAGGTACCCGCCCAAACGGCTAAAGACAGAGGGATTGGCTTCTTTCATCTACCTTTAAACAGTGCAAGAAAGCTAGTGCTTTCCTCATTTTATCATAAAGAAGGCAAAAAGTGACTATCAAGGTTGGCTCTAATGCATCTAAAGGAATATATTTGGAAAGGCTTCACTGAAAGAACTTGGTAGGAAAAAAAAAGTTTGGTAGGTAGAAGATTTGGCAAACTTTTAAAGTCACCTTTATTTTACCCATTTTATTGACATGAAAGCTATGACTCAGTCATCTTTGTTCTTTGAAAATGAGCTAATACACCTTCCAGAATGTGATACATAAAACTTTAGGGTGCCACTGAGCATCTATAGATCAGGAAGCACTATGTCTCCATACTTAGACTTTATGGATTGGAACATAACCACAACAGGGCAAGTTTCTGAATGAAATTCCTAGATGATGAGACCAGAATGGAACTCTGTAATCCCAAAGCAACCCCTAATCCGTATTCATTTTCTATATTCATCTCCTCTACCCGCACATTTGCTCTCTTGGAGGCTGTTACTTCTGTTCCACTTCATCTCTCTAGGTTCTAGCCATATTGACAAGACCCAGTGGAAACCCTCTGTCTTTACAGAAGGCCCATCACCGGAGTCTAGGATGTACCTCCCTTCCCTAGAATTCAGTGCTTGTTTTTTCTTACTCTCGTCTTAAGTTTTGTCTCACAGACTCGTGCAGGTATGGCCAGTGGGTTCTTCTTCCCATTCTTGACTAATTCAGATTGGATATAGCTGATTAGATGAAGATTTCAAGTCTGTGCAAAGGGTGCTTGGTGGATTAACAGCATCTTTTTTGGGTATACAAGTGAGGAATAGGACATTTGGGTCATGTGTCTCCCCTTCCAAAAACTAGCCCATAAGTACTTAAGGAATAAGAATCTCTCTCTCTCTAGCCTATATCTTCTGCATGTCTGGTGTGTTTCTAACCTCATGGTAGGGACTTACATGGTATATGTTGATCAACATCCCAAAAGTTGCAATCAACACAATAGGGAATAAGTTCCAAATGAGTCTGGAAAGTAATATCTTGTTTTTACCAAGAGACAACTCTTCCCCTAGAAGGAAAGTGCCAGAGGAGTACTAAGTATTTTTCTCCGTGAGTCCTAGCCAAATATAAAGTGAAACTCCACATGCAACCACACTTAGAACTAGATTTATTTGTAATATGTTTAGGCTTGTTGGAATTTTTATTGTTTGTATATTTAACCCATGGTAGTTTTTGTCTAGTTCCTCTCCCTGGTGCTTAGTTTGGGCTTAAATGGTATGCTTCGAGGGAAAAGGGAACAAATACAAAATATATCTGACTGATGAAAAAATAAAATGAAAATATGGCGGGGCACCAGAGCTAATGAAAACAGCCTGCCTGATAAAAATAGTCATATTTGCTTTGAAAACTTGCACCTCTTCCTGAGCTTCTAGAGGGAACAACTGGGTGGTGTCCACGGAAGCATCTGAATCCTGATCTCTGTCCATTTTTAGCAAATTCCAGTAACATTTGAGATTCATTCTCATTTCATAAAAAAAAAAAAAAAAAAAAAAAAAAACTCCCCTATAGTTATAGTAGTTGCTGCTGGGGTTAATTGGAATTTCAACTTCAATGATTTCTGGAAGCTTAGAGCAAAATGTATGTTTGATAAAATAAGAGAAACTTGCAGAGGACAGATAGGTTGGGTTTACAGAGGAGTTTCAGGTTCTTTAGATCATAGGAGAAACGGGCAGCTACAGGAGCCCAACGGGCTATCAGTGGATAGCCGGCACCAGCCTTTCTGGGGAGATCAGAGACGGGGGAGCCTTTACCTGGCTCAGACCTCACGTCCTTAGGAAAATGGAAAAGACAACGGACGTGGAATGAGAAGACCCAAGTTCAAGTTTCTCCCAGATGTGACGTAGCCACTCCAAACCTTGCTTTTCCCTCTGAAAAAAGGAAATAGTCATTTTAACATACACTACAGGGGTCATGATGGCCAGATAAGAAGAGGGAAGCCGGAGGACTTGATAAACTATAACCACGGCAAATTACACTATTACCACCCAGTGTCACTCCAGCCCAGGTCCTTAACCCTTTGTCCCAATAACTTGCTTTCAAAGAGAGATGGTTAAAGTCTTTCTCCAAGGATATGGACCTCATTTCCACCAAAAACACCTGAAGGATACAACTCCTGTGTGAAACAGTGGCTTTCTATACCTAGATGGTGGAATAGGAGATACAGTTTGACAGGACCCCCTGGTGAGAGTCCTAACCTTTAATGTATTTTAATGGATGTTGAGCAAACTTTAGGGAGGGTAGAGGAGATATGGGTCTAGAAATCGGGGACTGGTTTCTAACCATCCCTGGAATCCTACTCAGTAGGGGGTCTCTTGAGTCAAACTAAGGGAGTCTATGACTGATTACCCTACCGGCATCTCAAGGCCTGATTCAGAGCCCCTCCACCATCCAGGGCAGATTCCTAAGCTAGTTCTAGATGTTTCGTGTCATTTACAGAGATGATTGGCATATAGATGACAAACTGTCTCTGATCAAGAGATTGTTAGTTTGTGCCAAACGTCTGCAATTTATTCTCAAAAATGCCTCGTATCTACTAGAAGACATCCGTTTATTCACCTAACATCTCAGAACGGTTTCTGTGCTAGGAATTCACAATAAAGTGGTGAGCAAGACAGAAAGAGTCCCTGCCTCACAGCATTTGTGTCCCTAGACCCACAACCGCTGCGCACAGGAAAGCCCTTGAACGAGAGGGGCCTCCCTTCTGGACATGTGTGATGCTGCGTTTTAAAAGAGCACTGGATTCGGAGTCATTGTGGAGTGTCAGTTCTTCCTCTCTTAACAACTCACCATGGGGGCCTTTCTTTCTCATCCTCTGCTTCCTAATCTGTGACACTGGAGGCCGAAACGAGTTCTCTTAGGACCCTTTCATTTCTAGAATAAGCTAATTGCTTGACCTTAGGAGAATCTCTGCTTCGCTTTCCTATATATTGAGGAGAAGTAATGACATTCTCCCCACCATCAGCACTAGCTGTTTTCAAAACCGAGTTTAGGTAATAGGTGAATGCGTTTGAACTATGTGAGGGTCAACGTCAGGCACTATGAAGACTCTTATTAGGATGCGATCACGAAGCTAGGAAGAAGGAGGGCAGCCTTATGATTTCATGGGGACCCAGAATGTACACATCTGCCACCTAAACTAAAATCTTGGAGACACCTGCCCTGTATAGGTGGCTGACATAGCCCGCAATTATTAGAAACTCTTCTGTCTAGAGGACCAGCTGAGAAGTCTCAGCCTCCTGCCACCATTTATGTGTGTTCCTTAGAAGCTAGGCTCAAACTGGTTTCTTCTTGTTGCTAAAGAACAATTGAACCTTTTCTTTCCCTTTTGCTGCAGTTTGGAGCTTGCTTTTAGAAGCCAACCTACATCGTCTTTATTTTCCCTAAGCTCAGGATTCCAGAAGCGTAGCCCTCTCCTCCCAGGTTCCTGAGTACCATCAGCAGCGTGCAGGCCACCTTTGCCATATTTCTATTGAGGACTGTACTACAGAATCACCCCAGAGGTATCAGTGATGCTAATTTTGTCCTTGATTCTATCTCAGACTCGAGTTTACCCTACCCTTGTAGCATAGAGTGGGTAATGCAGCTGATTGGAGATATGCTGTATGGGCTCTGAGTGACCGTGCTCCTCTCGGAGTTGCTTGGCTACAAGGTGGCACTAGGGGAATGCTTTCCATTTGCTCCAACACCATAACAACCAGACTCAGAAGTATATTTTGACTAAGTATGAAGACATCGTGCTAGCCTTTACACAGGGATTTGTTTTCGGAATTCCTCATTCAGCTAAAAAAATGTTATGACTATTGATTTTGTGGTTTATCTGAATGCTTGCAACAGAATAAGCCTACAAGCATTTATTGTGCTTCCCCCACCACAATGGCCCAGTCCCATGTGTGAGTGGAAAGAAAGTACAAGGGTCAGCTCTGAATCTCCAGTGTCCTTTAGAAGGGAATTATTTGCAGATGAGAAATTTGCCAAAGTAAGTCGTACATCCATGTGTTGGAATGCGTGTTGCTATCTGGGCTCAAGTTGTCTGCTTACCCAGCTATCTCTTTGGTAAAGTGAATTTCACAGGGCCAAGCAGCACATCTCCCCTTAGTTGCCCCAGGAAGAGACAAAGCCATCTCAAGCACACAGGGAACAGGGTTGTGCTACACGGAAATCAGCAAAATACATCAAATATGCTTGTCTTAATTAGAGTGTTAAAATACATTTTTTTACATATTCCCTCTTATGTATATAAAACACTGACGATGTACTCCACAATGTCAGAATGAGGATATGGTGGGGGAATTAACTATTTCAGTTCTGCATCTCACAGCTATAGTCTTTGCTCCAGTTCAAAGCATAATTCAAATGTGGCAATGGGTGATTAAAATCAAGTTTAGAAAGATACAGTGTTTGGTTTTTCTTTAAGGTTTTCCCAAGTCACTCTGGCCCGTGGAAATATCCTCTGTCTTTAAATAAGATATTTAAAGATGATATTTCCATCTTCTTTCTCTGAGCTGTTTTATGACCTTCAGTTGGAAATTATGTACTGCTTTAAAATACCTGGATGGGAAGATTAAATTTGCTTAAATGTTTAAAAAAAAAAAAAAAGATAGTGTTTGCATCGCTTCGCATGTAGCCATTCCCAATTAATGTTAATCACAAACATAGTGTATGATTATTGCCTAATATTAAAATACACAAGGCACACCCAATTTGATCTAGATTTCCTCCCAGTTAAAATCATGGGAAAGTGTTAGGATGTTTTTCTTTTCGTGTGTACTCAATAATAAAAGACTATCAGTCTGATCAGTAGAAAGTCTTAAAAATAATAAAACTAACAGCAGCTGATTGTAATTTATCTTTCAGAAAAACAGTTGTTATATTTTCCATTCCAGGAAGGGAAAAAATTGTCAGGGGTGAGCTCTTCTGCACGTTTTGATCACTTGGAATTCATCTTTGTTTTTGCATCAGAGGCTGAAGCAGCTCCAGACCCAGATGTGCAATTGATTTTTGTTCAATTTCAACTCTGGGGAAAATTACACAGAAGTGCGTAATTTTTTTTCCCTGAATGCCCAGATTATGTAAACACACCCATTTCATTTTAATAACAGAACTAGGGACATCCACTGGGAGAGCATCTAATATTTTTTCCCCCTTGAAATCGTATTTTGGGGCAAACCTTGCACAAAGAAGGATTTAGAACCTTTTATAACCCAGGGAATGACATCTTATGAGCCGCATTGCAAACACATATGGCTACATGTAATGGAAACAATGCACCTTTACTTCTTTTCACTTTATACTGCCATGTTGGTCTCTTTGATCATGTATGAAGCCTTGAAATAGAAAACTTGCCTGGCTTGGTTTGCATTTGTGATCACTGACCTCTAAATTAAAGTGATTCAAACTCTAACCCCTTCCCATATGGCTTGAGCATGAGCTGCCTGAGTATGTTGCTTCCAGCCTGATTTTGAGGAGAAATGGTTATGTTCCACTGGCGAGGCAGCCCATGACCCGTGAATGGTCCGGTGACATGACTGGTGAAAATGGGCCCATGTGCCATCTTTCTGGTTTCTTCTCTAAACTGCCCAGATGCTGGAGCTCTTCTTGGACCCACTTTAGACATTTCAAGTTCTGCTGGGGAAAGGGCAACATGTAGAAAGACAGGGAGAGAGAGCCTTTTCCTCAACCCTTTGCCTCTGGTGAGTTCCACAGTGATAAAGCAGAGAGAGAAAATAAGATTAGCTTATCTATGGCTCTCTTGGGTCATCCATTAGACTTGGCAATGTGGCCTTCAGTAACAGCTTAGGCTTAGCCTGCAGGGCTGTATGGGCTCTTGAATAAACAGATACATATATATTTTATGAGATTGAGTATAGGAACTGACATCAGGAGATTTTATGGAGGGCTTAATTACCCTCAGAGGTTTAAAGAATGTTCAATGGGAGATACTTGGTCATTTTTACTTTTAAAAATGACAATTAAAAATAAAAATTGCTTGACACTAGGACCCAAACACAGGCTTGCTTTGAAAGCATTTGTTTGTGTTATCACTGTTGATGTTTTCCCACAATCTGGTCTCTTTCTGGAGTCAACAAATACCATGTTTGCTAACAGAATGAGTGCTAGCAATTAGCAGAGTTCTAGGTGAAGCCGGGTAACTAGCTGCATTGTTTGCTGTGAAAATTCCCAGGGAAAGACCAACCAGGATTGCTTTTACCAGCTCCAGAAAAAATCCCCCAGAGCCTTCTGGAGAAATGCAGCATCATTCAGGAAGGGTACAGACTGTGGAATTAGATAGGCAAGAGTTTGAATCCCAATTCAGTAATTTAATAACCTTAAAATGTGGTCTCAGGTACCTCATCCATAAAATGAGGGTAATAATGACTATTGCACGGAGTCGTTCTAAGGATTAAATAAAGTGAGTATATGAGCATAATACACATAGTGGAAGGAAATCATTTTATTAGGGTTCATCCCTTTTGTTTCCTTAATTCCCTGAGGAGTATCATCTGAGAGTTTATTTCTGCCAATTTGCAGGAGACATACAAATCAAATATAGTACTTTATCCCCTTTGTCCCAGGCTTGCATAAACCTGTCAAAACTACCCAAGGAAATGATTGCACCAGCACCAAAGTGTGGTCTTCCATTTCTAGCAAGATAAACGACCAAATGTTTAGAGAAAACCCTCCCAGTTCGCACTTAAATACACATACACTAGATGATAGATAAATAGGCAGACAGATACAGAGATTGAGAGAACAGTCAATGTCAAGAAACATCCAGAAATCTCTGCTTCACCGGGGTAAGCAAGTCCTACAGCTGCCATCTTGTGGTCTAGGTGTTAGAGCTGTGACCAGTGTGGGAGAGAGCTGGACAGGAGTTAAAGCATCCCTAAGCGGGATGGGAGGTAGAATGTTTACAAAAAGCCAGGACCCCAAAAGAAGACATTCTTGGTAGGTGAATTAGGGGAGGAAAAAAACCCCACACCACCGAAGAGTTGCTGTTCATGACTCCAAGCGATAGAGAGTACCTGTAGTCCATAATTTCTAAACTTGGAGATGAAAAACTTGAAAGAGAGAAAAACTTCAAATACAAAAAACTTCAATAAGAAAGAAAAGTGGTAATAAAAGAAATATTGAAAAGTAGAATTAGATACCACAAAATAAAGTTGTAAAAATGAATCCAGATATTTTAGTAACCGAAAATCAATGCAACTGTATTATCCTTCCCTGTTAAAAGACAATGATTATCGAACTAGATTAAAACACACAAACACACACACACACTCTCACAATCTCACAAAATCCAGCCACATGTTGTTTATAAGAGGCACAGGATGGTTAAAAGTAAAGGTTAGAAAAGGTATTGCAGGCAAACATTAACCTAAAGGAAGCCTTCATTAATATAATAATATCAAACAAAAGCAGTATTAAAGGCAAAAAAATAATACACTAGAGAAAAAGAGGTGAATTTTCTCGAAAGTTAACATTTCTCAGGAAATATGTGTTGAGTTTATAGGTAATGAGTAGTATAGCTTCAAATATTAAAAGTAAATTAACAGAATTACAGTGAAAAATATACAACTCCACATCATAATAGGAGATTTTTACTTAACAGTTTTCAGTAGAATATGGAAAACTAGAATGACACAAACAATAAGCTTAACCTCAAGGACATACATAAAACACTGTTCCAACACTTACGAGTAGAAATTGCTTTGAGGGAGACACAGAAAATTTATAAAAATTTAATCATGTTGTAAGTCATAAAGCATGTCTCAACAAATGGTAAAGAACCCATTTTATCATTAGAATATAAACAAATCAGTTATAAAAAATGAATGGAGACAGGGAAATTTTAAAATCCACTTTTAAATAACCCATGGGTCAAATAATAAATCATAATAGAAACTATGGAAATGATAAGTACTACTTAACAAAATAAATAAGATGAAGCTAAAGTAGTTCTTAACAAGAAATTTATAGCCTTGAATGTTTATATTTTAAAAAATAGGTATCGACTGAAAAATTTAGAGAAAGAGCAGAATAAACCCAAAGATAATGAGGAAAAATTAAGATAACAAAAACTAATGAGGTAGAACACAAAAATAGAGGATCACCAACATCAAAAGTCCATTTTGTGAAAAGAATAATGAATCAATAAGATTGAAAAAAATGAAATTGCACAAATAGCATAAAGGATGTAAAGGCATCTTTAATCACACATGCATATGAAGTTCATTAGATAAGGCAGTTATAAACTAGGCAGATAAATTTGAAAATTTATGTACCATGGACATTATAAAAATACATATTTATTGTCAAAACTAATTTGAGAAGAAAACCGGATGATCCTTTAACCATGAAAGAAATGAAATTGGTAATTTTTTTTTCCTACTGGAAAATACTGGAGCAGAAGGTCTGGCATAGGAGTTATGCCAAATAGTCAATCCAAAATACATAAAGTCCTTTAGACAACAGAAAAAGTGGGAATATTCCCAGACTTACTCTACAAGGCCAATATTAACCTTGGATCCAAAACTTGACAGAGTATGAGAAAATAAAAGTACACACCTTTCAAAAATCTAGAACACTAACAAGTAAAAAGAACATTAGCAAGCCAAATTAAGCAATGGATTTTAAAATGATATACTATAAATTTTGGTTTATCCCTGGAAGCAAGGTTAGTGCATTATTAGAAAATTATTTAATGTAATGTATCATATCAACTAATTAGAGGAGGAAGCCATATGTCATCTCAGTATATACTCAGAAAGAAAATCATTCAGTAAATGATCATTCAGTAAATTTATCCATGATAAAAATTCTTAGCAAACTGGGAGATAAAATGGCACTTTCTTAACCTGATAAAGGATACCCACAAAAAACTTATGGCAAACATCGTATTTGATGGTGAAATGTTTTTTAAAACCCCTTTAAAATCAGGATCAAACTGAGGATGCTAGCTCATGACTTCTATTCCATGTAATTCTGGAAGTCTTAAAGACACATGACCTCGAAAATAACTTTGTATGCGAGGAGACAGGCAACCAGCCTGTTCATAGCAGCTTTGATTTTAATAGCAGAAAGCTGGAAATTACTCAATTATCCTTTGACTTAGAATGGATAAATCAGTTGTGGCATCTTCATACAATGGCCTTCTATACAGCAGGAAAACAAATGGACCGGATCTATGTGTGTCCACATGGATGAATAATATTGAGCAAAAAAGCCAATCTCAGAATATGTGTACAGTATCATTCCACTTATATGAAGTTCACATAAGTTTCATAAGCAGGCAGATTTCAAAGTATGTATGTAATACATACAAAGTAAGTATGTAAACTGTAAAGAAAAATAAGGGAATGATTAACACAAAATTTAAAATCTTAAAATCTTGATTACGTTGGCGGGGAACAGGGTGGAGAGGATCCAGGAAAGGCTTGTGATAATTTTCCATATCTTGAGCTGGTAATAGATGCGTTGTTGATTCCAACAATGAATCATGGCTTCCCAGACTGGTAAGAGAGATGTGATAACTTAACCCCCGCTCCATTTGGCTTCAACTTGGAACACCTGTGACCCCCTCCCCACTTACCCAATAATTATATTCAACTGATGCAGTTACTCATTGGCCTGCTTATAGTATAAATACCTCTTCTTTATCCTTGTTTGTTTTCTGGGTTTTTTGTTTTGTTTTGTTTCACTATGTGTCCTTTCTATAATCCAGGACTTACGTCACTGTTGTTGTCTTTTGGATTATAAACTCAAGTGTCTGATCTAAAGAGAATGACCAACAATGTACGGAGGAGATTGCAAGGAAAGACTATCTTATATCTGTATCGTTTATTTTCCTTTTAATAGCCAAGCTCTAAAAAGTAATAAAATTCAGCACACAGTATGTACTGTGACTCCCTAACCTCTCAAAACAAACAAACAAACAAAAAAAGACCAAATAAAAATGAGGAATGTTTCCATTCGGTGTGCTGCATGTACAATGCAAAAATTGTAATCCAAATAAACATTTAGAAATGAAAGATGAAAACTCAAACAAGACCATTCTACCCTCTGGGAATTCACAATCCAACTATGACATACACATGGATTGAGATAGGAGGAAAGAAAGTGTATGGTAATGATATTGCTGACACTAATGTCTGTTCAGGAAATAGAAATATATAGAAAGAAGAGTCAGCTAGTTCTTGGGCATTGATCAAAGAAAAAACATATATAAAGAGAGGAAGGTCACTTTATTTTATAAAATCCTCCTTCTGACGTTAGGTGGTTACACAGCTGGTCTACCTCCACTGCCCCCAGGGTCCTGGGGTATTTTGGCTAAAGCTATTTGCAGTGCCCATCAATTCAACCAAGGTTAGTGCTGGAGGGGATACGACAGAACAGTCTTGCGAAAAAACTCAAATACATTTAAGAAGTGGAAAAGTCATGGGATTTGGGGAGGTAACCTAGTGATGTTACCAGAAGAGGAAGCAGTGATGACTGCAGAGAACTTTGGAGGACTTTCCCCTCCCCCACTTTTACTAAAGGCAGTTGCTTCCGGAAACTTCCTTTATTGTGCCAGCCACACTAAATATGTCTGCTGGCCCGTGGAATACCATTTTGTGAGCTTTAACAACTCCTATTGCACAGATGGGAGATACCAATTAGAGGTAGTGATTTACCCAAAATCACACAAAGAGCAGAGGTGAGTCTAGGATCCAGAGCTGTTCAACATGGTGGACAAAGTCTGAAACCATGAGGGAGGAAGCATGTGCTATGCAAACAATTTTTGTTAGCTGGAATAAAATGAAAGGAGTATAGAAGTTTTGTAAACAGAGAAGTTTTATATGGGGGTCAATAAAAGAGAACCAAAAACTTGATTGAATAAAACATCTTGCTTCCAGCTCATTGCATCCTTGTCCATATTGATCGGCTGTAATAGAGCATGACAGAGGTATTGATTGACTGAAGCAATTCTCAGGTATTTGGGACCTGAAAGCAGCCATAGACAGTGCTCTACAGAAGCCTACAATTAGGAAAGTGAAGCGAGAAGGGGACTTGGGCATGAAGTGATCTGTATTTATATCAATCTATCAAGTGACATATTTCAACCAGAAGGTGCCTCATTTTCTTCACCTATAAGTTAACAGATAGGCATATGTTGGTGATTGTCTTATAAAGAGCTGTTGATGAAATGCCTACTTAAAGTATGTGCCTGGGTTTTTGCTAATACTAATTTCTAAAACACTGTCAAAAACAATGACAGCAGGGGCACCCGGGTGGCTTAGTCGTTAAGCACCTGCCTTCGGCTCAGCTCATGACTCCAAGGTCCTGGGATTGAGCCCCACATCAGGCTCCCTGCTCGGTGGAAAGCCTGCTTCTCCCTTTCCCACTCCCCCTGCTTGTGTTCCCTCTCTTGCTGTGTCTCTCTCTATCAAATAAATAAATAAAATCTTTAAAACAAACAAAAACCAATGACAGCAGATTGGATACACACCTCTACATTTGTTGTCCACTTAAAAAAAAGAAAATGCAGAAAAACAACAGCAAAGGCAAAGGTTAAGGACATAAATCTATCAAGATCTGGGAAGCAGAAGGGAAGACGGCAGTACACACATTTTGGAGGCCAGAAAGCAGACAGGCCCACGGTCAATGCATTAGCAGACCCAAGCTATTTACAGCTGAGCTAAAATCAAGAAGATTGTTGAAAAGTTAGAGACACAACCAGATCCCCAGACCTCGTCTCCCACTCCTTACACTCAGTTCAGGAGACTGCCATGCTCCCAGCCAAGCTGATGGCTGAAGCTTTATTCCTGAAGAGAATAGAACAGTTTCTGGGAATGGAGTGCACCAGGCACAGATGAGAACAAGGTTCCGGAAGAGACTTCTCTGGGAAGATGAAGTTGACAGAGTACCTAGTATGAGACATGCTAGCAGCATATTTACATAAGTGGGAAAGAGTTTGGGCCTAAGGGAGCCATAAGTTTTTAGAAAACCCAAACACATTAAGAAACAAGATAATTTTACCTCCCGGGAAAAGTAGGCAGGCAGGGAAGGAATTGTGATGCTAGTTTACTCCGGGCTCCGTTTTGGGTAACATCTGAATACTATAATAATGTAAACATTGCATCTTGATTTAATGAAAATGACCATATTGGGGTGAATAGGGGATGGGAAGAACATGTGCCGTAGACTTGCAGGGAGGAAAGAAGTTGACCTCTCTTCATAGTGTGAAATCAGATTTTTTTTTAAGTTGGACATTTTAATTTTTTATTTAAATTTAAGTTTGTTAACATTTACTACATTATTAGTTTGAGGGGTAGAATTTTTTTTTAAGATTTTATTTATTTTTTTGACAGAGATCATAAGTAGACGGAGAGGCAGGCAGAGAGAGAGAGAGAGAGAGGGAAGCAGGCTCCCTGCTGAGCAGAGAGCCCGACGCGGGACTCGATCCCAGGACCCTGAGATCATGACCTGAGCCAAAGGCAGCGGCTTAACCCACTGAGCCACCCAGGCGCCCTGAGGGGTAGAATTTAATGATTCATCGGATTCATATAACACCTTGTGCTCATAACATCACATGCTCTCCTTCATGCCCATCACCCAGTTACCCCATCCCCCCAGCCACCTCCCCTCTAGCAACCCTCAGTTTGTTTCCTAGAGTTAAGAGTCTCTTACAGTGTGCCTCTATCTCTGTTTTTATCTTATTTTATTTTTCTTTCCCTTCCCCTATGAACATCTATTTTGTTTCTTAAATTCTACATATGAGTCAGTCCTTTTTTTTTTTTTTTTTTTTAAAGTAAGCTCCACACCCAGTGCGGGGCTTGATCTCACAACCCTGAGATCAAGAGTCGTATGCTCTACTGACTGAGCCAGCCAGGCACCCCTTAAAGTTGGACACTTTTTGTTTTTAAGTAGCAATGTAAGTACTTGATCTAGAGATATAGGAACTAAATGCCAAAATAATCAGCTGTGGGAGGACGGAAGAGGGTGGAGGGCTATTGTAGGATGTTTCTCATAACAAATCTTGTAGAACAATTCAATTCTTTAAAATTAGGCCTAGAAAACTCGATATAAAATTCACAAAAAAAAAATAAAAATCCATATATTATTTCTTGATTTCAAACCGATTAATAAAAATAAGCTGGACGTATTGCTGAAAAGCCAACTTAGTGTTTGTTCCCACAGCCAGAAGTGAGGAGGAAAGAGAATGATACTCTCTCCATCTTCACGCCTCTCCTAGCAAACCCACTCTGTCCACATGCTGTTCAAGTGATGCCTTGGTGTGGGGCGGATGAAATGATGGACCCTAGCTTAAGGATAATGGGAACCAGATGGCCTCAGCCTTCTCAAAACATCTCATTTCCAACTGCTTTTATTTATCTTCCACTTTTGATTGTATTTCTTTAGGACACTGTTTGGGTCTTACAGATAGTTAAGAATTATTTTCTGAGAATCGTAACATCATTAGACTTGAAACAGTCTCTCTTACCACCTTCCTTCAGAATAAATTGGACATAGGCCTTTTACTTAAAAAGGCTGGGTGGGGAAGGGACCAGTCGCTGCTCACTTTCCCTGGTGTGTCTTACAGTCTTGGATGTGGAGCTGTCTGGCTCTTAACCTTTTCTCAGTCAGGAGGCTTTTAATCTCATTAAAGCGGTGGGCTGGCTCTTGAGAAAAATTCCTGTAGACAGATTTTACATACACTTGCAGAGAATTACAGAGTCCCTGATGCCCATTCATGGGTCACTTAAGTGTTCATGAACTTGTTAGGAGTCTGATCCGTATCACTGGCTATACTAATAGATTCTAAGTAAGTGTTGAATCAAATGAATGGAACCAAAGAGAGGAACTCTAGTTCCAGCTGACTTGTTAGGTGAAAACAAGGACACACAATCAATGCAGTGTTTTATTTTATGTCTTTGATTTTCCTCTTGGAATATGGAAAATTGGTTTTGAATCTCTTTCTCTCCTTGCTCTTTCGGCTCTGTCAGTCCTTGTATCCTTCTCCATTTATCCTGAAGCAGTACAGAAAGAGTGTCTTCCCTACTACCTAGACTCCCGAATTTCTAGCCTCAACTTGTAAAAACTACTCTCAACAGTACGTGTTGCTATTCTAAAATCAATCAAGCTCCATTATGCCCAGTTTGTCCCACATATTCAAGGCTGCCATATGGCCTCAATGGATGTCTGGTGAAAATGTGTTTAATATCTCATAAAACCTACATCAAGATGTCAGATGCCCGTAATTAATGATGAATCCTCTTTGAGACATTGCTTTACCTATTAGCCACCTGGAGCCGTCTTGCTAAGTCCTAATCCATTAGGCAGTTGCAGACATTTTGAAGATGTACAAGTCCTAAGGAGAGTTGAGAATCCTTAGCAAGTTGAGTAGTGATGAGAGCGCTGGGACGACCTGGGCCCCGGATGTTCTCATTAGGAAAATGCCTCATTGCAGTCCATCTCCGCTCCCTCAGGTAATCAGCATTGGAGGGAACGGCAGCCTTACCTGAGCCCTGCCTCGTGCAGGGTAATAAAACTTGCCGTGGCCATGGGAAGAGCGATATAGTAGAGGTCATAGGAAAGTACTTGAATTAACCTTACTCTGTTGCTGGTCCTTCCCATTCTCCAAAAGGCGGTAATGTCTCCGTTGAAGTCCCCACCTTGCAGTGCTGCCAACCCCACAAAATTTCATCATCATCCCCTTCTTCATCAGCTGGTTCTCCAGCCAGGTAAGAAAAGCTGTGGGGAATGTACACTGTCTCATGCTTCGGGTTTGCCCTGGGAAGACTTGGAACGCCAGGCAGACGCCCATGGCACAACCCCAGAGATTCCGGTTGTCACTCCAAATACGTTCAGCTCATTTTCTTCCCCTGGCCTCTGCCTTCACCTGTTTCACCCCTGTGCATAGGGCCACAGTCTGACTTTCATGCTAGTGGTTATCCTAAGCGATCAGCTATGAGTATCCTGAAGACTGTGATGGGTCACCAAGTTGTGCAGAATGTTTGTTTTGTTTTGTTTTGTTTTGTTTTGTTTTGATTTAAATTCAACTAGCCAACACACAGTACATCATTAGTGTCAGATGGTAGTATTCAGCAAGTTGTCAGTTGTGTGTAACAGCCAGTGCTCATTACATCCCATGCCCCCTTGATGGCCACCCCCTTTCCCACCTCCCCTCCAGCAGCCCTCTGTTTCCCATAGTTAGGAGTCTCTCATGGTTTGCCTCCCTCTCTGATTTCTACCCATGTAGTTTTTCCTCCTTTCCCTTATGGGCCTCTGCCCTGGAATGTTTTCTATAATAACAATTTTGTCTTCCCTTCCTGGTTCTAAAAACCAAAAGACAACTCCAGTACCTGATTACTGGTGTCATTACATTAAACCATGAGGACACCTGTTAGGGTGGAACAATCTGTAAAGATGGCCTGAAATCCAGGTGTGAGCATATCCTAAAGGATATTTAGCAGCTCTCAGGAAGGGCAGGGGGCGCAGGAGGTGGCATGAGTGCTGATGTCACCGAGACCCCTCCAAGGGTGGTGAAGGCACCAATGGAATGAAAGCCACCCACCGGGGTGACCACCCCAGCGAGCCACTTGCCTTACGGACAGCGAGTTCACTAGGAGATGGTGTTGATTTTTGTAGGGCATTCTTCAGAAACAGAGGAAGAAATTTGGACTCACCCCGTAAATAAAACTGAAACTTACGTTCAGAGACAACAGATTGCGGCACTATTTCCACTGCCACGGAATCTAGCTTTAGCTTTCACAAAGTAAAGGAAGTCTCAAATTACATGATTAAAACCATCTTCTTGGGGTTTAGGAGAGGAGGGGTCCGTGTGTTTCCATTTCATGCAAGACTTTTAAGGAGTGTTTATGCGTTGGCTGTCAGCGCCTTGACGGAGCATACCCTCTCCTTTCCCACCACCTCTTGGGCTGGGCCAACTGCTCTCCACTTTGCCGCACTGCATCTGGGCGGGACCCGCTACTCAGCATCTCCTAAGCATTTACACGGAAGATCCTTCTGGAATATTCTCACATGTGCTCCTCTTTCTCTTTGCTGGGGTCTTTCTTATAAAGGGCTTCTGCTCTGGCTTCAACATAGAAGTCAACTTCCTCTAAGCTAGCAGCCATTTTCCCCCATCTTTTGGTGGCACTTGGGACAATACTACAACTAAAAAGCCAGCCCTAAGACCTGTGGACTGACCCACTAACAGATTTTTTTTCTGAGCTCCAGGCCTCTGCACCTTGGAACGGAATTCCGTTACTTTGCTTAAACGTGTGTCTGAAGAGTTTCACACTTCCCACAAGCCAACGCTTGAAAACATGTCAGAACATAAAAGCACCTAATATTCCTTCCCTGTTTTGTCCCCACACTTGACAATGAAAGTCTCATCTTTCATACCCTCTGCCATTGTGTCCACACATAAGAATTAAGATGAGCATTTTGAAAGTCAAGCAGAGAGAATCAATTATTATATGGTTTCACTTATTTGTGGAGCATAACAAATAGCATGGAGGACAAGGGGAGTTGGAGAGGAGAAGGGAGTTGAGGGAAATTGGAAGGGGAGGTGAACCATGAGAGACTATGGACTCTGAAAAATGATCTGAGAATTTTGAAGGGGTGGGGGGTGGGAGGTTGGGGGCACCAGGTGGTGGGTATTGTAGAGGGCACGAATTGCATGGAGCACTGGGTGTGGTGCAAAAATAATGAATACTGTTATGCTGAAAAAAAAATAAAAAAAAATTAAAAAAAAAATAAAATAAATAAATGACAGAGAAAAAAAAAAAAAAAAAAGATGTTAGCTACTAAAGCACTGTAACTACTTAAAAGTCATAAAACTGTATTTTGGAATTGTAATAGTCAGGATAAAATATTCCTTGAGAAGAAAAAAAAAAAAAAAAAAAAAAAGATGAGCATTTTGAGTATTTCCTTTTGCAGAATTTCCTGCTGAATATCTTACAGCCTTTCTCCCCAATATCAACTAGAGGAAGTAGGTACATTTTACAAACAGGGAAACTAAGACAAAGCATTTCATCCAGACCAGTTTAAAATTACCAAGAAAGGGGCACCTGGGTGGCTCAGTGGGTTAAAGCCTCTGCCTTCAGCTCAGGTCATGATCCCAGGGTCCTGGGACCAAGCCCCGCATCGGGCTCTCTGCTCGGCAGGGAGCCTGCTTCCCTCTCTCTCTCTCTCTCTCTCTCTGCCTGCCTCTCTGCCTACTTGCAATCTTTGTCTGTCAAATAAATGAATAAAATCTTTAAAAACTAAAAAATAAAATAAAATTACCAAGAAAAATAAGTAGAGAGGGAGTAAAGAAATGAAACAAGAATGGCAGACAGCGACGGTTGTGGAAACGGAGTGGTGATCGCAGTGTGGTTTCAAAATACTATTCTCGCTACTTTTGTATATGTTTGGAAAGGTCTGTAAAGTAAAAGTGTTGGAATTATAAAAATATGACTCCTTAAATTTAACCCTTGGGAGAAAGAGCATCTCTTCTGTATCTACCCTACGGTTAAGATTACTGCCCAGCCCACCCTCTGCACTATGGAAAATGCTTGCAGTAGCTGAGTTCTCTGCTAGAAGTCCATTGAAACCTGGGTCGTGCGTTTCCAATCATTATCATCTGCCTGTGGCCTTCAATTGTTCAGATTTCCTCCCAAGCGTTCCATGGAAGCCTGTGTTATACCCCAGGATAACATAAGGGGATGTCATTTCGAATGCCATGAAATCATCTTTTTTGCACTGTTCCGTTGTGATAATGTGTGTGTTTCCCCGCAGCTTCTCTCCAGTGTGAGCTGCTCCTTTTCCATGTTATTTGTGCTACCACCTCATTCTCTTGTTGTTAACTGAAGAATTGTTCATCTCTAAGTAGGCTTCAGATCTGCATCTGCTTTATGTGGTTCCATCTGCTCTGCATTGTAGTTTCTTTGTAATATATTAGGTGCTGGGAAACATTTAAAGAGACAGTCAAGTGAGCATGGGCCTTGAGCTTTCTCCGTCTCTCTCTCTATCTCTTCTCTCACCTGGTGGAAATCACTTTACCTTTGAAAATTTGTGAACCTGCTTTTTAAAAATTCTTTTTTTCTTTCTCTCTCATTCATTGTAAATTGTTTTTCTCTTTACCTTCTTCCTTAGCATCATCCCTACCCACTCTCTCAGAACTCTCAGAACTAAGTGATTTGGTCTCCTTGGACAGATTGAAATGAAAGTCAAACACTCCACACCAAAGGACTGGCATATAGTGGACTGAAAATCCAAGGTCCCCTTGGGTCTGCGTGTCTCTCTTTCATACTCGGGGAGAGCAGCTCTCAATCAGGAAAAGGCAGCGTCTGATTTCTGGCTTGAGTCAGCACAGTTGGCTTGAAACCCCACCTCTGCAAGTGGCCTTCCCTTGGCTTAGCTGGGTCCCCTGTAGAGCAGCAGGATGGTACCCACTTTCGAGTGTTATCATGAAGATCACCTTCCCGAAGTTTCTAGCACAGAACCCATCATCTATGGCCAAAACTTCAGAAATGGTCAGTAGCTATAATTACTATTAATTCTACAAGTCACTGACAGCATGGGAAAGTGCTAACTATGGACCGTAATAGCTACAAAAAAAAAAAATAATGTGTTTTCTTGGTTGCCAAATTAAGTTGAAACCAATTTTCACATTAACAGCAGGCATTTGCTAACTTAGAAAACACAGCTACCAACGAGGCTCCAAAAGAAGGTCTTTGACGCTGATGCTCATTTAATGTGTCATATTTGCTTTGGGTGAAAACTTTTGCTGAAATGTGAGAGGCTCATTGGATTTATTTTTTTTTCCTTTCTTGTCTACCCAACTGTCATTATGTGTATCCTCAGAGGTGGAAGTCTTCTGACCGAGGCTTGGTTAGGACAGGAGTTTCGTGCTTTGATTTTGTTTTGTGTTTGAGGTTCGTAATGAAGAATTCAGAAGGAGAATTGTTAGATGCTCTAGGGGAAGCAGGGACGTCACCGTCTTTCTGTTTTCTGAAAGTTGTAAATGACAAAGAACAGCAATGCTAATAAGTGGTACTGTGTCTAGTCGAGTTCAAAAATGTAATTCACTACTTCTGAGGAAATCGAAGCCTTTGATGAGAGGAGCTCTTTTGACAAATGAAGAATTCTAAGACTGATGGCAAAAAAATTTTTGGTAACATCTGTATTCGTGCATTTGCATTTTTAGCAAACATTTGTTGAACATCTTCCGTGGGCCAGGTATATTGTTAGATACTGGGATGTTAAAATGAGAAAAATTATTGTAAAAGGAGAGAAGTGGCTTGGTTAAATTCTGTAATTTTAGGAGTGTTTTCAAAAGGAGCTCATTGTGAATGTATGGACTGGGTTTAGATAAAGTCACAGAGGACGGTGCTGTACCCCAGCCATCGTGACAGTGGGGAGCCATGACCGCCCTTTGGTCTCAATGAACAAGGGGAAGAAGTAGTAAAGCCTGGAGCCTGGAGAGAGGCTGGTAGGCGACCCACCACCTCTAGGGCACGCATAGGCCTCATGCAGCGAGCTCTAGGCAATCCAGAATGGCCTGCCCTAGAGGCAGTTGAAGAGGATAAACTCCACCGTTAGTCCCTTAAGTGCCCCCGACCCCCACCCCAGTTGCCAGAGGGGAAGAGAGCACACTTATGCATTTCACAGAGGTCAGCCTCCCCAAGCACAGACCAGAGTGGAGAAGGATCTGGAAAGGGCAGAGGAGAAAAATCAGCACAACGTGACCTCCTTCAAGAGACTCAGTGTAACGGTAGAAGACGGAGGTACAAGCAGATAAATTTAATACCCATAATAATTAACGTGGTATGCTATTTACAGAATAATAAGAGAACCCAGATGAAAAAGCTACCAGCTCTGGTCCTAGGAAACATTTAGTCTGGATCTCAAAAAACGAGTACAAGTTCGCCAGATGACAGAGGAAGAAGGAGGACTAGCACAAGGGGCAAAGGAAAAGGCAAATCGATAAATCACCCACATATGCAAAGCCTGCTTAGAAATCAAGTGTGACTCCAACGTGAGGTATACGGGCCCCGGGGAAAGATTTGGGACTCTGCAAGGCTTTGTTTGCACTGGTGGAGAACATGGTCCAGAATCCCTGCAACAGGTGATTCTCGTACCCTGCAGGCTGTTTGAGGGGAGGCGTCTCTGTGCGTGCAGCGCCAGGGACAGCACTTGGCACACGGCCTGTGCTCAAGAGCTCTTTGGAAAATGAAGGAACAAGTGAACCTGAGTCCCAAGACTGCATTTTAATTTATTACAATTAAATTTGATATTGATTAGCAGGGAGTACTATTTTGAGTCTTGCCTTTTGGTCCTGGAAATAAGTGGATCTAAAGAGCAGCGGTTTTGTGGGCTGGGATGAGGAGTCAGGACAGCGGTCCTTTGCTGGAAACATCGTTTCACCTTCCGCATCTCAGCCACCCGGTCTGGAAAGTGAAAACCGTGCTCGCTGCCCCAGCTGTCTCGTGAGATTGTTGTGGAGATCAAACAGATCAAAGGTGCCTTGACAGGTATAATGAACTTGACAGATAAGATGCAGTGATGCCTCCTCCTCCCACGTCCGTAGCTCCTGAGAGGAGCCACATAAGTGAATTTTTCAAATAATGCAGTGATGTTCCATTAACAAGGGTTTCTCATTCTCAGCTCTATCTGCATTTGGGGCCAGAATACCTGGGGGGTGGGAGGCTGTCCTATGCATTTCAAGATATTTTTGCAACAGCCCTGGCTTCTGCCCATCAGCCATCAGTGCCCACCCCCCCCTTCCACCCCAACGACTGGTTGTGACAACCAAAAATGTCTCCAGACTTCCTGACGTCCCCTAGAGGGCAAAATCGTTCCCTGGTTGCGAACCACTGCCTTGAACATTCCTTTTCAGTCTTACCCATTCTGGATAGAAATCTTTCTAAAATATGTTGGTCACATCCCTGCCCGTTAAACACAGGCTCCTGAGTCACTACAGGAGAATACTGGCCGCAGCCATCATAGAATCTTTAAAATGGCTTAGCAGTATTTGCCCACACCCCTGGTCTGCTGTGTCGTCGTTCCTCGTGCCTGCATTTCATGCATTTTTCTCTTCCCTCCCTCTCTCCCCATGAGGCTGACAGCTGTCATTTTCCCGTAAGCATTGAAGTATACTAATTTGCTATTTCTAATCTGCTCAGGATTTAAAAAGCAGTTAGCCAGCTTTCCTAGAACGCATCTAAAATGAGAATCAACAGTCCCTGAGTTTGGGTGTGCAGGAGCCTGCCAGATGGACTTGGTCCGTGGGAGCCTTGCAGAGGCCTTCCTGTTCTCACTTCCCAGCTTCTCTGCTGTCAGGGATGTCTGCCAGGTAAGCCTGGTGTCATCCTGCTTATTAGAATATGACTGGAGGATGTTAGGAACATCAGCTTTCCCATAGCCTCGATTTCGGATCAACTAAGAGGGGGTGGGTGTCTGATAACAGTTGAAACCTGCCCGCCAATTGCAAAGCAACACTTCGGAGAACAATGAGTCTTTGATTTTTCCCACCACCTTCCTCACTCCTGCTTCCATCTAGAAATTATAGGAAGGGCAGTACATCATTCGATTATCTACAAGGCCACACAGAGCCTGGTATCGCGTACGTCGATAAAACATCGGTGATACCTGAAACAAAATAAGTCTAGGGTCTGAGCCCTGGTCTAGTGGGGTGGTCCTGGGCACACAGTAGGCCCTGTTTGTGGGAGGAGCCCCATCAGTGTGGAGCAAGAACAGAACCCCACTTTCCAGTTGTCAGTGGGGAAAAAAACTCATGTGAGGTGTGGCAAGCCAAAGATAAGGACTTCAAAACTCCAGATGAGGCAAGCGGTTTGTCGCAAAAGCACAGGCTAATCTTTCATGTCACAGATAAAGAGGGAGCCCTAATAGGCCCAGAGACGGGAAAATAAAATGACTGAATGTCAGCGTGTTTCTTCTTCTGCTGCAGCTCTCTTTAAAGAGCACTGACTGGGGACAGCCGCGAGTTCCGGCTCGCAGTACCAGTCCGCCTCCCTTTATTTCCTCCTTTGCCAGTGCTCATGTTTTTCACTGGGTGGGAGGGAAGGTTAACACTCTCTGTGTCTGCTTGACACGAGCAGGTAGGATCTCAGGGGTCTCTAACTGCTTACTTGTCCACGTTATTAGGCTATTTCTGTCTCCTGTAGCACGGAGTGATCCGTCACGCCAGCATAAAGCAACCTGTAGGAGGACTTTTACCCGGGTGCTATGCAAGGTCAGAGGAAAGCATCCCGTTTCAGAACGGTTCTGTGCATCACGAGAAAGGGATCGGTGTCCAGTAGGACTCTAAACACCGCCGGAGGAATGGCGTTCGACTTGCTACGTTTTCTCAAGGTCATGACTGGTCTTAACAGTCCCCATGGGTGACAGGTTTCCAGATGGTGATTCTGGACCAGCCAGACCCTTGAGAAAGGAGGCCAAGACTGCCCAGTTTCCACCGGAGAATATGAAACCTGAGATCATGCTAATAGCGAGATCACCCTCAGAGCTTGTCCCAGGGTCCATGCTAACCCCAGTGTATCTCGTCTCCTGAAGGAATGAACCCAGGGATGCTGTGACTTTCAGATTTTATCCGTCACTTCTGTAAGGAGTTCCTCGGAAGCCATCCAAACAATCTGACCAGGCCGAAGTCAGGAAAATGGCCAGTCCTCAAAATACAAATCTTACAACAGAATAACCATTTATTTGTATTTTCAAAAAGGCAATGAAAACATCTCTCTATGTGCCTTGGGTTCTGCAGTCTCGACATTTCAGATAGGTCACTGGTTAATTGGGCTGGGTTAATGGCTCTTTTCATTATGGTGACTTTTGCCCATCTTTCTGGCAGAAGGGGCCTGATTAAATCATGGGCTGCTGTGGGTGAAAGATATTGCTTCTGTGACATTTAGCCTCCCCAGAGACTACAGAACTTGGGGAGAGGGGGGACTACATGGAGTGACTTTGGAACATGGCGGAAACTTAGCTTTGTTTTGTCTATGTTCACAAGAAAGAGCAGCAGTTAGTGGTTCTGAGTGCCTTTTCTGAGGAGATGATTACACGGAACCTGTGGCAGTTTCTTCAGGCCAATGTGTCTAGAGTGGGAGCAAACGGGGGAGTGGTGTGAGATGAGCTCAGATGAGGCAAGGCTCCTAGTAAACTATTGGGAAATGAGGGATGAGGGCAGATGCTTGGGCAAAGGTGGGAGCAGTGCAGTTGATAAATTCTGGGTTGAATTCTTGTGATCTGCTCGAATCCAAAGTATCCTTAAATTTACAAAAATTAAAAAAATTAAAATTAAAAAAAAAAACCTTGAACAATGAGTCTGTGGCTCTAAAGAGATGCAGAGATCTTAAAGAGATCCTTCTGTCCAATTCATAATCACGTAGAGTCGTTGCTAGGTGCTCACCATTTTCCCATCTGTGATTTAAGAGAATCTCTACAAGCCTTTGAGATGTGTATTATTATCTTTATTTTGAAGATGGATAGATGAGGGCTTTGTCCACGTTAGTCTTAACCTGCTTCGGATTGAAACTTGACGTGTAGTAGGGCTTTATTTGGGAATGGGAGAACTAAAACTGGAAAAGTGGTTTTCGGATTCTGTTTTGCCCATTTTCTACTAGATGAAGTTCTTCTTATCCTGCATAGGTTAAATTAGTTTTTGAGTTCTGGTCTAGGAAACTAACCACCAGGAAGAGGCCTGTTTCAATGAAGAAAAAAAGAGAAAAGAAAAGTCTTCTCATAGTAAATGTAAAACATTGTCAACACATAGCCCATTTGTAACTTTTAGGCTAACCACATATGTTTGCACTAGTTATACAGAATAAGTTCTCTTTATAGTAAGTAAATATGTGTGTATGTGTATATGTATATAATTATCTATTTACTTATGTATCCTGTAGCCACTAAACCCAGAAAAATTCTGAAAGAATAGATATTAAAACATTAACAATAGCTATCTCCAGGATTTAGGGTCCCTTCCTTTTACTTGTGTGTTTGTTTATTCCTAATCTAAAATGTCTTCCTATCATGGGAACGGAGCACAAAGTGTATTTCTTAGAGACAGAGTAAAGAAGGCACACACCTGGCTCATTCTAGATTCAGGTGTATTTGATCTTCCTGCCTACAGTTTGCTCCTCCTTCCGTACAGGTTTCATCACGATAATGCAGCTTAAGTGATCGATTTGAAGGTGACTCTTCCCAAAGTTTGAGCAGGTATCAAGATTACAAAAGCATCAAGTCAATAAAACTGGGGCCCATTGTGATCATTAGGATTGAGAGAACCTTTGGGGAAGTCACTGTGGGGGAAATATGAGAAACCAGAGGGAAGGAATAGAAATACCTGATCTTTAAGACCCTCACTGGGAGGCATCATTTTGAAGGAGGAGATGAGCAAGGGGGAAACTAACACCAGAATTGTCGGTTATAGCCTCTGAAATCAGTCTGGGAGAGGAAAACGGGGCAAATCTCAGAGAAGGGCCCTTGAAAGACAGAAAAACATAGGCCAAGGAGACTAAGTACACAAGTTCCAAGCTGTGTGGTGGAAAGTTTGAGGAACGGCACCACATGCCCTGGGCACTGGTGAGTTCGAAAGGCTCGTCACGTGGTGTGATCATGTAGGAAGCAGAGGGACTCTCATGACTCATTTGTCATGGGAAGCAAAGGGGTGGGTTGGGGGGTGGCGGTTGTGTAGGAGGAAGGAGCAAGGCCCCCAGGACAGAAGGAATGGAAACAATTTAGATACGTGTTATTAATTATCGTCTCCAAAGAGCCTGGTGTGGCAAGAGATGATGACATAGGGGATATTTCTTAAATCTCTCCCAACATAGCTCACTGTCTCCTTCCATGTGGCATGAATCATCATCTCTGGAACTTTCTTGTTTCCAGCAAGGAGGCTGCAGCACTGATAAAGGCTGTTGGTGGGATGTTACGTCACCGCATTTCTGTACCTGTTGTTCACCTTCCTGGCAGCCCCGGCCTAAAAGACCCCAGGGTAGAGGCATTCGCTGCAACCTAATACTTTACATACAGGGGGTTGACAGGAATGATTTTTCAAAACTTGTTATATTCTGAAATGAGTGGTTTCTGGCCCCTGTTCCCACCATCCTCCTCTACATTTTTTATCTTTTGCCCACAACAGATGTGGCTGATTTTCACATAGATGGAATCTCTTTGACTGGCAAGACTATGGTTTAAGCTTTATTATTGTTATGGTGGTGGTTTTCATTGTCATTTCAACTTCACCTATTTTTAGAAAGTGAGACAGTTTTCTTTGATACAATGGAAACCTTTCAATGAGATTGAAATGTAAGAACTTGTTAATAGAGGGGACAGTTATAAACTGTAAGCCCAAGTGTTGTATTTTCCATTCTGGGTATTGTCTTCTTGGTGCACAGTAGGTACGCGATAAATATTTTAAAATTAAGAATAGTGGGGGGCACCTGGGTGGCTCAGGGGGTTAAAGCCTCTGCCTTCAGCTCAGGTCATGATCTCAGGGTCCTGGGATGGAGCCCTGCATCGGGTTCTCTGCTCAGCAGGGAGCCTGCTTCCTCCCTCTCTCTCTGCCTGCCTCTCTGCCTACTTGTGATCTCTGTCTGTCAAATAAAATCTTAAAAAAAAAAAAAATTAAGAATAGTGGGTTCTGATTTCACAAAATATACCTCTCTGTTGCCTGTTAGTGTCCTATCCATAGGTCAGATTATCTTCCTCTTCTGGGGCCTGGCCTTGGTTGACAAATAGATTAGTTGGTTAATTCATTTGTTAATTCAACTAACTGAACACATGTGAGACATCAGAGATTATGTGAGGCTTGGAAAATGCATCACCACTCTGAGCACATATCTCAGCTACAGGAACATAAACATCCCCAGTTCCTGCTGTCACCAGTTATGAGTCCCAAGACAAACTGGGGACCTACTATTTGCAAGACAACTTGCTAGGCCATGAGATACAAAGACTATATGGGATAGCTTCATAAGTACAAGAAGAATGTAGGGCATTTTATTTTAAAATAAGAACACATAGTGGAGGGTGGGAGGTTGGGGAAACCAGGTGGTGGGTATTAGGGAGGGCACATATTGCATGGAGCACTGGGTATGGTGCAAAAACAATGAATACTGTTATGCTGAAAAGAAATAATAAATAAATAAAAGTTATGAGTTAAAGAAAAGAACACATAGCATAGAACTTTATAATATTTTACTATAGATAATTTATTGAACCATTTGCACAAGAGTGGTACAAAATATGTCTTGTGATTATTCACATTTTGGCACTGAGAAAACTGAGTTCTATAAGTTTGAACTTAAAAATGTGTCAGTCTGGGTTTTCCAGAGGAATAGAACCTATAGGAGCAGAGGTGGCGGTGGCGGTGGTGGCGGGGGGATGATTTACTATAAGAAATCAACTCACGGGGCGCCTGGGTGGCTCAGTGGGTTAAGAAATCAACTCACACAGTATGAAAGCTGGGAAGGCAAGCTGGAAGCCCAAGAGATCCAATGGCATTAGTTCTAGGCCAAGTCAGGAGTCCGGAGGCAGGAAAAGACTAATGTCCCAACTCAAATGGATTGGATGAGCAACACACTCCCTGGGGAGGGCAGGCTCTTTTACTCAGCCTACTGATTCACACGTGAAAATCTCATCCAGACATACCCTCACTGACATACCCAGAAAGTGTTGAACCAAACATATGGGCGTCCTGTGACCCAGCCACGTTGACTTACGAAATCAACCAGCATATGGGACTTACCCGACATTGCACGCCCGTGAAGAATAAGTGCCCACGGCCCGGTGCCCTTCCACAAGGCTTCTCATGGAGATAACAGCCATTCCCAAGCACACACAAAAGACTGGCTATGTTTGTGTGTATGTGCGTTATCTATGATTGGCTCACAAAGAAATATCCAGCCAGTGTCCCATCTCTCGCCAAAGCAGCTACATTGGCCAAGGCAGCTTTCCCACCTCCCTGATAGGAACTTCCAGCCTCCCCGCACCCCCATCAGGGCTGCCCGGAGGTGCCTGTACTCGGTTCAGCTTCTCATTCCATGGAGCTCCTCTTTCTTTCTCTGTGCTCCCAGTCTGCATACCCCAGGGCCACATTCCGTAGCAAGTCCCACAGGCCCAGGCCTGAGGTGGGGACTGGCAGAGCAGCCAGGGTCCCACAGAGGACAAAGGGTGGGACTTGTCTTACCTCTGAAGGCTTGGCACAGCCTCCAGCTTGGTAGGAGGATGGGACAACGTGGGCCGCCCGTGGGTTCCCAGTGCCTGGTACAGTCGCTGGCCCTTAATAGGCGATCAGTATTTGCTAGATGAAGGGAAGAGGGGAAAGGATGGTGTGGGGGAAGAGAAACTGTGCAAAAGGGAGGAAGACAGAGAAAAGGAGGTAGAAAAAGTGAAGGAAAAAAGAATAGGTAAGAGAAAGGAGAGGGAAGGAGAAAGAGAAATGAGAAAAGTCAGAGGGGAGAAAAGAGAAGGAGCCCAGAAAGCAAGCAAGGCAGCAGAAGGGGTGCTGGAGCTGGACAGGGAGGGTACCTGACCCTAATCCAGATAAAGGAGCACCGCCCGGGCCCAAAGAAATGACCTTGGACAAGTCACCAGCCTTTGTGGACCATGAAGGAAGGAAGGCTTTAATGTGTGGCAGGAGGGGATCAGACCTGAACCCCTCTCTGCATGAGTTCCCCTGCCTCCACAGTCTGGTCTGGTCATCCAGGGATCCACAAAACCTCTGGGCAGCCACCGCCCTGACCCAGGGCCTCTCTCTGTTCATCTTCTCCAGTCCTTACCTCTTACCAGGTGCACGAGTGCCCTGAATGAACAATGTAGGGAGGGGAACACGACTACAGTTTCCATAGGAGCTGAATTGCAGCACTTGGAGAGAATTCGAGGACAGATCTTCGTTTAGCCTCTTCTTTAAAGCCAAGATACATGCAAATGCGGACATCAGGGTCCGCCCTCTACAGCACCCAGGCAGAGCCCGGCTCAGAAACTTCAGAAAGGAGAATGTAAAATGAAATATAGATATTTATAATTGAAGTATCTCTCCCCCTCCTATCTCTCTCTCTCTCTCTCTTTAATGAAAATGCAGCCAACTGAATATTTAGTTCCCCAAGGAAGACTCAGCTGTCGATTACACTGTGCGCATGGGGAGACACTCTAACAGAAAATGATGCTGGCTCATGGCTAATGATCACCTTGCTCAGGATCAGTACAAGACAAGGTCTTTGAGGTCGGCCCCTTTTGAGCTTCGAATTAGGTATTAGGTACCTAGTAGATCTAAAAGCATTTCATGTGAGCCTGCAAACCCAATGGACGCTGGGTCCAATTTTATATATGTACAGGTATATCAAATACATTTAATTTCCCCCATTGAAGGTGCTTGCTTTTAATTCTGGGGCCGGCAGTGCAGAACAGGTTTGAAGACTAAATTTCCATTCCGCCAAAGAAGTAGTTGGGGATAGAACTTCTAAAGCAGGAGTAACCCAAAAAGCAAAGGTTTTCGGCGCTCGCAGAGAAGGTGGGGGTAGAAAGATCGAGGGAGCAGGAGACAGAGGAGACCCCATAACTCTCAGTAAACAACACAGGGCTGGGGAGCACAGACCCAGTCTTTGACTCTAGAACTGAGCCCAGCTTAGCAGGAAAGACAGTTGATTGACTTTTGCTCTCAGTGTTTTGCCTAGCCAGCATTCCACACTTCAAGCCCTGGGCTATTTGGGGGGGCACGCGGCAAACTGAGCAAGCTAGGTTGTTCCCTTGCATCGTGCTCCCGCTGCGTGATGAGTGTTGTTCCAGGTCCTTGATACAAAATACTCTACTTCATCTTTATGTAACCCTCTTATTCTTTCCAATCTAAATGTTAGGGAAGTGAGACTCGGAGTTTAAACAGCAGGCTTAAGGTGCTGAGCAGGTGTTTAATGAGCCAGGACTCTAACAGGGCCCTCCAGCTCTGCACTATTCCCACCTACCCTGGCCTCCTGCACAGACCAGGGACTGGACGCTCAGAGGGCGCACGGGCATCCCGGCGTGCCCCGCCTCCCGATGCAGACCACTCTCCGTGGGATCGAGGCCATTCCCATTTAGCCTAACTGGCTGTTCCTCCTGTCCCAAAGGCTGGACATGCCACCTAAATTGAGACACAGGGAGATCTGCCCAGCTTCTCCTGCAGCCTCCCCTCAGGCCTCCCACCCCAACACCAGGAGAACGGAATGGCTTTTTGGCTTAGAGGCTCTGGGTCACCCAGTCAGTGTTGAGGCCAGCAGCACGCACTGGGCCTCAAACACCTTCCACCCATGACTCCGTCAGAAGTTCACAGTGTGGTTGAAAAATCATCCTATTTAAAGTTCGCATTTCATCTGTGATCACTGTCAGGGACTGTAGCTGCTGCTTCCAGCAAGAGCGAAGGGAGCCTGTTAGCGTCTGGACAGCACCAGAAATCCGGGAATGGCTGCGTGTCTTTTATTAGCGAGAAGTTAGCTGCCATTAGAAGGATCCTTCTTGCTTTCGAAAATACAAAATATTTTCAGAGTTGCTGTTGTTATAGGACTTCTAAAACGATTTATGAGAATAGAAAACTGCTGGTGAAGAAAAGTATGTGTGTGTATGGATATATATGTATATTCCTTTTTTTTTTTTTAAAGATTTTATTTATTTATTTGACAGACAGATCACAAGTAGGCAGAGAGGTAGGCAGAGAGAAAGGAAGGGAAGCAGGCTCCCCGCTGAGCAGACAGCCCGATGTGGGGCTCTATCCCAGGACCCTGGGATCATGACCTGAGCCAAAGGCAGTGGCTTTAACCCACTGAGTCACCCAGGCGCCCTGTATATTCCTTTTTAATAAAATGAATTAACTGTCGGTGCGAGTAGTATTTTGACAATAAGAGCAGTTCCATTCAACGGATGGTCCTTGAGCGTGAACAGATTCTCATGAATAAAGAGGTGCTCATAGCTGTAGTTATCTTACAATGGATTTGTTTTAGTGAGTTGAGTATTTTAAGGAGAAGCGTATGTTAAGAACTTTAAAAAGTGTTTTAATAAGAAAGATTTCTGGGGCTTTCTGTTAGTACTGATCATATTTTAATTGGCTTCCATTTGTTGCGCTTACATTTCAGAAAAAGGCATGTATCTTCTGATGTTTAAAAAAGCAAAGTCACCTACTAACTAATGGTGTTATCAGATAGCGGTCAAAAACAGACACTGGGCTAAGACCAGGTTGGCCGTTATGCAGTCTGATTGCCATCAGATCTGCCTGCGCCCACGGCAGACATCAGAAATCAGTCAGAACCATCTAACTAACGAGCACCTGGGGGGCTCAGTCGGTTATGCTTCTGCCTTCAGCTCAGGTCATGATCCCAGGCTTTTGGGATCAAGCCCCGAGTTGGGCTCCCTACTCAGTGGGGAGTCTGCTTCTCCCTCTACTTCTGCCCTTCCCCTCCCTTGTGCTCGCTCGCTCTCTCTCTCAAATAAATAAGTAAAATCTTTTAAAAAATCAATCTGAGCAATCTTTACATTTTCTCAATCCCACTCCTCATGAAGCCACCAACCCAGTGCTGTTACCATCAGTCTGAACCTGGGCTGAGGGTCCTTTTGTCTTTCCATAGCTGGAGCCAATGTTCACACAAGAGTAGCCAAGAGTAAGAACAGGATTCCATGTAGAATAATAAAGACTGCAATCGTCACTGTGGAAATCACACTGCATGATCCCTGTATTACCAGCAGAAGTGGCTTTCAGTGTAGGAAAACAATGGTTCGTTTGGCGTCAGGCTCTAAATGGATAAGGTAAGGAAAAGATAGTTCCTACTGTGTATAAATTTCATGTCTTCCACTGCTGAAATGTCCTTACCCCATCTTTCTGCAGAGACACTGTCCCAGTCAGCCACTTACCATCTCTTACCTTAACTTCTGTAATAATCTCAGCCAACAGTAAGCTTGGCAAGGGCAGGGACTGTGTCTGTGTGCCTTGTCATTCATTGTAGTGAGTGCCTAGTACCTTTTGGCATCATGAGTGAGTATGAATGAATGATTTCATCCCCCCACCTCTTCTAATTTTATCCTCTACCTTACAGCTATATGTAAATCAAGACATCACTCTCCTGCCTAAAACCTTATCTCCTTTTCACCCACTGAGTGAAACCCAAACTGCTATCCAGCCACAGTGCCAACCAGCCAAGCATTGCACTTTATCATCTAGTAAGACTAAACTTTGACGTTCCCAGCAAAGATCATATGGTTCATGCCTTTGTGTGTTTGCTTCTGAGATTCCCTCTGCCTGAAACTCCTTCCCCACCTAACTCTAGTTCGTCCTTCAAAGCTCAGTTAAATCATCATTACCTTCGAAATGCTTCCTTTGGGATGCCTGGGTGGCTCAGTCGGTTGAACATCCAACTCTTGATTTTGGCTTGGGTCATGATCTCAGGGTCATGAGATAGAGCCCCATGTAGGGTTCCCCACTCTTGATTTTGGCTTGGGTCATGATCTCGGGGTCACGAGATAGAGCCCCATATAGGGCTCCCCACTCAGCGGGGAGTCTCCTTCTCTCCCTCAGCCCCTCCTCCTGCTAGCACTCTCTCCCTCTCTCTCTCTTCTCTCTCCCTCTTTCTATAAAGTAAATAAATAAATCTTTTTTTAAAAAGAAATGCTTCCTTCTATCCCAGAGTTGGAGTCAGTGCCTCTCCTCTAAAATCCCATGTCGCTCTGTTCATACTTTTATTGTAGTGTTCACCTTATGATATTGGAATGATCTCTTTTTTATATTTCCTTAAATATAAGTGTTTTTGCTGCATGATACAGAAGATCCAACTCAAACTAGAATATATTGGTCCACATACATGAAAAGAGGTAGCAGGCTTCAGGTATAGTTTGATCCAGAGATTTGTAGAATCACTGGGCCTCATTTTTATGTATTTCTTTTGGCCCTGTCTTCCTGGCTTTAACCTCAGATTAGTCCTTTATGGTATCAAAGTGATTGCCAAGTTTTCTCACTGGTATCCAGATGAGAAGAATTTCTGTTCTCCTCCCCAGCCAATGAAAGTTCTGAGGTTTCACAGACTGAGTCTGTGAAAAGACGGGTGCCCATCCTTAAACCGATCATGAGTACAAAAGAGGTGGGAGTCTGCTCACCGGCCAGAATTTAGTGTCTGAGAAGTTCAAGTCCTTGTAAGAAGGGGTAAAGGGAGAGGATACTTTGGAAGCCATCAGCAACATTCAGTGTAATTTCCAATTAGACTAGGCTCCTAATAGTCTTGCATTCCCTGCCACAGTCATCTTTGGGTTCCCAGCATGTAGCACAGTGCTTGCTCTATGCAGCGTAGGTCATCAATCCGTATTCGCTCAGCTAAAGGAAATTGAGCCTTCCTGGAAGTAAAGACACATCTGTATCCATGCCCATCTTTATCCATGGTCCTCTCTTCCATCCTGCAGATTCCACCTCCATGACCACCTCCTACCCTTCCACTAGACAAGCTCCGCTTGAAAAGAGTCCCCACTTCCCTTATCCTGGTTAAGTTTTCTCGATCAAATTCACCTTTAACCACACCCACCCCCATCCCAATTGCAAAAAGATCTTCCTGTTTAGAGGCTCTCTGAAGTTTCCCTTACAAGTTGAAGATTCTGTGATAAATGCACAAACGTGTCACCCCAAATGAGGGAAATATCAAAAGAGAATGGTTTGTCAGCCGGTCCTTTTTTATTTAATATTCCCCGAAGGTAGCTGCTGTATACCTTCTGATTGTTTCTTTAAAAGAAGGAGGATAGCAGAGTACAAAGAGACTAGACTTTGCAAACAGGCCTGGGTCAAATGCTGGTGCCATTACTTTGTGGAATGTTGGGCAAGTGATTCAATCTTCCTGCGTTCAGCCCCCTCCTGTGCAAAATGGGGATAATAATACTCGCCTCCCAGGATTGTAATAAGGGTTAGATCAGATGAGCTGTGTAATGGGGCTGGGACAGTACACAGTCAGTCGATGGCACTTTCTTCCTCTCTCTGTGCCATCCAGAGTGCAGTCCTGGTATACCTAACTTCAGTTCCGTAATTCTTTCCAGTTTTCACGTGATGCAGGCTGCTGAGGAAGCTCATCATTACTGAGGCTTAGTCTGTCCTCCCAGTGTCTACACATGGGAACTGGAGACTCCTTACCAATCTTTGAGAATTTGTCCAGTCCCCCCTTCCCCAAAGGCTGGCATCTGCCTACTTGGGCATGCCCTGGTTTTGTTGTCCTGGCAAAACAGAAAAGAGCTTGCCAGCTGTGGTCACTCTGAACAAATAGATAGGATGGCGTGAACGTTGATCACCCAGGAGTCTGAGGAGCTTTAAGCATCCTTAGGGTTTCAACATCTCTAGGCTCTGGCTCCCATATATGCTGTCTCCCCAATATAAAACTCAGTGTCGTCTCCTAGGGCCAAAAATAAACTTTACTTAAAACTGTGGCAGGGAAGAGAAGTTCTTTATTGACCTCAGACAATGTCGGATTTATCATTAGAGATCCTGTTTCTAGAACCCCACACAGGGCTGTTACCTGGTTATGCCTTCAGAGCTTCTTACTTCTTTTTGGTTCCTGTCCAGATAATCTCTTCCCACTGTTTGCTCCACTTTCCTTTTGGGAACAAAACAAAATCTCATTCAGGGTGTTTTATCATTGGTTTTTGTGGTTTTGACTACTAATCTCATACCCTGTAGAGCCCATCAGAAAATTTTATCGAACAAAAATTGTTCTCTTCCTCAGAAGAATTCTAATGTCAGCTATTAATAGTCATTATTAATAACATATTCATCTCTTATATAAATGTGAGTAGATTTTTTTTTCCTGCAAAATATACAGAAGGAGCCATCCCATGGCAAGGACTGCAAATGTTCTAAAATTCTAGTGACTACAAAACAGAAGCCAGTGGCTTTATTTGATACCCGAAGAGAAGGGCAGATATTTTATGTGTTCCTTGCCAGTGGACTTCTCACAGGGAAAAAAAGACTTGGCAGCTCATAGACTAAGACAACATTTTTCAACACTTGGGTTTCTTGGGGGAGCCAATTAAAAAAAAAAAAATCATTACCCCAGTGTGCCATTTTCTCTCTCTTCCTGCAGAATTCTTTCTTTTAGTAAATATAATTGCTGAAGCTCAACTCTTTAAAGTTTTGCACCCTCTCCATTTTCATGAGGACAACCAGAAATGAGAACTTTTTAAGATTGTAAGTAATCTCTGCATCCAGCGTGGGGCTCAAATACACAAGCCCAAGATCAAGAGTCACATGATCAACCAACCGAGCCAGCCAGGCACCCTCCTTATCTTTAGGAGTCTTAAGTAAAGTCTCTTGCCTTTGTACAAATAGAATGTATCCTCAAAAGTCAAAAAATAGAACTACCCTACAATCCAGCAATTGCACTACTAGATATTTACCCAAAGGATACAAAAATACTGATTCAAAGAGACACATGCACCCCAAGGTTTATAGCAACATTACCAAGAATGGCCAAATTATGGAGACAGCATAAATGTCCATTGGACATCAATAAACAATGAAATATTAGTCATAAAAAATAAAATCTTACCATTTGCAAAGACGTGGATGGAACTAGAGGGTATTATGCTAAGTGAAATAAGTCAGTCTGAGAAAGATCTACCATATGGCTTCACTTATATGTGGAATTTAAGAAACAAAACAAAAGTGAGCGTAGGGAAAAAGAGAGAGAGAGGGAGACAAACCAAGAAACAGACTCTTGACTGTAGAGAATAAACCAATGGTTACCAGAGGGGAGGTGGGTGGAGGGCTGGGTTAAACAGGTAAGGGGGATTAAGGAGTGCACCTGTCATGATGAGCACCAGGTGTGCTCATCTCTATGGAGTGTTGAATCCCTATATTGTACTCCTGTAACTAATATTATGCTGTATCTTATCTAACTGGAATATAGACAGAAACTTTAAAAAAAAAAAAAAGGAATATATGTCCATTATGGAAAGTGTAGAATATGCAGATACCAAGAAGAAGAAAATAATAGTTGAACCCCGTTCCAGAAGTAAACAGAAATAACCACTGTGATTATTTTGTTGCAAATGCTTTTAACCTTTCGGGTATATATGTTCACCTAGGTATATAATTTTTATATTATTTAACTGTATTACTTGGTTCATGGCATACAATGTTTTCAGGTCTTTCAAGGGACTCTTGCGGGGTTTACCTCTCCCTTCTTTTTCCAAATTTCATTTCCAATCCTACCCCCCTCCCACTTAAGCAAAAACTGCAGTGTGTTTGACGTATTATGGATCTATACTGTTGTTTTGTGTGAATGTTTATAATCCATGCAAATGATATTCTGTTATAGAACTCTAGTTTCTCTTTTTTTCTATTCACTACTATTTTTGATACCTCTCCATGTTGCTGTATCTTTGTCTAGTCCCTACTGCTAAATGCTGCCTCGCATTCCATCACAGTTTACTTAGCTACAACCCTACATAGGCTTGGGTTGCCTCATGCAAAGACTTGGGAAGAATTTTTCTGCTCTGGACCAAGGATGGAGATTGCTGGGTCGTAAGGTACCTTTGTGTCTAATATCACCAAGTTTGGAGTCCGATTACAGCTCCTGAGGCTGAACCAGTATGTTTCCCTCGGGAGTGGTTGTCATTAGCCTGACTTCTAATTTTGGCCAATCTGATGGATACAAAGTAGTATCTGGCTCTTTTAACCCATATTTTATGATAATCAAGGAATTTGAGCATAGCCTTCCATACTTCTTAACCAGTTCGATTTCCCCATTCTAAGATTAGACGGTTTAAAGGCTTAGATTATTTAGGATCCTGCCTCTTGTTCTGTTTATTTGCCTGACTTTCTCGTAGATTTAAGACAATACCTACTTTGGGGCACCTGGGTGCCTCAGTCAGTTAAGCGTCTGACTCTTGATTTTGGCTCAGGTCATGATCTCCGTGTCTTGGGATCAAGCCCTACGTGGGGCTGCGCACTCAGTGGGGAGTCTGCTTGAGATTCTTTCTCTTATCCTCTGCCCCCCACTCCTGTGCCCACACACTCTCTCTCCCTCTCGCTCTCTCTCTTTCTCAAATAAATAAATCTTTAAGAAAAAAAGGATAATACCTACTTTAAGGTTTTTGACATTGTTTATATTTTTACAGTCTGTCATCTTTTTGTTAACTTTCTTTCTGTAGTGTTTTTTGCCAAACATAAATTTTTTTTTTTTGTCCTTAGAGCTTGATTTATACATATGGTACATATCTTTCAAATGTCATTATTTTCTGTTGGATGGGAGGTTGCTGGTTAAACCTAGTTAATTTATTGTAGAGTTTCTTGTTATAAGTGGAATGTTTATATAAGTGAAAGGTATTTAAATTATTTTCAGAGTACTTTTATTAATATCATCCCATTTGATCTTTCTAAAAACCCTGAAAACTAGGTGAAACAGGGATTATTCTCCTCATTTCATGAACGAGGAAACTGATTTGACCCAGAGACATGGAGTTACCTACCCAAGTTCACATAGCTAATTGGTGAGCAAGTCATGATCAACAGTCAGACCTCTTATCCCTGAGCGATCTCCCTTTGCAGCTTATTAAGAGTTAGGATTGTTTCCAACAAAGTACAGTCATCTTAAACTTCTCCATGAGATAGTCATTTGTGGCCTGATGAGATAGTCACATCAGAACATATGTTTTAAAAGATCTAGATGGACCCGTCATTTTGGTCTAAGAAATGAGCTCCATGGTCTTCTCAAAAAAGGTAGAAGTGTCAGTGTGGGAAGGGGTCACTCATCTCTTTGAATGCTGTTGCGGGCGATAAGTTGCCTTATTGAGTCCTGTTCCGAAGATGGTGACTGCAGATGAACTACGGTTTTCAGGGGAATCTGTCTTCCTCACCTGCCCTCAACTTAGAGACAGAATCTGCACCCTAGGGCCAAGAAGAGCATAAACATGGGTACGCAGATGGAAGCAGGAAGAGTTTCTAATCACTGTCACGTCAAACAATGTCGTCCCAGAAAATGAGTATGTAGTTCATTTTGACCTCAGTGCAGACCATACAAAGACAGATTCAAGAGAAATGTTGGCTCTGGCCCTTAAAATCAATGAATACTGTCCCAGGGATGGGACTGATGAGCTGGAGGTCAGGTGATTGTTTGTAGGGGAAGAGGAAGCCCAGCTCTGGGCTCCTGCGGGTGAAGGGAAAGGTGATGGAGTGGGGGGGTGATAGGGGACTCATTCTTCAGGGCGATCCTAATTACATTACAAAATGCTATTCATCAGCACTTTGTGGACAAGGAGAAAAAAGTTCAGTTGGCTGCTGCTTGGTTAGAGCTTTTTTCATCTTGGCATCTCCTTCAGCACCACAGGCGATAGCAGGCCAAACTGGGGTTCTCTGACTGAGCATGTCTTCCTCATTAAAAGGTTCCTTCTCTGTAATCCAACTAAGCAAAGCTTAAGTTGGTGCTTCAAGAAGAATGAGTATTTCAAATATTTGCCAAAATGAGGTCAAAAGATTATAATAGCAATAATAATAATGACTTCCAAATACCACTTGCTATGTGCCAAGCACTGTGTTGAACAAGCATCATTTTATGTACTCTGGGGGGGCAAACCGTGGGCATAAGTATTGTTACTCTCCCCCTTTTGCAGATGAGGAAATTAAGGCTTAGGGAGATGGACTGAGTCCCCCAAAGTTCCAAAGCTAATAACTGGCAGAACTGGAATGCAGATCTAGAACTGTCTGAAGATGACTTTCTGTGCTCTCAAATTTTGTATTCATTATTTCTGCATAACAATTTGCCCCCCCCCTCCTAATTTAACTGTTAAAACAAAGGTTATTCTCTCTTACAAGG
Organism: Lutra lutra; assembly: GCF_902655055.1. NCBI lineage: Eukaryota > Metazoa > Chordata > Mammalia > Carnivora > Mustelidae > Lutra > Lutra lutra. Next base: position 21,659,556 of record NC_062281.1, read on the forward strand.
GTTACAAATTTCAGAGTGGCTTGGTTGGGTGTGTCTGGGTCAGAATTGCTCATGAAGTTCCAGTAAAGGTGTCCACCCTGCCCCTCTCCATGTGGGCCTCTCTGGGGAGCTGCCTGAGTCTCCTCCATAAAATAAAGATATCCTCAGGGTTTCTATGGCGATCAACTGAGACAACCTATGAGAAAGTGCTGCGGAAGCTGAAGTAGCAATAATAGTGAATGATTTTATCACCATCTTGCACAGTGTATTTAGGGAAGTGCAGCTACCCCTGACTCCTGCAGAAGAATGACCAAGATCAGGCCTCATTCACTCCATGCCTTGGGCAAAAAGCCCAGCCCCTATGAAGGGCACTTTAGAGTGAAGAAAATAAACCAAGCTTCTGCTCTCAGCCCCCATGATGCAGTTCACAGTGGTCTGCCTGGGATTCCCTGCTTTCCCTTGTAAGGGGCAGAAGAGGGGAAAAAAGATGTTCTCATCTACAGAGACCTGGTAGCCGCTAGAAAGTAAGCAACCCCTTTTGCTTTCTAGCGCAAGATTATTGGGATTTAAACTCAGGTTGGAAGTAACAAGTGGTCTGGATAGAAAATGAAACCAGAGTTTAGCCTAAGAGAAGAGAATATAGATAGAAAGTCTTCAGTGTAAGACAGACCCATTTGTGCCCATTTTTGTGGTGGGGAAACTGATGCTCCTTGGAGTTCCGTAATCTGCAGAATGACATACCTTGTGTGTAAAGCTCCAAGAAGACTGTCCGGCACATAGGAGTTGCTCGAAACAGAAGTTTAGGGGTAGTTTTCGTTAGAACTGTCATCATTCTAATCTCATGTGGTTGTTTTGAGGATCAAGATAACATATCCTGGGGCATCTGAGTGGCTTAGTTGGTTAAGTGGCTGCCTTCTGCTCAGGTCATGATCCAGGGGTTCTGGGATCGAGTTCTACATCGGGCTCCCTGCTCAGTGGGGACCCTGCTTCTCCCTCTCCTCTGCCTGCTGCTCCCTTTGTTGTCCTCCTTTTCTCTGTCAAATAAATAAATGAAATCTTAAAAAAAAAAAGATAACATATCCTACTGCTTATTAGATTACAATCTCCAATGAGAATAGGTATTTTGTCTATCTTGTGTATCTGTCTTAGTAAAGTATTCCCAGCATCTGTGAATGGACCTAACACAAACCTGGTATGTAGGAGACACTCATCAGCTATGGTTGATAGTTACTGGCATTTTCAGCATCATCAACACCGTCATTATCATCACCACCATCAGCACTCCGGTCCCCAAGACGTAAGAGAATTCAATAATGTTCTCAGTCTGCGAACATGAGACTTAATTCCTTTTTGCTTCTGGTAACCTTCATTCACAGAGGAGTCTGTGTCTCTTTCCCATGGTAACAAAAAAGATACTCTGCCATATTGGTATTACGTTGTTATGACTCAAAGCAAAACAAAAACCAAAGCAAAAACAAATCCCTAGGAAACCTTAACAAGCCCTGTCACCAGATTCATCATCGTATGTTGGAGTTAGAGCCCCTGGTATTGGATCCGATCTCTACTATTTACTTTGTGGCCCTGGGTAAGTTACCAACCTTATCTGGCCCTCCACGGACTCATTTATAAAACTAAAAGATAAAACCAACCAAATACCAATATGGCTGTTATAAGGAATAATTGAGATTCTCTTCTCCAGATTTCTTGCATGCATCCTTTCCATGACAGGTAGATGCCCAGTAAGTGTCTATAGAATAAATGGATTGACTGAGTGAATGCTGTAATTTTATTCCTGACTTCACTACTCATTGCAAAACTTGAGCCTGCATGAGAGGAAGAAGAGATCCTTCCAAACTCTGGGGAATTCTGATGGAATAGAACATACAGGTTCCAGGACTCGATGTAGCTTTGAGCAAGTCTGATTCAGAGTCTCATGGGTCTTACCCACAAAGTGGGAGAATTGATGGCCACACTAAATGTGAACGTACTTAATGCCCCTGGCCTACACATTTATAAAATAGTTAAGATGGTAAATTTTATTGTATGTATTCTTTATAATAAATGAAAAAAAAAAAAAAAAGAGGAAAATCCTAGCTGGCTGGAGTATTAACTTTCTGAAACTGGTGCCAAAGTTTGAGACAATATTGGCTAGCATATCTGATCCTTTACTATGTGCTAAGCATGGCCCACATGTCAAAAGCATGATCTCATGTCACTCATAGTGCTCCTGTGAGATAGAATTATTACCCCCGTCTTACAGATGGGAAAGCACAAGCTCAAGCTAGTGTTTGCAGAAATGGGGTTTGAACCAATCATAGATGCAGGCAGCTCAGATCCCGCTCAAGGAGAACTTTAATAGAGAAGGTAATACCGAGCCCTGTCAGAGTTTGAGAAAGGTCTTGGCTCCTTCTCTTCTTTGAAGCTCCAGTATATTGGAAGGGAGGGTGAGGAGGGAAAGAGGAAAAGGAAGACTCCGAAGAAAAAACAAAAGGAACACACAGTTACCAATATTTTTCTGTTTTTTTTTTTTAAATAGTGACTTTTAATTGTTAGATTGGCATGATTCTAATGATGACAAAAATAGTTTATGGAACAATGACATCCAAACTCCCAATCAAGCCCCCACAAATTTGGGAGGGCTGAGCAGTTTCCAGCCCCTGCCTCTTTTTTTTTTTTTTTTAAGATTTTATTTATTTATTTGACAGAGAGAGATCACAAGTAGACGGAGAGGCAGGCAGAGAGAGAGAGGGAAGCAGGCTTCTTGCTGAGCAGAGAGCCCGATGTGGGACTCGATCCCAGGACCCTGAGATCATGACCTGAGCCGAAGGCAGCGGCTTAACCCACTGAGCCACCCAGGCGCCCCACCCCTGCCTCTTTTTTCCCACCCTCCAGTTCTTCTTGTGGAGAGAGGCTCTAAGCGGCACTGCGATGTCGCCTCTGGGGGCTCATCTTGGCATACCTGTAAGTACAGACAGGCCATCTAGGACCCCACAGCTAGAGAGAAACAGCAAGTCCAAGGCGGCCATCATATCACTAGTTTGACAGGATAGAGCTACCAGGACCACATCCCAGGAAGGGTCGCTCCCCCCAGTCCCCTGGTGTGAACTTGATTGATTCTTAAAATAGCTACAGTATTAAAATAAATAATTAATAAGTCATAGTCATCATAATAGTAGTAGCAGCTAACACATAGAAGGTTTATCATACATCTGATGATAAGCACGTTATATCTAGCTCATTCATTCCTCCCAACAAATCAGTCAGATAGGTATATTCATTAATCGTCATGTTCTTAAATAGCTGCACATAGAAATTAAAATAATTTGCCCCAGGTCATAGAGTTTTTAAGTTGCAGAGGCAGAATGGAATTACAGAGAGTGGAGCATTTACAGTGGAGTTGAATGAAATAATTCACGTAAACATTTCACCCAGAGCCTTCTAGTAACCCTAGGAAGAAGGTTATGTCTACCTTCCATTTACCAATGGGAAAAGAATGGCTTATGGAAGGAAAGAATCTGGCTGAAAACACACATCTCAAAAATGGGTGGGGGGGGTCTGTCTTAGGACAAAGCACAAATGCGAATTCTGACCTCTTGCCTTCTTGGGAACTGATTAGAAACCGAGAAGGTGAATTTCCCACTATGTTTTGTGAATCATTTTGCTTGCTTTCTGTGCTGTGAACCAATGTTTTTTGGTTTGGATTTTTCATCCAAGTGAAGCATAGGGGAGGATTCCAGTCTTCAAAAAATTTGTCTTTTCCTCTTAAGGGTCAGCTTTGAGAATGAATTAAATGGTTCTAGTCAGTGCCTCTGTCAGATTTCTCATGGAAGATGGTTACTGTTTGTGGAGTCTTTCGTTGTCATGAGTTGTGATCATTTTTTGATACGCTTTCCCTGTGGTAAGGCAGAACCATGCCGGGCAGCCCAGGCAGGGTTTTCCCCATAATTGTGCCCATAATAATCCACCATTTTATATTTATTTCATCAGTTTCCACAGTTCACAAGAACACCCATAATCTTAGATGCAGTAATCAACTGTTTCAAGATTGTCCCATCCTAAATTTAGGCCCTGAACTTGGTAATTTAGCTAGAGAGCTTCACTGTTGAGTACCACTCTTTCACAGATGAAGGAAAGTGCTACTACTTGGGCTGTATTTAATTCTTATTATTTCGCAAGTTGAACTGGATACCACGGAGTTTAATAACGTGGGGTATAATTGCTTTAATGCTGGGAAGGCACAAGGCTGCCTGACTTCCCCAGTCTTTGCTAGGACCCTCTCGCAGATGGGATGCTGCCGCTCACTGGGGCTTTTCCGCTTCAATATTTTAATAAAACAAACATCATTGCAGTGTGGGATTTGTGGATGGATCAGCCAAGGGTATGAAGTCGTCACCAAACAGCTTTTCATCACGGCTAACGCGCGTTGGTTGATCACTTCTTGGTGTTAAGCCCTGTAGCATCAGCTTATTCAAGCCATAGCAAGCCTCCAAGGCAGATTCTATTCCTGCCACATTTATGGAAGCTCCAAGGGATCCTTTATAGCAGGTCACATCTTCTGTGGCTGGAACATCTGTTCCAGAGTCAAAGTGCACAGTTCCTGCTACGTTGTCTTCCCAGCATCAGCTGCTTTGTTCTTTTTGCAGGACTTAAGGAGAGAGTGGGGGTCAGAGCCAGAAACCTAACACATAAGGCCTTAGGAGGAATGGAGAGTCCCTTGTGAGTTGTGAATGCTGGGTGTCCCTTTGCCTGTCCTTTAGGTGGGCTGTCACAGCACTAACTGCCAGTCAGAGTTTTGTCCTTACCTGTGTGTCCCCTCTAATCTACTTTTTTAAAGGATTTATTTATTTGAGAGAGAGAGAGTGCACGCACATATGTGCACAGGGTGAGGAGGGGCAGGCAGAGGGAGAGAGAATCTCAAGCAGCCTCCTCGCTGAGCATGGAACCCCACGTAGTTCCCATCCCAGGACCCTGAGACCGTGACCCGAGCCAAAAATCAAGAGTGGGGTGCTCAACTGACTGAGCCACCCAGGTGCCCCACCTCCAGTCTACTTTTTAAATATGACCCCCAACACCCAAGAGCAGAATGAATTTTACCCTGAAGTATGAAGTGTTTTATGAAGTATCAATTCCAGCTGCCTAGATCCCTTTTGCATTATAGCGAGACTCACGTTGGATTGCCCGATGAAAAGCCACGCTCCCTTTATCAAAACACTTAAACCGTGTGGACGCCAGTATGCATGTGAAAAAATAGATTTTGGGTAATTGTGTTCATTTAAAACATAATATGAAGGTTTTTTGCTAGTAGACTAAGAGTGACATCATACTGACCCTAAAATATAAGGCTTACGCTTTTGAGACAATGGAGCCGATTTTAAGATAAATGATGGTACAAATGACAGCTTATTTGGATAATACCTTCTGATTACCAAGAACTGGGATGAATGTAAATGTAAAATATAAACATATTTATCTAAACATAACTTGGAATTCATTGGCCAAACCTTGAACTTTTTGACGATACTTACGAGAGGAAAAGTGGATAAAAATCAAATCTGCTTCTAAAAGTACTTATCAATCTAGAAAAAATTGGCTGTATTTTCTGGAGAAGTATCTATTTATAATGTCTTATTTTGTAGCAAAAGTTTTATTTTTACTTAATTGTCCCCCTAACCTCTAAAACTAAAAACAGCAATCACTACACACGACATATATTATTTTGTTCATTGCTTCCCCCAATACATATTTTCGTATCCGGCGTCACACACTAGGGATACAGTAGGCATGCTGGATGAGTGCCTTCCATCGTAGGTGCATTCCACTAGGGAAGACAAATTATGAACAGAAAACCAAATCAATATGTGTCATTTTGGACGATGATAAATATTGTGATGAACATAAAACAAGGTAAGGATGTAGCTTCATTGGGGAGAGGAGCAGTCTGCTTGGAAGGCCTTTTACAGAGGTAACATGCCAGCAGAGACTGATGGATGAGAAAGAATGTTCCAAGCCCTTTCATGTACAGACTTCTCACCAAAAACAATTGGACAACCACCAGTCCTACCTAAAGAAAAATCTATCTCTCCTACCTTCTTCCCTGCCATTTGTGGTTTGTTTTTTTTCCTGACTCTGTTTTCTTCAGAAAATATTCATCTGTCTAAGATTAAAAGATCTCAGTTCATCTTCCCAAAAGTGAGGCCAGAGCATTTGCACTTGTCCTGTAGCTGAGCCGAATCTGAGCGACCGGGCTGAGGGAGCCAGGTCTAGGAACTAGCTGGCAGCCTGTTTTTAAGGCCCTTACTTGCTTGGGTCCGCCTCGTCCTTTGGACTCTCCAGATGCCTTTCTCCCTGTGTGAGGTACCTCCACATTTAACCAGCCCACAGTATCCCCTGATCTGCCTCTTTTGCCAGGACTGATAGTGATCTCTGAGCTTTTGCATTCATGGGGCTGGCAGTGGAGAGTCCACATGCCAACGGGAGAAACGGTATTTGCGCTGGGCTGCTATCCCGGGTATCAGAACCCTGTGTCTACCTTAAGGAAGAGAAGGAAGAGAAAGGAAATGCCATTTGATAGGATTCTCCTAAAAGGCAGCCACTATCCCAGATATTTGATACATCTTACCTTATCTTATCTTTCCAACATACCTAGGAGGCAAGGATCCCAGCATGCTTCAACCTTGTCTTCAAAGTCACCCAGGTCATAAGTAGTAGATCTGGGATTTGTTCCCATTTCAGGTTCCAGAACCATCTCATGTTCTTAATACTATGTGGATCCAAAAGCTGTCACTTTTCCTTGTCCCAGAGGGAAATGATACATGGAATTCTCCCACTACTTGGCACATCCAAAAACCGTCTATCTCCTTCTCATAGTCACTGCCTGGCAAATGGGATATCAAAGCTACAAATTAATGTTTCAACTAAATAAAATTCCAGTTTCTGGAATACAGTTTCCAGTAAGAAGATATGTCAGGCAGTGAACCAGCTACCTAAACAGTGCGTGCCAAAACCCTATGGGCAATTTATGGAGAAGTTGAAATAAGGAACAAAACAAATACATTTAGACTTTACTGAAATTCCTTTCTGTTTGGGAGGAAGAAAAATATTATTCTCTGCAAATGGAAAAAAAATAGATTCATTTCTCTCTGCTATTACATGGGTCCGGCTAAGCAATAATGCACGGCAAAGCCAAATGCTCCGATCGGTTTCTCTGAGCTGTTATTAAAGTTTGCAAAATATTGCTCAGATTCTTCCTGGCAGGCTTTCAATATTGTCTGTTGGAACTAGAATCGGACTGGTCCTCTTCATTTCTGTTAAGCTTGCCGGGACTGGTGATCCCACCATACTAATCTCCCAGTGCCATGGCCTTCATCCAGCATAGGCTGGCTACCGCCTCCCCCACCCCCAGAACCAACACCCTCTGTTGCTGCTCTGATATGACTCAGTCCAAAATGACTAAATCAACTTTCTTCCTTACCCCCTTTTTTTTTTTAACCAACGTACATGCATGGGCGCACACACACGCACACACACACACACTCATACCCACACATACACTCTGGGCTTTCACGCTGGGCCTGAATGAGAATGGGGAACTATATAGAACAGTCTGACTTATAAAGTATTCCTCAGTGAAGTTGGGGTCTGAGCCCAGGAATCTAGAAGGGACATGAGACTTTTTTTCCTCTCCACTGATCTGGCAGATAATCTGAACCCTACAGCAACATCCCTTACCGCTACCCAGCTTTGTCCCTGACCTCACTCTGGCCCCACTGAACTTGTTTCATTTCCTCAAACACCCAATGGACTTTCTTGCTGTGGGCTGCACTCTGATGGAAAGGTCCTTCCTCTCGCCCCTTCTGATGAATTCCAGTTTACCCTCTAGGTCTCAGCTCGGATGGCATTTCTGCGATCCTCTAGGGGGATGGTTTAGAGGCCCCTGTCATGTGTCGCTGTGGGGAGTTCGTCTTGTCACAGCCTTGATTGTGATTGTTTTCTCCAGGGCAGCTGGAAGCTCTGAGACACAGACAAGGTCTGTCTTATTCACAGACCTGTATGAGAGCAGGCTAACTGCAGTAACACACAGTGTCGTGTGTAAAAGCTCCACTGTGATAGACTTATTTTTGCATGGATCACAGTGTTAGGCAAGTTTGACGGATGGGCAGGATGGCCCTCCTCCACGCCGTCATCTGGCTACCCAGGCCAGCGGAGGCTCTGCCACCATCAACAGGAGGCTCTCAAAGTCTCCCTAGAGGTTTCCACTGTTCAGTCCAGCCAAAAAGAACAAGAGTGTGAAGGAGTGCCTCCTGGGAGGCTTTTATGGACCAGGTTTAGAAGTGTGTACATCACTGTTCACATTCTGTGGGCAAGAACCCAGTCATGTGGCCACACCTAACTGCAAAGGATGCTGGGACCTATGGTCCCTGGCTAGGCAGCAACGCCAGTGAAAGTTATATGGAAAAGAGCACAAATGTTAGTGGTTAGGTAGCCATCGAACACACAGTAGCTAGTCAATAAATAGTCTCTTAATCGATCAACTGATGAATGAAAAAACTAGGGCAAAAGACACCCCTCACATATGCTGAGCTGTTGTATAGGACCACCCTCTCTCATGGCTGCTTCAGATAAAAAAACTACACACCACCATTGGTCGGAAGGCAGGTGGAAATTACAATTGCCTTAGTGGTGTTCCATGTCCACCAGGAGAATAGAAGGGCCTGGCACAGTACCCAGCGTAGAATTTATGCTGCATGAACACCAGTTGAGTGAATTAATGGTTGGGACTCAAAGACTATTGAGATTAGAAGTGACTTAAGTATCACCATGTCTACACCGTGCTGGCTTCCAGGCCCCACAGCACAGGAAGCCCACTCACTCCCAAAGCAGCACCTGCCCTCTCACTGTTACAGGTTCCTCTCCTTCACTGACCTGAAACTTGTATCCCATCACTATCCCCATATTGGTACTGGGTCTGTCATTCCAGAGCATGCAAAGCCTGTGTCCTCCCAAGGTACTCAAACTTGGATGAACATCAAAACTACCAGTGAAGCTCTTGGGAAACTACACTGTCCCAGATGGCATCCCTAGAATTTCTTTCTTTTTTTTTTTTTAAGATTTTATTTATTTATTTGACAGAGAGAGATCACAAGCAGGCAGAGAGGCACGCAGAGAGAGAGGAGGAAGCAGGCTCCCCGCTGAGCAGAGAGCCCAATGCGGGGCTCGATCCCAGGACCCTGAGATCATGACCCAAGCCGAAGGCAGTGGCCTAACCCACTGAGCCACCCAGGAGCCCCATCCCTAGAATTTCTGATTCAGTATATCCTCTGTGCTGTTGAGGAATCCATGGTTTGAGTAACTCCCCATAATGATCCTGACATGTATCTAGTCTAGAAGACCATGTGTCTAAGAGTTCTCTCTGTGATGGAATCCTGCTTCCATCTCTGACTAGCTGTAGTCCCTTGGGCAAATCATTTAGCCTCTTTATTTGTCATCCCTAAAACTGTAATGAGAATTGTACCTATGTCATGGGGTTGTTGGGTGGACTGGATGAGCATTCCCAATAAAGCCCTTGGTATTGTGCCTGGACCATAGTAGGCCCTTTAGACAGAAATGACCATTATGACTGTCCCTCTCCTGATCCTTATACTTTCTTCCTCTGCCTCCTTAGTGACTTCTTAGGGATATCAAAGCAACCATTACAGAACCCTTCTCCAGGCCACTAGCCCTCTGTTTTCTTTTCTTTTTTTTTTTTTAAATCCCTTCCCACAAAACAAATTCATACTTCTTCTCTAACAGATTACATTCCAGGAGGAAGTGTGGCATTTCTGCACCCCAGAATTCGCAGATATTGAAGCATCTGATGCAATAAGAGGGATAATTGGGCTTCAGCTCTGAACTTCAAATGGCAGTCATCACTGGTCATAAGAAAGCAGCCGTACACTCTCTCTTCTTCCAGGGAAGTCTTCCCATAGGGGAACCCAAGCTGGGCAAGCATCTGTGATGAAGGGGGAAACCAGAGAGAGGAAATGGAAGCTCATTTTCTGAATGCTTTCATCCTCATATGCTTAGTTGAGAGTCAGAGCCTACCAAGGTAACTCATGAGTTCCCCGAGTTTGTTGTGGATTTTTTGCTGTTAGTCACCAGTCAACACCACAGGAGCAGAGGTAATGAAAATGGTGCCTGGGGAGGTGGGAAGGGCAGGTCTAAAAGTCCAACGTGAAGTTAGAAACAAGGGGGAGAACAGGCCAAATGTAAAAAGCAAAAACGAACACTCATTAGTGACAAGGTGTGGTGTGGACTTTGGGAAGACAGAAGTCAGAAAAACGTCTGCACTTTGTGCAGGAGACGCATTTTTCCTAAGTCTTATTAAACTGCCATTGGTCCCTCCCCTCCCCCCCGCCTTGTGGTTAAAACCTGTCCTTATACAGTTGGGGAATGGAGAGGAGAAATTCATTTATAATTATAATAGTTCCATTAATAAAATGTTCTTTGTAAAGTACAGAAATGTTCACTTCCATCCCTGTGTGTGAGAGGTCAACTAAATATCATACCCTTGTCTAATAAATGAGGATAGGAAGTCTCAGAAAGGCAAGTGACTGACCCAGTGTCATACTTCTATGTTGTGCCAGGCCCAGGAAGAAAACACATGTCTTCTAATTCCTGCTCCAGTGTCCTTCATTCCAGATGCTGCCAGTGGCTTCTGGAATGTTCCACTCATTCACCCTCTCATTGTTCCCCAATTTTTGCACACACATTCAAAGCTGCCGTGTTTTTCTAAGCAGCTCTCATCCTAAATTTACATGTCAGCCCTTCTGGAAGTTCTTGACTCCAGCAAGCTGGACCTACTTGCTTCTCCCTCTGTGCACCTGCAGAACTTTGCTTTTTCCTAAGATGGAACACGGATATCACTGGATCCTTTTTTTTTGCAAGACTCCTCTTGGGGCGCCTGGGTGGCTCAGTGGGTTAAAGCCTCTGCCTTCGGCTCAGGTCGTGATCCCAGGGTCCTGGGATCAAGCCCCGCATCGGGCTCTCTGCTCGGCAGGGAGCCTGCTTCCCTTCCTCTCTCTGCCTGCCTCTCTGCCTACTTGTGATCTCTGTCAAATAAATAAATGTTTAAAAAAAAAAAAAAGGCTCCTCTTGCCACACAATGATGACTTTATCGAGGGCTGGGACTGTGTATATACTTATCTTTGTATCCCCTGCATCTTACACAATGCATAGTGTATAGTGGACCCTCCACGAATGTTTGCCTAATGGTTGATGGATAGATAGATGGATGGATGGATAGAAGGTTTTTCAAGGTTGAAACTTAAAGAAATATATGAGAGGCCAGCCTGCTGTCAATAGAGGGCTTTCTTGACTTTCTGATAAAGATAGACTCCTTCTGATGTTCTTGGTTTAGATCTGCTACCATAATTATTTATCCATATTGTGCCAGAATTCCCATTGCTAAAATATTCATTTGATATCAATCTTCGATATGACCAAAAGGGAAAGAGCTTGTCCCAGGCAACAGTATAGCAGGAATAGCAGCCTTTAGACAACCAGAATTTGAATCCTGACTCATCAAGTAATTGAGTGTATGGAATTTTTTTTTAAGATTCATTTATTTATTTGACAGAGAGAGAGATCTCAAGAAGGCAGAGAAGCGGGCAGGGACGTGAGGCGGGGAAGCAGGCTTCCCGCCGAGCAGAGAACCCGATGTGGGGCTCAATCCCAGGACCCTGAGATCATGACCTGAGCCAAAGGCAAAGGCTTAACCCACTGAGCCACCCAGCCACCCTGAGTATATGGATTTTTACTAGTAACTAAGCCTCCCTATACCTCAGTTGCCTCTTCTGTGCAATGGAGACAATCATGGTCTGCCCCGCCACACCCCCATCCCACCGATCTGTACAAATATTTTGTGAGGATTAAATGAGATAATAAATATAAAATACTTAATATACACCAGCACTTTGGGCAGTGCCTGACACAGAGTAAGCACTCGGTATAGGCAAACTCTCCTATTTTCCTGCTGCATGCATACGAATCCTGTGACCCAGAAAGTTAGCTGAGCCAAGTCTATATCTGCAGTCCCAGAAAACCCGAAGGGGTGACTGAAGCTGCTCTAGGGACCCAATCAGCTATAATTCATGGCATCCTAGCCAACTCACTGCCCTTCTCCGAGCCTCAGTCCCTTCCTCTGTTCTTTCGGAGCTGCTTTGATGCTGCATGAGCTCCAGATCGAGCTTCCCCCTGACCTTAGCCCATCCTGTGGTATGACTTGGACTGTAAACTCCTTGAATGCAGGGACAGCTTAATCCTCCAGGCCCAACATGTTCCCCTGGAGTCCCTTTGTAAAGTTTGGCTGAGTTGAAATAAACTTGCCTAAGTTGCTTAATATGCTTTTTTGGGGACTTAGTCAAACTCCTGAGCCCTAAGCTCCAGAAAGGTTCTGGCCCATTACCCCCATTCCCCTGCAAGCACTTAGTGAACTTAATGATCCTGCTGCCCCACAGCATGGCACCAAGCCTACCCCCTTCCAGATCGCTCCCAGATCCTCCCTGGGAGCCAGCCGCCTCCGAAAGCCCTGGCAGTGCAGCTTTTCCAGCAGCATTTGGGAAGTGAGGCCAAGTTCTCTGTGAAATTAATGAAATGATTTCTTTTAGGTTCTGGGCAATCCAGTCTCATGTTCATAGACAGATGGCTATCCCTGGAATCATGAGCTCTTTAGGTTTTATGTCTGTGCCTCCCAGCCCTGCACCCAAAACATTAACAGACATTCAACATCTGATGAATGAATGAGTGAATGAATGAATGAATGAATGAGGCATAGTTTTTTTGATAGCATCAGCCTCATAATGTGTAGCTTTTACCTAAGACAGGAGGAAGACCAGCCAGAGCTGCTGTAAGCTGTTTTCTAATAGCAAGATGCCTTGTCCCATGAGTGAGTTTATGACCTCTATAAGCAAAGGGCGGGCGGGAAGCAACAAAATCTTTTGGTCATTTCAATATATACTCCCTCCAACACTCTGCCCTTTCCAGAAGTCTCAGTTGAGAAATATCCGTAATAGATGAGCGATGATAATGTCATTGCCTAACGATTGATGGAAACAGATATAAACCCAAAATGTTTTTAGTGCCAGAAATACTGTTTGCTCAACAATAAGTTACATCAAAGGACTTAAACATTTCCCATAGATGTCAGCAGTTCTGTAAGCGAGGCACTGAAATTCATACCTCGGCCAGACAGGCACTGTGTCTGGCATGAAAAAGAAAAAGTCAAGTCCGTGAACGGCAATTCCCAGAGGAGGCACTTTTGCCTTTTCTGATCATTGTTCAGGTGTGTCATTCTCCAAAGAGCCAGCCTCTGGAGGCTTGTTAGGCCTGTTATAAAATTAAAAAAGCTTTGTTTTAAAATTTATACATCTTTTTTTTTTTTAACTCCTGGAACTAAAGACGCAGCCTGCAGACATCCGTCCCGTGTGAATCTTAGAGCCACGACTGTTTCTGCAAGCGTGGCTGTTGCCGTCACTGACTGTGTCTTGAAGCGAACCACGTGGAATGAACTCTCCTTGGCTTTCATTGTGATTTTTCAAGTATTGCCCTTTGTCGTGATAGCGCCTGTTAGCTGAGATTCATGATTTTGGAGTCAAAGTATTTGAGATTAGCAAGTATGATAATAAAAAATGATTTTTTTAAAGGGTCACCTGGCTCTACAAATAAGTGAAACCAGATGATAATTGACTCTCTCTGCTTGACTTATTTCACTCAGCATAATCTCCTCCAGTTCCGTCCATGTTGATACAGAAGTTGGGTATTCATCCTTTCTGATGGAGCCATAATACTCCTTAACAAATAACACGGAGGACATGGGGAGATGGAGAGGAGAAGGGAATTGAGGGAAATTGGAAGGGGAGGTGAACCATGAGAGACTACGGACTCTGAAAAACAACCTCAGGGTCTTGAAGGGATGGGGGGTGGGAGGTTGGGGGAGCCAGGTGCTGGGTATTAGGGAGGGCACGGATTGCATGGAGCACTGCGTGTGTTGCAAAAACAATGAATACTGTTACGCTGAAAAGAAATAAATTTTTTTTTAAGTAAATAAATAAATAAAATATTTCTTCAAAAAAAAAAAAAAGGGTCACCTGGCAGTCTCAGTGAGAAGAGCATGCAACTCATGCTCTCTAGGTTGTGAGTTCAGGCCCCATGTTGGGTGTAGAGATTACTAAAAAAACACATTTTTTAAAGAAAATATAATAAGAGTAATTATTAGAAATTTTAATTAGAAAATAATAGTAACATAAAAATAGAGCTTCCCTATGACCCTGCAGTTGCACTACTGGGTATTTACCCCAAAGATACAGATGTCGTGAAAAGAAGGGCCATCTGTACCCCAATGTTTATAGCAGCAATGGCCACGGTCACCAAACTGTGGAAAGAACCAAGATGCCCTTCAACGGACGAATGGATAAGGAAGATGTGGTCCATAGACACTATGGAATATTATGCCTCCATCAGAAAGGATGAATACCCAACTTTTGTAGCAACATGGACAGGACTAGAAGAGATTATGCTGAGTGAAATAAGTCAAGCAGAGAGAGTCAATTATCATATGGTTTCACTTATTTGTGGAGCATAAGAAATAGCATGGAGGACAAGGGGAGTTAGAGAGGAGAAGGGAGTTGAGGGAAATTGGAAGGGGAGGTGAACCATGAGAGACTATGGACTCTGAAAAACAATCTGAGGGTTTAAGGAGCACCTGGGTGGCTCAGTGGGTTAAAGCCTCTGCCTTCAGCTCAGGTCATGATCCCGGGGTCCTGGGATCGAGCCCCGAATCGGGTTCTCTGCTCAGCAGGGAGCCTGCTTCCTCCTCTCTCTCTGTCTACTTGTGATCTCTGTCTGTCAAATAAATAAATAAAATCTTTTTAAAAAAATTTAAAAAGAAGACTTTAAAGGCATATTAGAAACTGTGATGCCAATAAATTTAAGGACACAGATGGAACTGACAGATACTCCGATAATTTGACACAAATCATCAAACTTGACTTAGGAAAAAAACAGACTATCTTAGTAACAACATCAAAAAAAAAAAAAAAAAACCAGTCTGAGGGTTTTGAAGGGGCGGGGGCGTGGGAGGTTGGGGGAACCAGGTGGTGGGTATTGGAGAGGGCACGGATTGCATGGAGCACTGGGTGTGGTGCAAAAACAATGAATACTGTTACGCTGAAAATAAATTTAAAAATTTTTTAAAAAAAGTAATAGTAACATTTGAGGGCTGATGCTTTTTCTTCTCCTACTTTGTTGAGTCATTACAACCTATAACCTATGTACATTAATGTTGACATGGTATGGATGAGGGGAGGCATCAACTCCTGAAATACAAGATAATGTACTTATGTTGTGTATTTTTTATTGTCTCTCCTTTCATTAGAATATGGGTTTTAGGAATGAGAGAAATCTTTTTTTTTTTTCTCTAATGTTCATTCACGTATCCCAAGCTCAAGAACAGAGCCTAGCACATAGTACTCCTTCTACCCATGTTTCACTGGGTAGAGAGGTCCAGAGCCACAAGGTGATTTACTAAAGATGGACATGGTGCGCACATTGGCAAGAAAGACCAGGTCTCCTGACCGCCCGCCCAGTCCTTTGTCTAAACCCCAATTCAATCTTGGCGCACTTTTATTATGCTATAAAATGAATAACTGTTTATGAGTTCATTCCCAGGCACATTATTGCTTTTATATCACATCAAAGAACTTGAGACAGGGGAAAGATATAGCCCTATCGATTTTTCTCAGAAACTCAACTTTTCCTTCCTCCTTGGAATCCATGCTCAGTGCCTGCTTTGAGGACAGGAGCCAGTCACTAACAGAAGACTGTCTCCAACACCTCCACCTCCGTGTCAGGCCAGGGCTACCTTAGAGTTTGGCTTCAGAAATGGTGAAATCCATCATTGGAATTGAGGGCCCTTTTCTGTGCCTATCTGCCAGACTCCCATGGAACCTTAGAACCACCGGAAGTCAGAAAACTGAGGGAAAATCCAGATGCTGGAAGAAGTAACAGGGGAGTGACAGACCCCTACCTGAATCAGGCACTGAGACCATTGGCCTAGTGTAGGCAGGGAGAGGTCCTGGATGGTGGCTGAAGAAGGAAGTGACAATTTTAGAAGTAAGGGTGTATTAAAATAAAGGGACTTGTGTATGACTTTCTGAAAAGAGGAAAGACTTCAGAACCTGATGGGAGGATGTATTCATTCGAGCATGAACTGTTTTCTCATCACCAGCAACACGCCATATATCCTTATCCTCGTATTAATATCTCCTCATTCTGTTAAAACTGGAATATGTCACTCTCGGTAGAAAACATGTAGATTTTTCTACTTATGATGTGCCTAGACTACCCTGCTGTCCTACTCATCCACAAGGTCGAGGGCCAGAAGGGAAGGGCTTAGCTGAACTTTTACCAAGTCAGGTGGCCCAGGTGCATTAGATCTATGACCTTGAACTGATTAGTACCATGCTCTATTCAGGGATGTACCTTGGTCTTTTAGGGTAATGATAATAAGTACGAGTCCTCATAAAGTTCTGTACCCTTTAGAAATCATTTTCTGCTGAAGCTTAGATTATTATGAAATCATCCTTTAGTTAGTTATAGCAGAGATTCTTATTTTCATTTTATAAGTTAGAAATCTGAGTTAAAGTGAGTTAAGCTAAAGACATGCCTTGGGCCACAGAGCTGGTAAATGACAAAGCCCAAATCCAGGGTCCAGTGACTTCTCAGTTCTTTCTACCCAGACATTCTCCCTGCTGCCCACACCATTCCTCTAGCTGGATGTCCTGTAGGCTTCTCAAATATACGTGGAAACCACCAAATTCTCCCCCTCAACAACACCCACTTCTCTTCTTCCTGATTCTTTAACAACTGACCTTCCCCCCACCACCTAACCTAGAAAACTTGAAGTCCCCCTTTCATATCCATCCTGTCTCCTAACCTCTTAGAGCTAACCCAGCAATTTAATTTTAGACATGTGAATCAAAATTCTTCTCTCGTCCCTGTTGTCAATGATCCAGGCCTTCATCATCTCTTGGTTAGCCAACGCTAATATTGAATGGCTGGATTCATTCAATGACTCATCATCGAAGCTGTGCTGTGCACCAGGCACCATGCTTGGTGATGGAGAGACTGTTCTGAGCAAACATGGACCTTGTTTACATGGTGTTCTGTTCTCTCATTAGTAGCAATCAAATAATCACTCCAACATATGTAAAGGACAACTGTGGCAATTGCTCCAAAGGCAAATGCATGATCATCCTACCAGCAGTGCCAGTACAAAGTGGTATTTGTAATCCACACACAGGATCACGGCACACCCTCTGCTCTAAGAGCTTCCTGACCACCCATTGTCTACATGATAAAATCCAAACACATTAGCCAGGTTTACGTGTCTCTTCATGATCTGGTTCTGAACTCTAGATTAGGTTGTAAGCCACTGCACCCTCATTACTCCTCCACCCCTCACCCAATTAACTTATCCTATGACTAAGCTGTTTTTTCACATCTTGCCATTCCGGAAGCAACTCTGTTCCTCCATTCTTCCACGTCGTGTCTTAATTAAAACTCTCTTCCCAAAGTGCTGTACACAGAGATAGCCTACTCAGCTGCCAGACTCAGTTTAAATGCCCCTTTCCACTCCCTCGATGTAATTAATTATTCCATATGTTTCTAGCACAGTTTCTGCACCACTCATACAGCACTTATCCCATTGGAATATAGTTAGTTACTTCCTCTGTTTACCTCCCACCTCACCAGATGGTGAACCACTTGTGGGCAGAGATTGTTTCAATTAATGTATATTTGAACTTATTGTCATGTGACTGCATGAACCAGACCATAAACACATAATAGGGGAGACACAAGTATTTTGTTTATTTGTTACCTCTCTTCACTATGGGTCTTCAATTTCTCATGAGCACTCCTTTGTCTCCAATTTAGTTTTGAAAAGTTTTCTCTCCTGTTAGTGATTACAATGTGTGTGTGGTTTGATTTTGGGGTTGTTTCGTTTTGTTTAGAAATGGTGTGCAAATAATTCCAGAGGGTTTTTCTTAATAGATTTTATTCATTTACTTGAGAGAGAGAGAGAGAGAAGGAGAGAGAAAGCACACACATGTGCAAGCAGGGGGAAGGGCAGAGGGAGAGAGAATCCCAAGCAGACTCCTAGCTAAGTGCAGAGCCCATCACGGAGCTCCATCTCCCAACCACGAAATCACTTTCCCAGCCAAAATCAAGAATTGGCCAATTCCAGAGGTTTTTACATCATCATGTTCTATTGTTATCTCTTCTCTATGTATAGTGAGTCTCTAACCCCTCCTGCTTTTTAAGCTTCTGGCCCAAGGACAGCTTTTGCATTCAAAGGACAGGATTTGCATAATCATTGGTTACATGATTATAAAGTGACCATATCAAAATACTGATAAAGTGTTCTATGGGAACGCTTTGATCTGTTTGTTTCATGGGGGCAAATTATTAGGAAGAGATGAAGTGACTGTCAACTGTTTCTATTACCTTTCCAACCTTAGCAGAGTCTAGATCTTGTCTCTCTGTGCTTGAATCACCATTGTTGCCAATTGGTTCCCAGGGTTTGCAACAGGAAATTGAGAAATACATGAGAATAGTTGAGAACAGTTCTTTGATAAACTGATTTTACAACGTGATAAGGATGGCAGAAGAAAAATGTAGTGATTAACTAAGAACAGATTGTTGGGAAGGAGGTAAGCTTTTATCAAAAATGTACACTTCTTTTAAAGACCTACAGATTTCTAGGATCTGGCAACTGAAATGAACCATTTCCTAAAGACTATAAAAGTTTTATTCCACAACCTCACAGTCACAGAAACAAAGTCATAAAATATAGAATTATGGCCAGATTATTTGTGTGGATCAAAATCATGGATAGATATCTTCGTAACTTAGAAAATAAAATTTAAAAAAAGAATAGCCCAGCACAATTGCTCTAGAGACCAAGATATGACTTATCTTTCCATTACTGAAGGCTGTGACAGTGGAATTATACATCAGCAAGTACTCACTCGCACCCACGTGCGTGCCAAGGGACGCTGATTCTCTCATCGGCAAAACTCCAAGGTCAGCCCTTCCCTCCTTGAGCAGCTTCAACCACTTACCTAGAACACCAGACAGGCATTATCATTTTCATTGGAATGTTGTAACTTTCCAAAGATATGTAAAGACTTGAATGTTGGTAATAAAGATGCTAGTCTGGTAAACCGTGGAAACTCGGGCTAAATTCTGTTTCATGTATCCATCCTTGTGTTGTGTATCCATCCCTGTGTCATGTATCCATTGCTGTGTAGCTGTGTCGCGTATCCATCACTGTGTCGTGTATCCATCTCTGTTTGCATCCACAACTTAGTAGCTTAAGACAATAACCACTTTATTGTATCTTGCAGTTTTGAGTGTCAGGGACTGGCTCAGGGCTCAGGTAGGCAGCTCTTCAACTTCACATGGCCTTGACTCTGGTGTCTATGTGGTATTCTGCTGGTGGCCAGGCTGGCCCATAACAGCTTTCCTCGCTCTTCCTGGTGCCTTGGCAGGAATGGCTGAACAACTTGACTCCGCTGGGCCCTCCCCCTTTCCACAGAATCTCAAGGTTGCTCAACACTGTCTCTTCTACCCAGGAGTCAGACTTCTCAAGAGACCACGTAGAAGCTGCCCATCCTTTTTCAGGCTAGTCCTAGAACTGGCAGTCAGAGGCCAACTTAGATTCGAGGGGAGGGGAAATAGACCCCCATCTGTCACTGGGAGGGAGTGTCAGGGAATTTGTAGCTGCCTCTAACCCACCAGAGAGTACTGGCAAAATTACTGTGTGTGCTTGACATAGGATTTGTACTTTAAACAATGCCGATCATTTGTTCATTTGGTTATGTTTATTTAAAGGTTTTATTTTTTTTTAAGATTATATGTATTTATTTGACAGCGAGAGAGAGCGCACAAGCCAGGGGAGCAACAGAGGGAGAAGCAGGCTCCCTGCTCAGCATGTGATGCGGGGCTCAATCCTAGGACCCTGAGATCATGACCTGAGCCAAGGACGGATGCCGGGTGGCTCATTCGGTTAAGCGTCTGACTTTGGATCGGGTCATGATTTCAGGATCCTGGGATGGAGCCGCGTGAGGCTTCCTGCTCTGCATCTCCCTCTCCATCTCCCTCTGCCCCTCCCTTCCCACTCATGCTGACCTTCTCACTTGCTCACTCACTCTCTCTCTCAAATAAACTCTTTTTTAAAAAAAATGTATTAAGCTCTTGTTGGTGTGAATAACACCATGCTATTTCTTTTTTTTTTTTTAAGATTTTATTTATTTATTTGACAGAGAGAAATCACAAGTAGGCAGAGAGGCAGGCAGAGAGAGAGGAGGAAGCAGGCTCCCTTCTGAGCAGAAAGCCCGATGTGGGGCTCGAACCCAGGACCTGGGATCATGACCTGAGCCGAAGGCAGCGGCTTAACCCACTGAGCCACCCAGGCGCCCCTCACCATGCTATTTCTTGAGAGAGATTGAGAAGAAGTACAGAGCACAGTCTCCCCTCTCCAGGACTTTGCATCTAGGTGGGAACACAATACACACACACAGCAAGCAATTAGAATATGTGAAAATATAATTAAAGTGGCAGAAGGCGCATCACAGAATGCACAATGTGTCCAACACAAATGCCTACGGGGCTCGGGTGAGCACAAAAAAGAGAGAGGTGAGCTGTCTCGAGAATTCTAGGAGGTGTGATGGGAACTGGTGAGAACTGGGGAGTTCATGCCATATCTAAGGAGACGTCTGCTCAGCTCTAGCCAATGACTGTCATTTGAGAATATAGGACAATGAGGCACAACTGCCAATTTTTCAAGGACGTATAAATCCAGTTTTTACATGTTGGCAATTAATTCACATTTGGCCTATGTACCACCAGTTTTTAGCCTCTAAAATGGGTAATAGATGCTATGATGACTTACAAGATGAAGAGACAGGGTTAGACTAGAGCAGTGCTATTTACTGTGGGTTGCAGACCCATGGCAGGCTGTGGACTGTTTATTACTGATTCACCATGGAGTAATCGAGACCTGAGAAAAAGCATTTAGGCTCTCAGGGCAATTTAACATCCAAGCCTGTCATTGGTGCACTTGTCTTGAGCTCTGATGTTGCAGAACGTGGACTGTGAGCCATGTTGGATGTGAACTATGTGCCAGGCATGCGCTGTACGACTGCAGGGGACTGTGTGCTGGAATGGCCCCCCAGATGGAAGCTTGGCCCTCAAGTAATAGGTCGAGTTGGGATAAGCTCGAGGGGACAAAAAGCTTTTCTAGGCATTAGGAATAGCATACCCAAATATCAGAGTCCAGAAAGCACCAAGGTCTTCAGAGGAGAGGTTACTTGTGAGGGATGTTGAGGAAGGTGGGTTGGATGGGTAGTGACTACAGAGAGCTTCAGACGAGGAATACAGGTGGCTTTGAACAGAGTCAGGTATCACTTGTCTCCTAGAGTACCCTTTCCTCTCTAACTCCACCTTCTCCACGACCAATCCACAGAGCAGCCAACACTTCCTTATATGAAATCCAATAAACCTTTTTTTGCATCATTTAATACCGTATTCTATAAATTATTCTTCTATAAATAGATTGTGCTTCCTTCCTTAGATTTTCAGCACTTTAGGAACAAAAATTCCCTTATCCCAGCTCTGAATCTCCTTCAGAATCTAGCACAATCTCTTGCTCATAGTGGATAGATTTGTTTGGTATGTGCTGGTAAACAAGATGGGTAGTTTTCCTGGGGAGACTCAAGGGATGAGAGTGTTTTGAAGAGATTAGCGTAGAAGATTAAACAGTTAGAAACCAGATAGGAAACTACTGCAGGGGCCGGAGAGGAATGTTGAGGCCAGGAACTAGAAAGGACAAACCAACGCAGGGATGTGGGTAGTGAAGGGATATTTACATGCAGTGCACGGGAGCCTTAGCAGTGGGGTCCTGAAGTCTCACACCACATTCATATGTGCCTGATACTTTATCAAGAAACAGTTAGAATACACTCCAATACTTGGAAGTTTTCCAGATTATCAAAATTCACTCTATCAAGTATCTAAATATGTTTTTTTAAATCTCTCATTGTGCAGGTCAGTTTAGTGTGTTAGTTACTTGTATGAAGAACTACACAGTAAATATTTTAGGCTTTGTGAGTCATATGATCTCAGGAACAACCACTCCGCTCTCCCATTGCAACTGGAGAGCCATCATAGACGAAACGTATGTGAGTGGGTGTGGCTGGGTCTCCATAAAACTTTATTTACAAAAACAGGGAGGAGGCTGGCTTTGCCTTGTATAGGTGCTACAGTTTGCCGTCTCCTGTTTTAGATTATTAACATTGCCAGAGCTTAACGTCTGAAATAGAGGAGTTTGGCTGTAACTTGGTTTGCAAAACAAAATTGTTCCTGGGTAGAAAAGTTCGATTCTTCTAGCTCGATCGTTTTTCTGCAGAATTGTTTAAATGCTTCAGGTAAATTCTCCTTGCATGCAAACAGCCAGACTCCCTTGTTGAACCTTTCCTCTGAGTAGTGGTTCCCCTACAGCCTCTGGCTCCACCTTCGGCCGTTGCTCTCCTGCACTTGCCACTCCTCTTTATGACGTCCACGCGCCACAAGGGGCTGTCTCCTACGCCACTGATGTCATTAAGAAATGGGAGCTTTGCCATCAGCGCAAGCCATGGGGAAGAATTACAATTTCGGAAGTGCTCTAGCTTGAAAGCAAAGACAAGCAATAGCTATGTGTATTGAATTCAGCGCGAAGTGCATGTTCCCTTCCCCTCTTGATTTCCAGAATAAATTAAACACCCAGTTTCTCACATGCAGACCCATGGTAGATAGCATCCTGCAGAGACGCCTGTTGAATGGCTTCCCGCTTCAGTGATACTCAGGGTTTCTCTGACACAAAGAAGATTCGTCTTCTTAAGCCCCTTTCGTTGAACATCGCACTGCAAGATGAAACACTTGACAGTGTGGCCTGGTTAGCCATAGCTGTCGCCACCAGGGGCATACACTCTTCCCATGAGCTCTCATGGGCTGTGGAAGCCATAGCCTCCCTGCACGGGCTGCTGGATGTGGAAGCAGAAGATCGTGACATCCTGGCATTGAAAGGGCACAATAGTGTGAAATATACTCCATTCCTGTCTAAAGTGACATTGGGGTCAACCAGACTTCTCTCCCTAGGTGGAGCCTTTCTGTCATAAGGACGTGACGGATTCCACTCCCTGTGTTTTAGTCTGTCCACGAGGTAATCTGTGTCTACTTGGGATTCCATTCTGAACAATCTGTGACTGATTCTGAACAATCTGTGAACGAACCCCCTGAAACTCTAGCTTGTTTCCACTAACAACAATAGTTCCTTGAGGTCACTACCACATGTGTCAAAGAGCTTGGGAGTACCACAAGCATATTTGCATCTAATTCATAATGTCCACTTTCAAATTCCAGCTAAGCTTTAAGATTGTGTGTGTGTGTGTGTGTGTGTGTGTGTGTGTGTGTGTGTGTGAGAGAGAGAGAGAGAGAGAGAGAGAAAGATAGAGATTAAAAGACTGAAAGTTTTCCACTCTTGAATGTTTTGGGTTTGTTTTTTTTTTTTAGGATTTTATTTATTTATTTAACAGAGAGAGAAAGAGACAGTGAGAGAGGGAACACAAGCAGGGGGAGTGGGAGGGGGAGAAGCAGGCTTCCTGCTCCTCAGGGAGCCTGATGTGGGGCTCAATCCCAGGACCCTGGGATCATGACCTGAGCCGAAGGCAGACGCTTAACGACTGAGCCACCCAGGCACCCCATTGAGTGTTCTCTATTTCTTTCCTGAACCCACCAGAATTGGCCTAGACCATTTGGCTCTCATCATATAGTCAGATGAGAGCTAAGGAGTAAGATAGTAAGAGCCCTGTTTAACCCCTAATTAATTCCATTGTGCAGAATAATTATGCAAGGGCCTCTGACCAAGGATCAGAAGATCAAGTTCCACTTCCACATCCTACTCTTTGAGGTTCTAGAATAGGTCTTGCTCAGAGCATCTGTGAAAATTAACAAGGTAGTGAATTTCAATTATCTATTGCTATCTAACAAACTGTTCCGTATTTGAGAGGCTCAAAACTCAATAGTCATCATTTGGCTATGATTTTGTACATTGGGCAAGGCACGGCAGGGACCTCCTGTTTTCCCCCACATGCTCCCAGCTGGGGCTGGAAGATCCGCATCCAAGATGGTGCACTCAGTTGGCTGGCAAGTTAGTCCAAGCAGTCGGCTGGTCGCCCAGCTGGAGCGTCCGCGAAGAGCCTCAGTTCTCCTCCTCGTGAGCCTCTCCATGTAGCTCCTTGACTTACATACAGGTCTTAAGGAGGAGGAGAAAAGTTTCCAGTCCTCCTAAATACTACACCTAACTGGCCCAATGCCATTTCTGTCCTATTCTGTTGGACAAAGCAGCTGTAAGCCTGGCCGAGATTCATGGGAGTAGGACAAAAGACCTACTGACCATCCCTGCCTCCACACTCAGACTGTCCCGATTTGGGTGACAAAGTCTGTGAACCCCCTGCTTATAAGGGAACTTCCTTGAAATGGTAATTCGGGCATTTTTGTAGAACTCTAGGATTGCAAAGGCCTTCACCACCAATGTCTCAGGCAGTGCTCACCGTAAGTGCTGAGGGCAGGTGTTAATTCCCCTGGTTGACAGATGACAGGCAGAGCTCCCTCCCCAAGTCACAGGCTGCTCAGCTCCATGTGGTCCCTTCTGCCCCTTGTCACTCAGCCGGGTCCCCTGGGAATCCCTCACAGGTAGAATCCAACTTAGAATCACCAGGTACTGAATTCTGTCCCATATAAATTGCCCCAGTGACCCTCTATTTAGAGTAGGCTGGTTTAAATATTAAATTTAAAATATATACAATGTTGCAAAGAATGTACCATAATAATGTAGGATGTTAATAATTGGGGAAGCTGGGTGTGGGGTATATTCTCTGGAGTTTGCTATGTTTCTGTAAATCTACAACTGTTCTCAAGTAGAAATTTCATTTAAAAAAATCTGGGAGAAAAGTAGGAAGTAGGGAGAGGGGATGCAACAAAAAATTTGCAGCCATCGTGTTTGGAAAAATACTTTGATTTCTATATAAATCCTTCATGATTTTGTTTCTGGAATGTAAATTGTATCTAGCAGGAGTCAGATTTAAATCCAGTATCTAATTTTTTTTGCAAAAAAAAAAAAAAAATGAGGTCCAGCCTCCTTGAACCTTTGAGATTCACCGCATTCTCCTTCTTTATTTAAAAGGAAAGGAATCTGAGATTTGTTGGGCATTTACTGGGTGCGAGACCCATATGCTCTTTCATTTACCATGTTTCACTGATTCTGAAATGCACTTTTTCACATCTCAACATTTCTGAATTGTACATTTTACAATCTAGGCAGTCGTATAATCATTATAGGTCAAATGGCAATTGTACATGCATGAATTTGGCTCTGATTGTTCACATTTTCATCACTCACTCAAGTTATATATACTGTTAGTACTTCACCTGTTGAGTTTAATTGCAATTTAAATGTCTTTAGAAATATTACACTACAATTTGGCACTGAAGCGAAAATTTATCTTGTAGGCTGAACGTCATTGAAATAGGATACCATTAGGGAGGCAAATGTTTGACATCAGAAAAATGGCCTCGATTTCATATATTTCTGCAAAGCAGCAATGGTGAGCTCTCACTACCATCTCAGATCAGAGCATATCACAAGTAGAAGAAAGCACATTGTGTTTTATTACTGGAATGCATGCAGAAGGATTGCCTATAATACACGGAAAGCAGAGAAATTACCGGGTTCTTCAGAATAAATTAAAGAATTTCAAAACAGCAAAAGGCTAATCTTGTTCCTTGTCTAGGACTATCAAAAATCGTATGTCATAATTTAATAAGCAGGGGGTGGGTTCTTTTGTCCTTTTTAGTGGTATGTTAAAAATTGCATCTTGGAACACATGAGTGGCTCAGTGGGCTAAGAGTCTGCCTTTGGCTCAGGTCCTGATCTCAGGGTCCTGGGATCAAGTCCCACATTGGTCTCCTTGCTCAGGGGAGAGCCTCCTTCTCCCTCTGCCTGCTGCTCCCCCTGCTTATTCTCTCTCCCCACCAACAAATAAATAAAATCTTTTAAAAAATTGTTTCTTTTGGGGTCCCTGGCTGGCTCCGTTAGTAAAGCATGTGACTCTTGATCCTGGAGTCATGAGTTTGAGCTCCACATTGGGCTAGAGATTACTAAAAAAATAAATAAGCTTTAAAAATAATTGCATCTTGGGGCACATGGATCGCTTAGTTCATTGGGCATCCAACTCTTGGTATAGGCTCCAGTCATGGTCTCATGGGTTATGAGATAGAGTCCCATACTGGGCTCAGTGGGCCATCTGCTTGGGGATTCTCTTCCTCTGCCCCTCCCCTCACATGCCTGCAAGCACACTCGCTCACTTGTGTGCACTCTCTCTCTCAAATAAATAAATCTTTAAAAAAATGTATCTTGTATTCAATGAAAAGTAATAGTTCTCAAAAAAATGTCTTTTTTTGTTGTTGTTGTTCACTCCTCTTATGGGTGAGAAATACACGAATTCTCTTCTTTTCCAGACGAAGCAGCTGTGGCTTGGTTCGGTCACCAAAGCTGTGGCTTGGCGAGGTTCAGTAACATGACCCGTCTCAAAACTAGCAAGTGGAAGAAACCATTATTTTTATTATTCTACACTGACTCCTTCAAATTGTTGAGCAACGCAGGTTGGTGATTCTGGAAAGATAGGCATGTTGGGCCATGATAGCCATCCCATCTCCTGTCTCCAACAAACTTCCAGAATATGGATGAAATGCTGTTTGCAGTTCCTCAAAACCAGACTTGAACTCTCTAGAGAGAGGGCTTTCATGGGGCTGGGCTAGTGCCCAGGATTCCCTCACATTCCTGCTGAGAGGAGTGAGTAATAAAAATAGCTAATTTGTCCAGAGAATTTTAAATGCTAAGTAATGAGAGGAACTGCTCTAAAATGAGAAAAACTTAAAACAAGAACTATTTCCCAACATTTGAAGACAGGAGTTGGTTTCGGGAAGACATGCCCGAACTCTGGTGTTCAGGCAGTACGTTAAACATCCTTTGACCCCTTACTAAAGGGTACCATGGTTTGGGCCACTGCTGCTCGCTGACCCTCTCTCCCTCCCTGCGGGCCAGCACCCCTGTGAGGTGTGTGCGGGCATCCACAAAGGTCTACCTCCCTCTTCTGCACTTCCACTGGAAAGAGGGGAGGTGGCAAGGCTATGCCCCCCACCATCGTGACAGAAACCCCATCACTTCTACTACAGTCCTAGCATTTGTTTTATATTTGCTCAGGTTCAAGACTGTGCTGAAGGCACTGTACACAGATGCGCAGAATACGAGCCCCGTGAACGTGAAGTTTCCCTAACTATGAGGGGAGATGAGGCTTGGGCAGACTTTCCGGCCACATCTGCAAGCAGCATGGAGCACTCCCCTTCTTTCTGCTCCCCTGGAATCTTGCCTTCTATGGCAGCATAGAGGACATTATATGGCAGTGGTTTACCTGTGTGCCTATATCCGCGATGTTGCATATCGGGCCAGGAACAGCGGTCAAGAAGTGACTTTGTTTTTCCCATTTGTTCATCCATTCATTCAGCAAAGTCATACGGAGGTTCCCAACAGAGAGAGATAGGCTTTGTGAGAATATGTGAAGCCTTCCGAAAGTGGCCTGTGAGCTGGCCTTGCAGGAAGGGGAGAATTTGAGCAGGAGGATGAGGAAGGAAGGAAGGACCCTACAAACAAAGGACAGGCAGCACAGGACAAAGGCCATCAGTTCCTGTGTCTGGAATGCAGAGTGGATAAGGCTGGAAGGACAAGCTGAAGCGTGATTGCAGGTTCTAGAGTAGTAAGCCAAGCACTGTTTCCGAATGGGATGTCATGGAACAGGATCTCCCTCCTCCCTCCGAGCATTCTGGAAGCAGCACTGCTCTGGAGAGCAGGGACTGGGAGTCTAGGCAGCTTCTCCTAAGAAAAATCCACCTGGGGTTTGTCTTCTTTCTTGGGATTGATGGAACATGAATGGTGCAGTAGCGACAACAGATTCTAGTCTCCTCTGCGATGCCACCAATACTTCCTTAAGGAGGTGGCTGTGTGTCAGAACTGGGAACCAGAGTGCCAGCTTCCAGCCTGGCATCAGTTATTAGGGTGACCCAAACGCCGGGGCCCTTAGTTTTCTGGGTTTCAAAGTGTAGCTGATAATCCTATCTGTCTCAAAGCTATGAGACAGCTTAAAGGAATGAGGTCCAGAAACGCCATGGGAACAGTAGATCTTGGCACATAAGGGTTCCACGACTGTTAGCTATTACTGTTCCTTCTTTTCTGTGTACCTTGCTTGGTTTCCTCATCCAAACGGAGATGATAATACCAGTCCCAGCCCATTGCTTCTAGACCCTAAAAGAATAAAATGCAATTAAATGTGTGAAAGCAACTTGGAAGTTAAGTGCTGTGCAGTGGCGAGGTGGTGGAAGGGGTGTTAATGACCGTAGCCTTGGCCGGAAGATAATCCCAGGGGCACGAAGGTAGGCAGGTTAGGTCTCTCGAGGCTGCCGGTGGCAGGTGCGTATTGGTGAATGTCCTCTCTAGACGCGGTACGCCATAATGAAGGCCTGAGCATTTGACTGGTCCGAGATGACATTAAGATGGGAACAGGAAAATGTACTAAGCAAGAAATAAGTAAGGTTTAAGCCCCGAAGCCTTGCAAATGTAATTTCAAACATCATAGTCTTGGACATCTGGGCTCCATTACCTGAAATCCCATTAAACCTCCAGTTTCATAATTCTGTGTAGAACCTGGTCAATTGCAAGATCCTGCTGATGGCCACCAGCCAGTTCAAGCAATTAATCACAAGGGTCCCCGAGCAGGTTTGCGACTCATGCCAAGCGGATTCTTTAAGTGGAAACTGTGTACACAAAAGAAATAACCCAATCCATGCAGTTCCATAGCAACGCACTTTGTAGCTCTGCCAACACAGAGAAATTATCTGTTATCATTAAGACATCCAAGCCTCATAACTTTTTCCTCAGTGGAAATTAGTACTCACTAGAGCAGGGAAGATCCCCCAACCTCGTTAGCTATAATATAGGCTGTAACCTGCTTAGAGCTGATAAATCAGTTTAGACAAAACTAAGCCCTCCTGTTCCCCCACCCTCAACATTTTCTCATCTGGGGGAACTCAACTTGAACTGAGCTCATTTTCTTTTTGAACTTTTCTCGACTCCGTGGCTGTTTCCATATGCTCCTGTGTTCCAAAAGTCCAAAACACACTTAAAGAAATAACCTGGGAGCCTATATTCAGAATCCTGCTAGGCGTACCCGAGTTGAAAGGACCTGTAACAAAAGAATGATTTCTTATAAGACTCCATTGCTTGGTTTTGCCAACTCAAAAGGGTTTATGTAAACGAGATAATCCTGTACACTTCAGAATGTTTATAAAGTCTTTCCTAATTACACTATTTTGTTTATAGAACGATTCTGGGAAAATGATGGAGAACAGAGGGGGAAGCCCTGAGCCCTTGCAACAGAAAGCGGGAAGGAGAGTTGGGGATCAGAATAAATTTACAGTATGGGTGAGGGGATCTGTGGTTTCACCTGGTTTCTTAGTTTGGGGTTTTTTTCTTTCTGAAATTTTTACTACATTTCTCAGGCTGTTTTCTACGCTACAAAGCTGCTTTCCAGTAGAGTAGCCACCAGGCACATGTGATCATTTAAATGTAAATGAATTTAAATGAAATAAAATGTAAAATTAGTTTCCTCTAGGCGCTAGCCAGATGTCAAGTGCTCAGTAGCCACATGTGGCTGATAGCTACCATATTGGACAAAGTGGACACTGAACATCGCCATCCTTGAGGAGAGCTCTGCTAGGCTGAGCTGCTGTAGATTAAGAACTCTATGGTTTGCTGCTCACAATGTGGTCCACAGACCAGCAGCACCGGTATCACCCAAGAGCTTGTTAGACCTGCATGATCAGCATTTTAACAAGATACCCAGGTGACTCATATGCACATTAAAATGTGAGAAGTACTGTTGTAAAATACCCTTCCATGCTAAGACTCTGTATGGTGAAATCCATCATTATTATCAGCACTACATGTTAATATTTATTTAGCTTGTATGGCATTAATTCAAAAAGACACTTTTGCCCCCTTGAGACTTGGCATGCAAAAGGAGAAGCACTAAGTATACCCTGTATACGCCTTTAGAAATGTGCTTCTCTCGTCTCTCGTAAAAGCTACAGGATCTGGAGAATTATTTTAAATACGTTTTTTCTGAAGATGTGAATCTTAGCGTTTTTCCAATGAAGAAACTACTGGATTGCTCCACAGAGAAGCCTTTCAGATTAAAATAAGATTAAATAGACAAAGAGGGATATAGATGAACTTAAAAAAGAAAAAAAAACGGAAGGAAAAAGAACTTGACTTACTCAGTTGACATCCTTCTCTGGGAGTGAGGTGGGAAGCAGAAGCAATGGGAGAAATTAGGAGACAGTCCCTCAGAATATAATCTGCCAACCGCTCCTGCCATTGTGGAGATGGAGGGGAATATCAGTGGCAACTTGGATGGAACCTCAAGGCATATTTTCATGCTCTCGCATGACATTCATTGTTGTTTGTGCCAATGGATAGAGTTTTCTTCTGGAAGGTTCTGCGGGCTTTTACAGTGGCTGTTGGAATTTAATGACTTGAAATGCTTACCTCTGTCCAGTGCAAAGAATGGAATCACTGGGTTACCTCCTACTAATTGGCTGTACAAACACGTCCCTGCTGAGAGCATCTGGCCTGATGATACTTTTTTCCCAGAAAAGCATCAAATCAGATCCCTGTGGTGCAAGATGGCAGCCGCTGTTGTCAGCAGTTCTCGTTCCAAACGGTCATAAAGTGGGTGAGGTTTTTGTCATTTTCCTGGGAAAATCATGCCCTGAGAGCCTGAAGTTTCAGGTGTCCTGGGTTATCACAGAGAATTTGTGGAGTTCAGATACACGTATATACTGAAATTTCTTTTTAAAGATTTTAAGTATTTACTTGACAGAGAGAGAGGGAGGGCACAAGAAAGAGGAGGGGCAGAGGGAGAGGGAGAAGCAGGCAGCCCAACACGGGGCTGGATCCCAGGACCCTGGGGTCATGACATGAGCTGCAGGCAGATGCTTAACCGATTGATTCCCCCCCCATGTACCCCTACATGGAAGCTCCTGAACCAGCTCTCATTAGAGAACAGTACTATGGCCCCCAAGCAAATTCTGCCCCTACTTTTAAGTAACTACTAACCTTACTCATGTAGCTTAGACAGTACGTTTATTCAACAAACATTTCAGGAGCCCCTTTGATATTCTAGGCTTTCTTCCACACACTGCAGAAGGAGAAGAAGACATATTCTTTGGCTGAAGAAGCTTGGGGTCAGCAACAGGGGTGCTTAGAAAGTGGTCCTAGCAACATCAGTGTCCCTGCAAGTTTGTTAGAAATGCACATTCATAGACACACTCCAGAGTGACTGAATCGGATTCTTTCCATGTGGGGCTCAAAATCTATGCCTTACCAAGCTCTCCAGGGGATTTCTTCATAGAATAAAGTGTGACGGGGCACCTGGGTGGCTCAGTGGGTTAAAGCCTCTGCCTTCGGCTCAGGTCATGGTCCCAGGGTCCTGGGATCGAGCCCCACATCGGGCTCTCTGCTCAGCAGGGAGCCTGCTTCTCCCTCTCTCTCTGCCTACTTGTGATATCTGTCAAATAAATAAATAGAATCTTTAAAAAAAAAAAAAAGAATAAAGTGTGACAAGCATTTGTTTATAGACAGACACATCATCAGGTGATTCTAATACAGTATGATACGTACAGTGATACAGATATGAAACTCCACGAGCCCCAAAGCACCCCCGGCAACGCTGGGCATTTTAATAAATACTCAATGGAATGAATGTTGCTTGTTTGCTTGCTTGGTGCATGAATCAACCTGTACAGATGAAAGAAGACTGGGACAGTGGAGCATGCCTAGGTTCTGGGACTTTGAGTGGGCTGGATGGCTTGCTCAGGCCTCACGGCTCTTGTCTTGTCCCATTCTAAAATCCGATGTTTGGATCGCTGCCCTGGATTCTAGCCACTATGGTTGGTATTTTATTACATGAACCAAACAAGACTGTAAACCAAATTTCCCCTCGGTCTACACACTTTTCTCTATCTGAAGGACAAGTTAACTGCTGTTTAAGTACTGGGGAAAGGACAGCGTGCTTCTGTGGAATTGTGCCTGGCGGGCCTCCTGAGAATCACATAGAGGTCTGCAGACCTCCCCCTGGACATTCTGAATCCGTGGAAATGGGGAGAGGCTGGACAAGATTATGATTTTAAGAAGCTCCTTAAGATGAATCTGATGCAGGCAGGTTTGAGAACCTGTGGCCGAAATGCTGGCATGGCTAAACCCTGGAATCCAGAGACTCAGTTTAACCCACAGGAACCAGAGTTGACTTCTGTTAGGTTTTGAGCCGTGTAGGGTAGAAGAGCAGCTTTACTTGTAGCAGAGGAGTCAGGGAACAAGTACAGTGTCTTTGTTTTCTTTCCTTGGCTGAGAAAAAGGAGAGAGACAGCTTGCAGACAAGTGCATTCTTTCACTCATGTGTGTGTGTGTGTGTGTGTGGCTTCATCTCTCGGCCTTCTAAAACCCCAGAGAGAGGTGACAGCCCAAGCCAAGGAGGACTGCAAAGCCAGCTGCAGGAAGACTCCTCTTCCAGTATTTGGAGCCATTAGAGGGTGGGGGGATGGAGGCCAAGGCCTTGCTACCCCATCTAGCTATAAATACTTGCCTGAAAATGTTCCCCCTGGGGCCTGGGGACTGCACATTTCCTGCTTATCACTTCCAGAATCAACAGGCCCTGACATGTCATAACCAGATCAGGGGTCATAGCCTGGCCTAATGCACAGTGTGTGTTCACCGACTTCCTTCGTCTGTGGAGTGAGGTCACAGCATCTACCTGCTTGAGTTGCTACACAGTAGATGCAGGTCATTAGCATGATGCTAAGCATGTGGTCAGTAGTCGGTTAACCTTGGTGCTTACTGTTATGGGCATTGTTGTCTACAGACTCAGTGTTCTCCAGAGAAGCAGAACCCGTAAGAGGTCTTGGTTCTTCAACAGCAGTTAATAGCAGTCTATCTGTATCTACCTATGTCTCTAATTATTGAGAGATAGACAAATCTATCTTGAAAGTGCACAGTGGAGAGAGAGATGTCAGATGGATGGATGGATGGATGGATGGATGGATGGATAAAGGAGTTGTTATAAGGAACTGGCTCACACAATTATGGAGGCTGAGAAGGCCCAAGATCTGCAAGCTGGACACCCAAGAAAGCTGATGGTATAAGGTATAGTCCACATCTGACTTTGAGTTCAAAGTAAGAAGACCAGTGTCTCAACTCGAAGACAGAAAGACAGGCATAGAGAGTGAATTCTTCCTTTCTTGGCTTTTTTAATTTTTTTTAAGAATTTTTTTCTTCTTCTTTTTCTTTCTTTTTTTTTTTTAATTCCAGTATAGTTAACAGTGTTCTATTAGTTTTAGTTGTACAGTATAGTGATTCAGCAGTTCTATCCGTGACTCGTGACTCAGTGCTCAGCAGGGTAAGTGCACTCTTAATCCCCTTCACTTATTCACCCATTACCCCTCCCCCTCTGGTAATCATCCGCTCTCTAGTTTAGGGTCTGTTTTTTGGTTTGTCTCTTTTTTCTTTGTGCATTTGTTTCATTTCTTAAATTCCACATATGAGTGAGATCACATGGTATTTGTCCTTCTCTGACTTATTCACTCAGTGTCATCCTCTCTAGATCCATCCATTTTGTTGCCAACGGCAGGATCTCATTCTTCTTCCTGGGGAATCCTTAGTGAGCCTTTGTTCTCCTCAGGCCTTGCACTGATTGGATGGGGACCACCATCTACTGCACTCAGTCCACTGATTCATATGTTAATCTCATCCTGGAACACCCTCAACAGAACACACCCAGAATAATGTTTAACCTGATATCAGGGCACCCTGTGGCCCCATGGGGTTGACACCTACAGCATCGCTGTAGTTTCCAGGTTACTAGGGTTTACGAGAAGTTACAAGCTAGTTTGTCTGCATCATCTATTTTCTCACCCGTAACCCAAGTCCTCTGCCGGGCTGATACTCATTTTACCCAAGATTTGGACCTCGATTTTCATGCAGTCAGGGGGTTAGAGTTAATTTCTTAATCATACTCTCAGGGGGCAAACACTCCCCCCAAACTATGAGGGTGGGGGATTGGGGGGACGGGGGCAGGCAGTGGCAATGAAACCAGCACAAGGACCCTTAGCAGGGCTGAGCTTTATTGCCACATGCCCTCTTTGTCCTTTTCTCTCCTGACTTCTCTCCTACATGCTTACTAATTAATTGAGCATACCTGTTTAAATGATCCAATCTTGATTCATATAATGTATACCTGCAAGGGTTCTAAAAGTTAGAAATGTTTTAGTATTAGAGGTTTTGATTACACTGAATATAAAAGTAAATAAAGTGAGCAAATGATGAGTAGAAGGAGTGAGGTTTGAACTCAGCCTTACATCCTATGCACACAGCAGGCACGCTTACATTGGTTTTATCTTGTCCTATTTTGGGAGTGATATATTTGGCTCACAACCAGGAAGAGAAGATAAACAAGGACCTGTATCCTCTAAACCAGCCACAGCACTATTGGCAGGTTGGGCTGGATAGTTCTTTGATGGGGGTGAGCTAGTGCGGGGAGGTCTGTCCTAACGCAATTCTAGGAGGTTTAGTAGGGTCTCTGGCCTCTACCCTCCAGATGCAGTAGTTATCCCCTAGTTGCGACAACCGGAAGTGTCTCTGGACAGTGCACATGTCCCCTTGGGGTGTAGGAGGGATGGCACCCAGTGGAGAATTACTGCTTTAAACCTGGGAAAGATTTCAGACTGTTAAATAGGGATCCACGAGCTTTCTCTGGGTCAAAACTCTGATTTATGGCATTTTATGTATAGGCTTCCCATTTGATGAGCCTTCCGTTACACACACCCAGCTACTTGCTTTCTCTCTGGCATCCCTATTGGGAGTTAAGGGATTTGCTTTCTTATTGAATCAGGAAAGCGTTGTGGTGAGAACAGATCTAGGTTCTAGTCTCAGCCCTATACCCTCTAGAGTTAGGACTGTGAGGAGTTAATGAACCTGACCTCATTTTTTCCAGGTGTATTAAGAAGATCTTATAATTCAGGCCTCAAAGATGGTAGTGAAGAGCCAAGAGTGACTGCCTGTAGAACTTTCATTTGGCCCACTGTAGAGGCTCAACAAATGTTAGTCCTGCTAACGCAGCTGTGGCTCTCACAACTTTGGAATGTGCCTCTCACACCTGACACATCAAAATGCAGTTCAGGTCCACTCCCAAAGTCCTCTAACTTGAGTCACATAAAAGACGCTTTCAGGTAGAGGATAGGACCCTTTTATTTATTTGTTTGTTTGCCTATTTTATGGCTCCTCCTTTTGAACGGAAGACACTAAACAACTTTAAGAAATGGTCTTACTGGGCGCCTGGGTGGCTCAGTGGGTTAAGCCGCTGCCTTTGGCTCAGGTTATGATCTCAGGGTCCTGGGATCGAGTCCCACATAGGGCTCTTTGCTCAGCAGGGAGCCTGCTTCCCTCTCTCCCTCTCCGCCTGCCTCTTTGTCTACTTGTGATCTCTCTCTGTCAAATAAATAAATAAAATCTTAAAAAAAAAAAAAAGAAAAAAGAAATGGTCTTACTGCTTTCCTTCAGCCCGGGAGAGGTAAGGGCTGCCTGTGTACTGCATCTTTTCTTCCCACCAGCCTTTTGCAGCTGGGGTAGGGAAGAGGTGGGGCTGGATACACTCAGTCCCATGTCTGTTCTTGAATCCTCTGCCAGGCTGACCGTTGCCTCTCTGGCCCCTTCCCGCCTTTGATGTTAAATCTCCTTATCATGGAACTGTCCCTCAGTGTCTGCACTCAGTTAGGGGAGAGTGGAAGCCAGGGAATGTTGACTGTGGTCTTGGCAGGCGAGGAGAGTGTTACCCTTCTCCTGAAGTGTACAAAGGCTTGACACTCCCCCCCCACTCCCCCCACCACCCTCCATGGTGTTTCTTTTTCCCGGCCCCCAGCTGTGACGTTGGAACATTGCCTTATTTGTATTTCTTGTTGCTCTAAGGAATTTGGGGAATGTGTGGTGATAATAATAATAAATAGTAGCCATCACTCAGCAGATATTTGCTATTGGCAAAACACCATGCAGAGTGCTTTTTCTGTGAGCCCCCGTTATCATTCCAGCAACCCAGAAAGGTGGGGATTCCGATCAATATTTTAAAGATGAAGAAAACTGAGGGCTGGACAAATTCATGTTTTCAACATAGTATGGCTGGTAAATGGTGAGCCTGGGATGTCAACCCAGATCTGCCTGATTCCAGAGCCCATGCCCTTAATCACTGGGCTTAAATGCTTCTCTGCTCATCCCAGACTCTGGAGCCACTGGATTAGGAGGTGATTAGTTCCCAGAATGCCGGAATCATCATGTTGACCCACCAAGCAGAGATCTGATAAAGAGCCCTTTACCAAGTGTTAGCTGCAGAGCCATACAGAGCCGGCACTGCCATGCACACGTGTCTTCAGTCCTTAGGTGGCAAGAAAGGAACTGAAGTGATCCCCCTCTCCATTACGCAGACCTGAGCTACATGATGAAATGTCCTATAAAATTAGGCATTGATTTAAGCCAGAAAGAATGAAAAGGGGGAAAAAAAAAAAAACTTGTCTTCTCCAACATCATTCCTTTCTTCATTAATTTCACTATTCATTTAGCACTTTCTGTATACCTGCTACTTTGCCCTAGGAAGACACGTGCTCAAAAGACATGGCACCAACCTCAAAAAATTTAGGAGAGATGGATACAGTAAAGTGTTCCTGGGGGGTTTGGTTTCAGATACCATGCTGGCTGATGGGGGCTGCTGTCAGCTACATCTAGGGGAAAGATGGCTTGGTAAAGAATGCAACATGTAAGGTGGTCTCAGAAAATGGAGGGCTAAGTGTTCACTAGTGTTAGAGGGTGTGCGAAGAAGGCTCCCTACCCAAGAGGAAAGGCTGAGCAAAGGCTGTGAACGAGTCCGTGTATATGAGGAGCTGGAAGGAATCTGGGATGGCCAAAGCCCAGGGGATGGAACCCAAAAAGTTCACCCCTTCCTCCCTTGAAAGAGCCAGAGCCATCAAATGCAACCTGCCAATTTGCATGTTGACCTCAGGTTGCTTCCCTATACCTGAAGAACCATTCCAGTTGCAGACCAAAGAAGTCTTGAGCAAAGGGATGACAGCAGAGCCCTTACCTGTGTACCTCTGTGATAGGAAGATAGTGGCTCAAGCCTTACCCTAGGCAAACACCTTCACATACAACCTGAGTCAACAGAGGCCCCTTGCTGCCTCATAAAGCCCAACTCAATGCGGTAACACATTCAAATGAGACAATGAAGCACAACAGCATCAAAGAGCACTGAATTCTCAACACACACAAAACAGACAATCATATTAAAAAATGGGCAGAAGATATGAACAGACACTTCCCCAATGAAGACATACAAATGGCTATCAGACACATGAAAAAATGTTCATCATCACTAGCCATCAGGGAGATTCAAATTAAAACCACATTGAGGGGCGCCTGGGTGGCTCAGTGGGTTAAAGCCGCTGCCTTCGGCTCAGGTCATGATCCCAGGGTCCTAGGATCGAGCCCCGCATCGGGCTCTCTGCTCAGCAGGGCGCCTGCTTCCCTTCCTCTCTCCTCTGCCTGCCTCTCTGCCTCCTTGTGATCTCTGTCTGTCAGATAAATAAATAAAATCTTTAAAAAAATAAATAAATAAAATAAAACCACATTGAGTGCTATTGGCCAAAATTAGCAAGACAGGAAACAACATGTGTTGGAGGGGATGTGGACAAAGGGAAACCCTCTTACACTGTTGGTGGGAATGCAAGTTGGTGCAGCCACTTTGGAGAACAGTGTGGAGATTCCTCAAGAAATTAAAAATAGAGCTTCCCTATGACCCTGCCATTGCACTACTGGGTATTTACCCCAAAGATACAGATGTCGTGAAAAGAAGGGCCATCTGTACCCCAATGTTTATAGCAGCAATGGCCACGGTCGCCGAACTGTGGAAAGAACCAAGATGCCCTTCAATGGACGAATGGATAAGGAAGATGTGGTCCAGATACACTATGGAGTATTATGCCTCCATCAGAAAGGATGAATACCCAACTTTTGTAGCAACATGGACAGGACTAGAAGAGATTATGCTGAGTGACATAAGTCAAGCAAAAAAGTCAATTATCATATGGTTTCACTTATTTGTGGAGCATAAGAAATAGCATGGAGGACAAGGGGAGATGGAGAGGAGAAGGGAGTTGAGGGAAATTGGAAGGGGAGGTGAACCATGAGAGACTATGGACTCTGAAAAACAATCTGAGGGTTTTGAAGGGGCAGGGGGTGGGAGGTTGGGGGAACCAGGTGGTGGGTATTGGAGAGGGCACGGATTGCATGGAGCACTGGGTGTGGTGCAAAAACAGTGAATACTATTACACTGAAAAGAAATTAAAAAAAAAAAAAGAGCACTGAATTCTTTACTGATTCCATGGAAAGATGGTCAAGGGGGGCATGACGCCATAGCACACTCTTCTCCTTGGCCAGCCCTTTTCCGAAGGCCTGACTCACAGGGCAGCCCTCACTTTGAGTCCCCTGTGTCACTCCCAAAACTCCCACTTTGTTTCTCAGCGGCTTCTACTACTGTGTGTGTCCATACCTTAGAGGAGTAGCCTTCTGTTCTTCCTATCATCTCTGTCTTTGTCATATAAATTTAAGTCTTCAATTTTCTTCTGTGCCCAGCAAGGCCCTTTTTATTGTGCTGAGTGGCTTATGGTTGTGGATAAACACAGAAACCTACTTAGGAGAGAGGAGAATGGGAAAGGTTCTGAATATTTATACTTGATATATGTGTCCCAGTCATTCCTGCATGTCACTAGAATGGGAAATACCTAAGACTGAGTACAGTACTTGGGTACTGAGTACAGTCCACAAGCTGTATGACCTTGGTGAGTAATACCTCTGGGCCTTAATTTCTTTATCCATAAAATGGGACTATTCCTACCTATCCTAAGAAGTGCACAGGGGAACCACAGTTGAAAGAGCTTTGAAATACAATGGGCTCATTTTATGTTCATGTAAGGTTATTAGCGCCTAAAACTAGACACATCTGCTTTCTAAAGGCTATTACAGGTTCATGTGAAAAACGTGGTTATTTAGAAAAGCAACAGCTATGATAACCTAGTTATCAACTCCTGATTCAGGATCCAATATAGAGATCCAATATAATTAATTAGGTTCCCTATTATCAGTAATTCACTTCTAAATGTTATTTTATGGTTACTCTTAAAAATAATTTTCTAAAGTTACACATTTTACCAGGGCTGATTTCTTTAAATTAGTTTCAGAGGTAGAGTTTAGTGATTCATCAGTTGCATATAATACCCAGTGCTCATTACATTACTTGCCCTCCTTAATGCCCATCACCCAGTTACCCCATCCCCCCACCTGCCTCCCCTCCAACAACCCTCAGTTTGTTTCCTAGAGTTAAGAGTCTCCTGTGGTTTGTCTTCCTCTTTGATTTTGTCTTATTTTATTTTTCCATCCCTTCCCCTATGTTCATCTGTTTTGTTTTTAAATTCCACATATGAGTGAAATCATATGATATTTGTCTTTCTCTGACTTATTTCACTCAACATAATACCCTCTATTTCCATCCACATCTTTGCAAATGGCAACACATCATTCTTTTTGATGGCTGAGTAATATTCCATTGTGTATTTATATACCACATCTTCTGTTGGTAGACATCTTGGGCTCTTTCCATAGTTTGGCTATTGTGGACATTGCTGCTATAAACACTGGGGTGTAGGTGCCCCTTTGAATCATAATGTTTGTATCCTTTGGGTAAATACCTTGTGGGGAAATTGCTAGGTCATAGGGTAGCTCTATTTTTTTTTTAGGAACCTCCACACTGTTTTCCAGAGTAGCTGTACCAGTTTGCATTTCCCCCAACAGTGTAAGAGGGTTCCTCTTTATCCACATCCTCACCAGCATCTGTTGTTTCCTCAGTTACTAATTTTAGCCATTCTGCCAGTATAAGGTGGTATCTTATTGTGGTTTTGATTCGTATTTCCCTGATGCTGAGTGATATTGAACATTTTTTCATGTATCTGTTGGCCGTTTGTATGTCTTCTTTGGAGAAATGTCTGTTCATGTCTTCTGCCCATTTCTTGACTGGATTATTTGTTCTTTGGGTTTGAGTTTGATAAACTCTTTATGGATTTTGGATACTAGCCCTTTATCTGATAAGGCATTTGCAAATATTTTCTCCCATTCTGTAGGTTGTCTTTTAGT
This sequence comes from Lutra lutra, assembly GCF_902655055.1. Taxonomy (NCBI): domain Eukaryota; kingdom Metazoa; phylum Chordata; class Mammalia; order Carnivora; family Mustelidae; genus Lutra; species Lutra lutra. The sequence continues at coordinate 21,700,060 of NC_062281.1, forward strand.
TTTGTTGACTGTTTCCTTTGTTGTGCAAAACTTTGTATCTTGAAGAAATCCCAATAGTTCATTTTTGCTTTTGTTTCCCTTACTTTTGAAGACTTGTCTAGCAAGAAGTTGCTGCAGCCAAGGTCAAAGAGGTTGCTATCCGTGTTCTCCTCTAGGGTCTTTGATGGTTTCTTGTCTCACATTTAGGTCTTTCAACCATTTTGAGTTTATTTTGTGTATGGTATAAGAAGATGGTCCAGTTTCATTCTTCTGCATGTCACTCCCCAATTTTCCCACCACTATTTGTTGAAGAGACTGTCTTTTTTCCATTGGATATTTTTTCCTGCTTTGGCAAAGATTAGTTGACCATAGAGTTGAGGGTCCATTTCTGGGTTCTCTACTCTAGGGCTGATTTTAGCAAAAATCCCAAAAGGATGCTATACTGTGTCTGGTTCCCAGAAATCCGTTTGGAACTTCTAGGCTGCACTGTTCCCTTGCAGGCCGACCTGGATAGAAGGTTCATATTCATCTTGGTTTCTATTCCCACTTCAGTATGACTGGAGTGTTATCTCTTAATGGAACTGCAAAGTAGTTATTTTGGAGGTCGTATTAGTATTAGTATGGATGCTTAGGCTAGTCAGTGCTCCTTGGTCACATCTGCATTCTTGTGAACCTAATTTTTGTGGTTTTGCAATATATTTAAGGCAACAATAATAAAAATCCTAGCATCTTCATCATCTCACTTAGAGTTCTTTTCTACGCATGTGTGTAAGCTTTGCACTGTAGTGTATCGTAACTGTTGACCACATAGCTACATAATCATCATAATTATTACTTTGGTAGTCACACAGGCATCCATCTTGTTAATGCACTGTCATTTACTTAACCTACATTTTCAACAATGGGAGACTCATTTTCCAATTTTTCCACTATTACAAATAACCTTTAGGTTATATATCTGTGCATATAGTTTCTCTCATTTTTTTAGATTATTTCCTTAGGATACACTTCTTGAATGGGAACAGTGACTCAAAGAATATGAATTTTTAATAGTTTCTAAATAAATTGACATTATTTTTCCAATTTGCAATGCCATCAGCAATATATTAGTATTCTACTTTCATTATAACCTTATCAGTAGCATTACTATTTTATATTTAGTACGCTTAAATAGTACCTTACTTTTGTGTTTGCATTTTCTCAAAAATAGCAAGTTTTAATCAAACATTTGCTTATAAATTGTACGTTCTCTTGAAAAGCCTCAGTGGTTTTTTTTTCTTTTTTTAACATCAAGAGCTCTTGGCTTTGTTTCTCTCCCATTGCCCAAGAGTTTTGTGTATTAAATAAAGCTGATGTTGGTATGTTTCTAACAAAACATTCAGTGGCACCCCCATATCAATAAATAAGCACCTGTGTATAAGGAACTATGTGGAGGACTCAGATAAATTGATAGGAACTTTATAAAATAAAGAGTTGCAAAACCCAGGAAGATATATCTGCACCAAAGTCAAATGTGAGGTTGCCATACAGGTCGTTCAATCTCTGGTCAGACTTTGATGACTTTCTCTGTCCCTGACCTGCTGCACAGCCAGTCTCACTTTTCAACTAGCAAACTCAGGAGCTCCAGCCATACTGCTTCCAATGTTTCCTTCTAAGTTTTATCCCAGGAAAGCTGCCTGATAAAGAAAACCACTATTATCACCCCACCTCATATGCACATGTACACACAAATGTTTTCATTCCACTCCCAATCTGATCCCATTCCCAATCAGGTAAATACATGAAACTCCATAATGTGCAAAATGGTTTCCCAAATCACAGACCAGTGAGGGACGAAGGCCAGTTCCAGAGATCTGATTTTGCCTTGCCTTCCAGGCACCTTCGCCAGTCCCTGAGACAGATGTCTTCCATGTCCTGCCAAATGGTGGAAGAACATTCCAAGAAGACAGACCACCCTAAATTTGTCCTGGAGTTGAGCAACTATTATCTCTGTTCGAGATCTCTCTTTGACCTGAGGATGTCAGAGTTTGTTTGAGTAGGATAATTGCTACATACCAGTAACTGGGAACATAAAGAAATGACTCACTGCGTTTCTCCCTTTTCCTCTTACAGCCTCAACCGAGGGTTCTCCATAAACGTGGTTAGCCTTCCAAGCTGCTGTCCTGCCAGTTGATATGAACGTGGCCTGTTCCTCACAGAAAGACTAACTCGTGGCACTGCCAGAAGATCTCCATGGAGCACTGACAGATTAACCAGATTAACTGAAAAAACTCCCATTCAGTCAAGATCATGGGCTTTGAAAAATCTTAGTTTGCTGTGGATTTTAAAATGAGGTGCATAATACACAGTGCCAACTTGCTCCAAGTGGTCATTGGCAGACCATTAGCTGGAAAATTGCTTCCAGTTTTCATCACTGTGCATAACTCAAGCTCCCTTAGGGGAGCTGTCTGTGCCCTTCACTAGAAGTCCTATTTTAGCATGGCAACTACTGAATTATTTTATTATGTGTGCAGATGGCATGATCTGTTAGACAAAAAAAAAAAAAAATCACAGCAGTTCTGCAATCTCAGTGGAAGCGTTCACGATACTCTGCCCTGGTAGGAATGTAAACATGTCTTGATTATGTTAGTTACGATGTCTAAGGGTATTCTGTCCAACTCTTAAGCACTTTACATGAGAACACAACACCAAAACCAATCAGCACGTCCAGTACACGTGGGAAAACAAGTATTCTCCCTCTCTCTCTCTCTTTTTTCCTTTTATAAATCTTGTCTTTTTTCTGGCTCAGACTGTCCAAGACAAGCTCTGCTCCCGACGTATCCGCAGTCATCTGCAGTACATTGGGGTAACCATGGCCACGATACCATTCGACTTGACCTGTCGATACTTTACGCAACCAGTTGGGTTTCTTGCTGTGCCAAAGGGGAGGAGAAGAGGTCTGGTGGTTGACGTATCTTAGGTCTTGGTTCCTGGTACCGGGGCCCAACTCAGCACATCTACACTCAGACAAACACAGGAGGCTTCTAGGCGGCCAGGGTACGCATTCGCTCTTTCTACAGCAGAATGTTTTCAAAGAACAAAAGGGGGTGGCTCTTTAGTCAAAGACCGTGGTGGGTTGAGGGAAAGGGCAGCAGAATGCAGTTTTCCTGTGTGGTCTGACTTAACAACTTTAGAAAACTTTTTAGGTCAAGTTTAAATCACAGCTCTCAGAAGAGGAGGAGTAGCAAGTGTCCCCCTGCGAGCCTAAAGAAGGAAAAGGGCCCAGTCCACACCAGGTTGCTGCCTCAGTAGGGAACCTACTAGTCCCCTTTAATCCTTTCTGGGATTATATCCACAAATTTTTTTTTTTTTTAACTATGTCTTACAACAAAGCACAGTCAACCCAATTATTGCTTGTCTTTGGGCATTAGAGAGACGTCCATATTGGCCAACCCTACCTAATGTTTTAGCTTTTTTTTTTCCCCCTGGAAATAGAAACTTGACTGAATTGAAAATTCAGCAGATATATTCTGTGTACCCACAATCCTAGTCTGGGACTGACAGGTGTTGGAGGCTTTTCTTTAAATATGCATACCCACCCTAGGATCCTGCTAGCACAAGGAAGTTTGGCATTTTGGGGTGGGGGAGCTGCCATACACACACTCATGGTCTGCTCTCCCCTTGTGGAGGGGGTTGGATCTCAGGAAATTCACAGCACATTGGAAAATACCCCCAGCTGAGATCTGGAAAGTTGACAGGAGAAGAGAAAGAGACCCAAATATACAGGTGAGTCATCCCATAGGAGTCATCCCTTTAGGCTGTGTTGGCGCAGAAGGGGGCTTCCGAGAGGGAACTCGGAGGAGTGTCAGTCACCATCAAGATCTGGCCTTTCACGGGTCAGCACCAGGACCGTCAGGCTCTCACAAACCATAATTCTTTACAAATCCAGAATCGGGCAGCCAAACCATGACTGTAAGAGCCCCTGGAGAGAACACTCTGCTCTCTCCTGCCCACCCCCTGAGCATCCGTTCCAACAGCAAGGCTTCCTTCTTCTTTCATCCTTTCTTTTATTTAGCAGGAAGCTAAATAAAAGTGTTGAGCACCTACTACGTGCCAAGCATTGCATTGGGTTATCAATAGAGTATAAGGCCAACTCTCCATGCCCTTCTGAAACAGTATCTGCTCCCCCTAGACAGTGCCCCCATCCTGGCTTTCCCACAGTACAAACAAAATTCAGACAGCATTCATCCCCACCAGAGTAAGCTCACAAAATGCACAAGGCAGCAGGCAGCCCTCTTGGCCAAGGAAGGAGACAATGGAGGAAGAGGTAGTACAGCATCAGGTCACACGTTACCATCCTTGTGTACAGCCAAGCCCTCCTGGGCCCAGCCTTGTCTTCCTAAATCAGCTTTCAGTTGCGCTCCTAGCTGTTCACCCTGGCCATCCGTGTTCCCCTCCTCTATACAGGCACAACCTGCTGGTCATGATGCTGGATTCTCTGAAGCTCCAGTTCTCAGCGGGGTCCTGGAGACCCAAAATAGGGTCTCCGAAGTCCAAAAGAACTGTCAGGTGCTGAGGTCCTATAGCTGGGAATTCATTGGTTTAGGAATTCAGGGTCATTCCGAAACTATGACTAACAACCCTGAAAGACTGAACACACCTTATGGTACAGATGGTCATTAAATGATGGTGGTTCATCCTTCCTTCCTTTGGCTTTTGCAAAATATGTTCTGAACAATTAAATAAGGAGAGTTTCCTATACTTCTTTTTTTTCAGTCGAAAGTGTACTGACAGATTATTAAAGGGTGATGGGTAAGGGTGGAGATGAGGAAAGGCAAACTTGAAGACCATGAAAGAACCCAGTTGAAGATGGCATCTCTATAAATGCCTTAATTCCTGGCGTACCAGGTATTTGTGTATAAGCTGCGAGATGTTTTCCAAACCGTCAACCTCATTTTGAAGTCATCTGGCAGGGGGGAATGGTTTTTGAAACATGGCGGGATAAGAATCTGAGCGGTCACTTGTTAAACCGGCAAAATGGAGAAATGACTTCCTTCCCAGCCTTCGGGGTCTTAGTTCTTTGTTGATCCACAATTTCCCCGTCATTACTTCCTGCTGTGCTGTCCCTTCTTCCCAAGATGTGTGGAGGAAATTTTACCTCCCAGAAGTTCAGGAATGGCTGTGGGGAGTTTTGTTTAAGGAGGCAACGGGAGACCAGGAGGTAAGGGATAAATATTTTGATGTCTAAGGGCTATAAACTGTTGATGCTTAACTTTTCCTTTTACTTAAACCTCTGCTATACCTTTTATTGAAAGGCTGACACCCATACCTATGCAGGAAAGACACTCTTGGAAATGAACAGAAATGAATAATTATCAGACTCTCTGGGGTGCCAAGGGGATTAGCTTGTTCCAGCTTCAGAACTGAATTTAAAATGCAGAGCATCAGTAGTTCTGCTAGGGCGAAAAGCAAATCACTTCAGTAGTTTAAGACATACCTAGGGGCTAGAGATCCTATAAACTTTCTTATGGGTAATGGCGTCCCTTCAGACCCCTGCTCAGGCTCTATGAGCTGTGTAACTGCATATTTGACTTCTACCTCCAGAACAGGGGAAGCAACCCCAACTTCTCTCCAAAGTCACTCCTCAGCTGTTCAGACAAGGTTAACAGTCCCTATTCTGAGGGAATTCTGACGTTTTTTTAACACTCAAGGGGAAAAGGAATATCAACTCTACTGAAGAGTATAACCTGAGGAGAGACTTGTCTAATGGATTTACCCCAGTGTTGCTTGCGAAGGCTTGCTTTGTCTGCAAATGTCACAGGGACTGATGTTGGAAAGGAACAATAAAAGTCTCTCAGAAAAGTTTCCAAGACCCCCTTAGCATTTTAGCTTTACCCAAACCTCCTCTTCTCTGTGCCATTAGCAGCTTCATTCTTTGTGATGTTTTCCTCTACATTCTTTGGAGTAATTTTGTTACTTGACAACTAGACTTAAGATTGCCGTAGACTCTTTTTTAAAAATCTAATGTTTAAAAATGACATAAATTCTTTTATGCCTTAAAGGCTGTTTTTATTCACCTCTCCCACAACCCTCTCCACTCCACTCTTTTGCTTTTTTTTTCCTTGCCTTTTTTTTTTTTTTTTGCTTTTAATCTTTCCTTTAAAAAAATTCCTTGGGTAGATTTTGAGTATTTGCTCAAGAACTCGAACGGAAAAACTTAGCATTCCCCCTTTTCCCCAGTACTGACTAATAATTCCTTCTTCTGCTTGATCTCAGTGAGGGCTTGCTGTCCAAACAGCAGTGGGATGTGCGTTCCCGTCTCTGGGGAATGACCGGTCAAAGCTGCTCACCAAAACAGAGCCCATGAGATTATGAGGGAGGGTAGACCAAGAGGTGCTTCTGCTCAGGGCACAGCTGGAGACTCTATTTCAAAGACAACAAGGTCCTGCTCCTCTGTTTCTTTAGCTCTGCATCTCATCCCAGAGCCAGAGAACTGTCTTAGGAATTCTGCTTTGTCAGTGTGCATGATTCCTGGTACCACTGCACACCTTTGGGTCAAATAGAGCCCCATTTCCATTATTTTGCTCTGGTGACTTACTCCTGTGGATAGATAGGGACATTCTTTGGACAGTGAATCAGCTGTGGGAAGCTTGAGGAAAAAGTTGGCCTCGTGCACGTGAAGGTTCTGCCACACCTTAATGAAAAAACAAAGTAGATCCTTCCCTGGAGATTCTCGTGTGGGAAGGTGGCTTAGAGGGATGGTATCCATGCTGGTTTTCTTCTGGCCATCACCTTGGCCCTGCAGGGAATGTTCTGGGGGTGGGGATAGGATATGGAGCACCATTTCTAAGATCTAAATTGGAAGAGGAAGTTCACCTATAAGTAAAAGTTAAGGGGAAGTGCCAGTGATTATGGGACCAGTTTTAGACCTCCTGCCCAACAGCACAAAGATTGACAAATGACTTCCTCAGGACAGCAGAAAATGGGTGTAAAAGGCTTTGTAAGATTGGAGTTTTGAGCACCATGTAGGGCGATTTTACAATCTCAAAGAGCCCCAAGTGTTCTTACTTCAGAGCCTCCCTTCCCCAATTACATCAAGCACAAAAAGGCACCAACAACATACACCTAAAAAAATTTCAAAGTAACCCTATGACTTGCACCGAATTGCAGTTGACTGGTTGCCATAATGTTAAGTGTTGTAGATACATTCTTTGATTCTACAATATTCTTTTCATATTTCAGAGCCGATGGTTCTGGGATTTCATTTCTTTAATGGCTTGTCTTGTTGCTGCTGTCATTGTTCCAAACCTCCAACATTTCCAGGCGGCTTGGGAAGGCTCTTAAACCCAGGCTTGTGCCTCCAGTGCAGAGTGACACAAACAGCCCTACCAACGTGAATGCCGCGGAGACTCTGACATTAATCCAGCTGGAGACGCTAACCCCCGGAACCAGGAAGACACTGAAGACCCCGCTGGTTGCTTTCTGCGTTGCTTAGAACCTTTCACATTTCTGTTGTTTGGATCAAAGGAAATAAACGGGCTGTTCTCCACGTGGCTATGCCCCATTAGCACACACACCACGATCATGTGTGGAATTCGAAGCTGGGTGTGTAGGCAAGAGCTTGCAGATCTGTTTTGTGTGATTGTATTTAGACACCACTCCCCCCAAATTCTATAGCAACGTATTCAGGAGCTTTACTCTGTCAAAACAAACAATTCTAAAACAAGAGACTCTTATTAGGTCATTATTTCTCCCGCAGTGGGGGGACTGGTTTTGTGACATACCTCTGAAGAAATACTTGGCTGCCATTAAATGCGAGGGTCTGGTGGTTGCCCTGTTCCACAGATTGATGGGGTCCTTCTCCCATCCCACAGAGGAAGTTGGCCTGGTCTCCCCCGGAAATAGCACAACGACCATGAAGCTCTGGGTAGTCTCCCTATGCATGCATAATTTTAAGAGTATGATTTGGACTGAGCCCGGCCATGGTCTTTGATTATGTGACCCCCTAAATCAATTTGAATTCTTTACACAAATATAAATATATATTATATATATTTTTCTTTTTTTTTTTTAATTGCCCACCATCCACTGCATTTAATGCGTTTGCATTGGGAGCTGCCTGCTGACTCTGTGGCAACTTTGAACAGTTCCCATACCTATTTCCCATACAGGAGAGGACCGAGAACGTTTCCCCACACACCAGCTGCAGAAGTTTGGAAGTGTGTGACCAAGTTCTTTTCACATCAACAGGCCTCGGTTTATAGGAGGTAAACTTAAAAAAAAGAATGGGATTGGGTGGAGAGGTGGGGAGGGGCTGGAGGGGCATAGAGTGGTGTTTGAACACAGGAATCGTTGTCTTTTCCATTGTACTGCAACTCTCATCTCCAGTCACCAGAAAGAGATGCATTAGCCTCTCCAGTGAGTGTTGCCCCCCTCCACCGGTGGGTCATTGGGGTTCCATTCCCTTAAACTCACATGTAGGCAATTTGAGGCTCTCTGGGTCTGGGAATGGTTTGTCCACCACTACTTTCCCTCCGCCAATAGAAAAATGCTATCCCTACAAGGCCGTGTTTGACGAGACCATGGCTTGGCTAATGAAGTTCACTGTGCGTTGAGCTGAGTAACGTTAAGCTCTGGACTTGGCACTGAAAGTCCCAGTCATGACTGACCCAGAAGCAACCGGTCCACTGAAAAGCCAAGCCAGCGCCCACGATTTGAAACTAATTCCACTAAAACTCTTATATGCCATTAAACCATACTACTGTAGTTCCAATTAATCTAGCTCTTTAATATCATCAGCCACTAAATGAAATAGCTGTACCCAAAACTTTAGAAAAGATCAATATTGTAACAAAATCACATTATTAGCAGTAAATCGCACCTGAGAAAAGAAAATATTGATCTGTTGTGGTTTATACTTGAGTTATTCTTAGGCCTTTGTGGATCTGGCACTGCTCTGAGAAAAGGGAAGAAGAGGTTTTGAATTCAAGAATACTAGGATTCAGTGGAAACTGGCCATCTCTCTGGGCTTCTGCTCATCTGTCCCGCATCAGCAGACAAGGTGGTTCACAGGCTGGAATGAGCTAAGGGATGGTGTCCCAGATCCCTAATAGAAAGCACAGTGACCTGGGCTTTAATTGTGAGCCCTTTCTCTTTCTGTTTTCTCCTGGTAGCTGGTATTCCTGAGAGCCCATCCTGGGTTTAGAAAAGAAAGAAGGATAAGAAAGTAACAATCAGCATCTTGCATGCACACACAATCTTCTTCTAATACAGGGAAACTGGTCTGCAGAGCCCATGGCCTAGGTGCCCACGTATCGCCACTTCTATGTTACCATTGACCTAGCCAAGGGACAGAGTCTCAGGTTCGGTTTAGTGCAGGGGAGAATCACCAATCGCCAGGTTGGGGAAGACCAATGGAAGTGTGAAGTTGACAAGCTGAGGGTCACGGGAAGCAGAGAGCCTCTTCGAACGTCATTGATGAGCTGCTGTATGTTAGTATTTGTCCTAGGCAAGAAAGAGTAAGAAAAATCACATGATGTGAACTGAATGGAAGACCGATGCTCTCAGTAAGGTGTGAGGGGGACAAAATCTCATGAAAAAACTGGTTCACAGTTTTACAAACACTAACAAACATGGCTATAAAAGCACGTTTCATAATACAAAAGCCTATATAGAGGGTAGAAATTTTTATAGCTTCCTTAAGTGAGTAGTTAAACCAGCAGTCTGAATTCTCTTAGTCCCCAAACAGTGGTTAATTAAATAAGCATTTTCCTTATCCATTGCCCACATCTGTAGTTTGTTGTTGTTGTTTTTTTCCTCTATGCACCCTACAAAAACTCCCAGGACTAGGCTTAGGAGGACTCAAGCAAGTTACATGGTAAAATCAGAGTGCCTTTTCTGTTGGATGTTCACTTTGGTTCCCTGGGTTCCCAGGGCATACAATGTTTAGAAACTTTTTTCTCTAAACATAAGAATTATTGTGCACCACAATCTTGAACCAACAATTTCCATATCTTAAGCAGCTATCAACTTGCCAATTCCCTCTGGGTCTCCTTTATATTTTCTTATAATGTTTCTTTCTGTTTTGGGTTGTCGTCAAAAAGAGTTGGGGGGCATGTTTCTTTTTAAATTGATAGAAATGAAACTGTACAGATTTTGCCCCCTTGTATCCATAAGCATGATCTCTATCAGGCTTGAAAATCTGCTTTATCATTTTGTATATTGGACTATTTTGTATTCAGCATTACTTGATTCCTTATGTGCATGGCAATGTATTAAAATATGGGATTTCTATTACCGTGTAAAAGTGTTTTGATTCTGATTTTCAACATATATCCTTAGAAAAAAATTACATTAAACTTTTTATTTCTGTTTTCTTCAGCTCATCAGCTTTGCAGAAGGAAAAGAAAAGTTAACAGCATTTCACTTTCCCTGTGTTAGCTAATGATGCAATTCATGGTGGAAAATTGTCCTCAATTATGCTGTGTTTCCTGGAGAAATAATATATGTGAAATGAATTGGTGGCCTCCCTCCAGCTCCCAGCAGACAGAATTCCCCCAGCAACAAATCCCACCAGCGTGATTACTGTTATTGTTGAAGGCTTTAGTGTTGAGCACAGCCAGGCAAAAGACACAATTCTCTTGGTCTCCAGATATGGTAACACCCTGGAAAGAGATGGGACAACAGAGCTTGGCCCACCAATTTGCTCTCGCCCCAGAGAGTCTTAAGTGCCTATAAAAACATGATTGATGGCATTCCCCCAGCACGCCGGTGCCCTCTGTCTCACGGAGTGGCCCACTAGAAGCTATCTGTATTTTATCAGTAGAGATACTGACCTTCAAGTAACACCCGCCCAAGAGATCTGCAGTCCGAAACTAGTTCTCCGAAACAGATGTGGCACGGCCGGTTCTCCATTTCAGCACACATCTGGATGCACTCCAGTCTTGACCACGTATGGAAAGGATGCCAAATATTTTTTCTCAAATGAAAACAAAAAGATTCACTGAGTAATACAATCTACCAAGTAAAAACAACAGACGGTTTTACCTACTCTAAACTACCATGTTCACCCTTCCTTTTCTCAAGCAGACACCCTAATGCATACTTAGAGCCACTGTGACTTTACAGAATATGATGAATTGCTTCAGTTGTGTACTATGGAAACACTTCTTTCCCGAAGGAAAAAGCACTTATACGTTGCATGAAGAAGAAAGGAAACACCCATTGCCTCTTTTATTGCATGTTTGCTGCGAATATAGTTTTGGGGGTTTTCATCCCCCCCACACACACACTCACCCACCAGAAAAGTTCTCTGAAAGCACAACCTGTGATAATCTTTTTGGTTGGCTTACTGACTCCATGTGTCAACCTTCTAAATCTGGCTGGGCACCTTCTAACTCTAAAGGCACCATCTTCCGCCACTCTTAATTCACACATTAAGAGCATTGGATAAGAGCATGGAAAATGGGGCAACACTTCACCATTTAACCTCTTGAGTAGAGGGGGAACTGGGGCCCCAAACCCGAACATTCTCTTTGTCTTGACCTCTCTTGGCTAATTTCTGACCATTCCCTCTCTTCTATTTGTCTCTCTTCCCACCTTCATCCTTTTTCTCTGCCTTTAACTTCCTGCCCTTTTTCCATGTCCTTGTCTTGAGTCTTTCTTCTGCCTTACCCTCCTTTCCCTCGTATCGCCTTCTCTTTCCCTTCTTTGATCCCATCTCCGTCTCTCCTCCAACCCATTTTCCCCTTCTTGTTTTCCTGCCCTGTAAGTAGGGCATTCATCTTCTTGATTTGTATCCACATCTCTTGGTACCTAATAGTTGCTGCACAAAGGTTAGGTTTTGGTGAATTAAACTTGGTGTCCTATTCTTCTCAGCTTGCTTCCCTCCTTCCTACTGAGCCCAGCAAGCCATGTTAACACTCCAATAAGCTAATTAACTCAGAGTAATAAAGACTAAAACTAGGTGTCTCTTCTGAGGTAGGAGAAACTTTGGGTAACAGATCACCTAGGCAGCTTTCAGAAGCCCGAGCCAGGTGTAGATACTCCCCTAGATACCATTTTGCCAATACAAAGGAACATTTCCCTGCCATCTCAGTGTTTTGGGAATTCATACTTGCCCTGGCAAACATGGTGGCCATATTTGGATCAGGTATAATGATGTCATGAGAAGCTCAGTTGAAGCCACCACAATTATTTATTGCCGTAAGATTATTCAGAATCTTACACAATTCCTCTATGAGACCGAGTACATGTATACTGCAGTATTGGATATTTTATCTCAGACAAGGTTATCCCCGGCTGAGGGTTTTTTTAATGGTGATTATGAAACCATAAGGATTATTAGCACTTTCGCCTTCACATATATGTATTTTTATGGCATATAGCTATACGTATACTGAAAAATAGCTTTCCATTACTTTGCCTGATTTTGTACATATATTGAAAAACCAACTAAAAATAAGCTTTAAGAAAGGCAACCACATTCTCCTGGTTTTGTATGGCACTGGGGAGGTGTAAGGTGGGAGTAGATAGTGAAAACTGCATACGCTTGTTTCCCAAATGAACATGCCCCCATATTCTCATGAGAAATGGAAAACTTGCTGGGCTCCTATTTTTCTCTTGCATCTCTGTCTTTTGGGAATGGAATCTGAATATTCTTAGCCGCCCCCCACCCCGCCGCCCCACTGCCCAGTTTCTGCTAGGAATTCCAAGAGAGGAATACAAATATATCTGAAAGCATTTCCAGACTTTAGTAGGTCCTTCATGAAACTTCCAAAGTGGGATGTGTGGGTGTTGGTATGGTTAAGTGTTACACAGAAAATATCTTAAAAGTCCTTCTCCCCATCTATGCAGCCCTCATCTTCCATCTATCCATCCATGCCTCCCTTCCTTACCCCAAATCCTTTTCTCTCTGCCACTCTCAACTCCCAGCCAAGAACTCTCCCAGCTACTGGAAGTTTCAGATTCTCACCTCCTTCTACACTCTCTTTCCTTCTATTCCCATACTTATCTTATAATCTCAGCCCTTTTCCATGTGATTTCCCCATTTTGCCTCTCCTGCTCTGCTTTTCTCTATTACTCTGATTCTGCCTCACAAAAACTAGTAAGCATTGGATCGTTTTGTTTGTTTGTTTGTTTGTTTTAAGTGAACAGGGGAGGGGAAAATGTGATAACACAGTATTTTTCTTTTTAATTTTCTTTATCAGCCATTGATGGCTCAAATTCTACCTCCAGAAAGTAAGTCTGATGGCACTTGAAGTTTTTTTCTTGTTTATTCCTTTAACAAATGTCAGTGGATCTTGTGCTATTTGTCCCATGTGCCAGGAAACGTGTATGGTGCTGGGCTAAGTGTTGGTGACTCAGAGACAAATGTATATTTTCCTGCCCTTAAAGATTTATACATCCTAAGAGAAATAAAGAGCTCAACATATAATTTCTTCTTTAGGAATCCCTTATTGAAATGTGGCTATCTCTGGAAGGATAACTTATACCCCACTCATTCTCAGATGCTGGGATGGGGGAGAGATGGAAAGTTTCACAGTCAAGTAAGCTCTGAAAATATGATTTATGTACTTCACCCCACTCCTAAAGACATGTGATACACATTAGCATATTAAAGGCTCTGAGAAGTCTTGTAGGAAATAATCATATGCATTTGTTTGGTGCAGTATTTTCCAGATTCATTCAAGCATCAACATTTTCCCTCAGAGAATACTAACAACCCATAGAACAAGTACTTTTGGAAATGCTGACATGTGCCAACATTAACTTGATAACAATATGTTATTTCAACCAGGTGAGTGTGAAGGCCCTCCAAAAAATAAATGGTACAAGAGATGGGGGCCAGATAGTGGGCTAAAAATGAAGTTGCTAATGTGTATCAATAAAAATAATTATAAGGGCACCTGTAATTTTTTTTTTTTTTCTAATTTTAACCTGGTGGCTCAGGTTAACCATCTGACTCTTGATCTCAGCTCAGGTCTTGATCTTGGGGTTGTGAGTTCAAGCCCCGCATTGGCTCCACACTGGATGTGGAACCTACTTAAAAATAATAATAATTATTATTATAGAACAACTTGTGAGCCTATCATATCCTAGCCCTGCCATTACTCATGGATGGGAAAGAAAAAAACAGTAGTGTGACTTGGACCAATACTCACATACCTCTCAATTTTAATACTTTTTTGGAATAATAGGGTTTTGGAATAGGTGAACTCCAACACGGCTTCTACGCCACAAAATTTTAAGCCCAACTATAACTTTGCCCTGGCTTATCTCCAATTTTGTTTTTAAAGAGAAATAAGCATTCATTTAAAAATCTAAACACTCCAGTCCACTGTAGCTTACTTTCCTTCTCAAGATTGAAAAAGATTTGGTGGGGGGGGGGGGTTGCTCCTGGCTGGTTCAGTTAGTGGAGCTTATGACTCTGGATCTGGGGGTTGTGGGTTTGAGCCCCACGTTCAGTGTAGGGATTACTTAAAAATAAAATTAAAAGAAAAAACTATTTTTAAAAAAGCCTTTATTTTTGTCTCACAAGCATTATGCAAGATTTTCAAAGGAAACAAGCTGGAACATAATTTGAGTTACTGGGCAAACACACAGGCCCACAGTTGGCAACCTCACCAGCACGAAAAGGTATTGATTTTGATTGGTTAAGCAAAAAAACTTTAAAAGATATTCTTGGACACAATGGAACTGGCAGGGGGGGGTAGTCAAAGAACTTGAAAAAAAGAGTAAATGGTATCAAATTTGACACCTTTGTTATTCTTCCTTTTATGACACCCTATTCAAAATTAAATTAGAGGAGTTAGAGACTGAATTCAGAACTATATTTTAAACATGGATACAGAAAGACTCCTGCTAGCTCCCAAGAGGGATTTCTGAAAGTTTCTGTATATGAGCGTGCACGTGTGTATGCGTATGCGTGCACGTTGTATGCGTACGCATGCACGTGTGTATGTGTGCGTGCGCACGTGCATGTGTGTGTGTTCACGTTGTCCATGATGGAGATAGGAAGTGGAAAGGAAGCAGTAAGGAGGAGGAGATCAGGAGAATTTCCAACGAAAGCCAGATTCTCCTTAGGTCAGATTGACTTCCTCTCTAATCCTGGATAAGACAGGGGAATTCCTGCCCTTATTTTTCCTTTGCATTTGTCTCTATTACATTCCAAAATCATTCAAATAATCTTTTAAGTTTTTAAAATATATTTTATTTTATTTTGAAAAGCAAAAATTGTTAATGAGAATCGGTCCTGATGAGTATGTGATAATTGTGTCAAAATACAGTTTAACTGACAATAACAAAAACAACAGCTGTATTGACTGAGTGCTCACTATAGATCAGGCATTCTTTGTTTTACCTCATTTAATCCTTACTACATTCTCTTAGGAATTATTATTCCATTTTAATTTAAGAGTGAAGAAATTAAAGTTTAAAGGCATTAAATTCTCAGACATGACCCTACAGCTAACTTAGCTATTTCTGAGTGGGAAGTGCAGAATCTCAACTGTTAGACATACACACATTTACTGAGCACATACTATATATGAGGCACTGCACTAGACAATGCCTAGCACCAGTGGTCTTTAACCTCTTCAAAATCACAAGTGTTTTTGAAAACCTGCTGAGAGCTATAGAGGCTGTCGTCAAAAAATGTACCCAACACACAAATCTGTACATTCATTTTCAGTAGGTTCAAGGATCTTCTGGACCCCATTCCATTGTAAGAACTGCCTTACCTGGAGAATGTTGTTCAGAAGAGGAGACACGTAAGTAAACAGGCATTAGGTGCGTTGCCCTCATTTTGCATTTTGAAGCTTCTCAGTGCTTCCAAGGGTGTCCAGAAGGCCATTCTGGATGTACGTAGTAAAGGTACTGCTTTGCCCAGTTTCTGTCCCAGTGTGTGAAGTTGAAAATGTAATGAGCATATCTGTGAACAAAAATATTTTTTGTTATTGTCCTTGGTAAAAAAGGAAGCAAATAGACACACTCTTTCAAATGCTGATTCCAACATCTGTCCTCCAAAATCAGTATTAATGTATTCTCTTCAAATTAGGGACTTTTGATTTTCCATGGATAACAAGAATATTAGCTATGCCTTTTTTGTGCCATTTCTGTTAAAATTTTAAACACCCTTTCGTTCAATGCATTGTTCAATTGAGCTGAGGTTGGGGGGTGAGAGGTCTATTAGTAGGAAACCAAGTGCACATCCTGTGTCCTCATATGGTATCATTTCAAGCTTGTCAATTCTTTTTTTTATTTTTATATGAATGCTTTTACTTATTCATAACCCATTTACTTCCACAAAGTAGTTGAAGCAATTCACAAGAAAATATACCATAAAATAGAAAGCTATAAATAAACTATAATCAGGATCAGAGAAATTGTAGGGCAATTAGAATATCAAGACAAGGATGTAGGTTGTAGTCTATATACTTTGGCCATCATTATTAAAGAGAAATCATAAATTTCACGTCAACCTTGGAGGCAATCAAAGAGATCTGTTGCGGGATTTACAACATCCATAAAAATAAACATGGATGTCGAGTGGAGAAGAATACAAAAGTTCCATGAATTTTTAACAGAAAACAGAAGAAATTGTACTCACTGCTTAGGGCTATGCCTCCATCTCCCCCAGGAATATGAGTGTTGTCTTTTCTGATGATGAGGGTAGAAAAAGTTGGTCAAGTACCACCTTGGGGGAAGTCAAATTTTCCTTCCCACATAAATCTGAGAAAATTTTCTTAATGTATTTTTCTAGATGAGACCCCAGGTGAAGCAGTAGAAGTAGCAGAGTGAAGCTATGTCCCTATAGCATATACAATAAAGATTTTGAAATAGTTGCTTCTCAGGACATCCCTCAAAGGCAACAAAGGACACAGCAACTGTGTGCAACCCAGTGGAAGAAATTCTGTCGCCCCAGATCATGTGGTTTCAGTTTATGAGCTCAAATCTTAAAACTACGCATAGGATTGAGAACAGGGAATGAGCTAGAACCCTTAGCACCAAGCTCCATCAGAACAGTGTCATGGTTGGAACGCTTGTCATGTGGCAGGCCCTTGAATGAATTGTTTTGCTTTTTACAACAACGCTCTAAGGTATGGGCAGTGGTCATGACTCTTGGTTGCAGGTGACCAAAGTCCAACTCAAACTACCTTACAGAAAAAGGGAGAAGGAAAGAGAGAGAGAGAGATTTATCAGAGGGTGTGTTTAAAAGCCCTGGGCTAGATGGAGCCTGTGGGCCTGTCAGCAACCACAGGGGCTGCCTTCTTGTCTGAGTGGGGAAAACGGCATCTCAGAACACCAGGTTTCTCTTACACAACCATCGACGCCAGTCTAGAGAGGAGATTCTGATTAGCCATGTGGGGCTCTGTGGCCTTCTCTTGGCTCAGTCAGTGTGTCTACGAGGATGTGGCCCTCTGATTGGCTGGCCTATGGGAGGAAGGTGAGTCCCTACATTGACAACATCACAAGAATCTCCTGGAGTTAGGGGAGAAGGAGAATTGCCCAGAAAGAATGGATGCAGGGCAGAGAAAAATGCCAGACAGACTCTGCAGTAGGTTTTATGATCCCTACTTTACAGACGAGAAGATGGGAGCCAACAACATCAAATGGCAAAGCCCAGATAAGATTGTGAATCCTGCTGTAGGCATAATTGGTTAGGTTACGATGTGGTAACCAGAAATAAAACCCCAAATTTAATGGCTCAGTGCATCAAAACTTGAGTTCTTACTCCCCTTACAGGCCTAACTCAGACTAAAGTTTGGGGAGGTTCTGCTCCCCACAGTACTCAAGGACCCAGCTCAACAGTGAAGGTTCTAGCATCCAGAAAACCTGGATTCCAGGCTCATACAGCAAAGGAAAAGAGAGACATGAAACACAGATTGTGCTCATTCCCCAGGATGCATCACATGCTTCTGCCTAATAGCAAGATGGTTAAGGAATGGGGGGAATGGAAAGGCTCGTGGGATGTACATGGGTATTTGTGAATATTAAATATCTCTGCCATTGAGTTCTGACTCCAAACCTTTGTGTCTTACCTATCTTACGTCAGTTGTATATTCCTTAAGTGCCACAGAAGCAAATGGGAGCAGGAAGAATTTCTAGGCAGCCTCTCACCCTAGCAGCCGTGAATGAGAAAGGGACGGATATACTAGACCCTCCTGTGATCCTATGAGAAAGAATTGAGAACACAGCAGGCTGACAGAGGCTGCTCAGCCTCCTGCCTTCCCTCCAGGAGCCACAGAGAAGGGGGCTGATGTGGTGACTGATTGCTCTGTGGGACTGCCCAGAGCCAGTCCAGCCAAGAGAGAACCTCCTTCAGGCTGCCACGTTCTGGCCTAAATCTCCAAAGCCATTGTGCTTTGAAGCTGCAATTGTGTTTCTGAATTTAGCTCTTTACATGATTTGAATTCCTGTCTTTAGTGACAACAGCAGGCTGTGATGGTAGATGCAGGAATCCAAGGGCATCTGGATTAATCTGGAATAATCTAGATAAATCCTTGCCTTATTAATGCCCACTGTTTTGATGTCAAACACCTACTTAACTCCATATCTGCAAGAGCCAGACTGTGAACCGTGAACACACACTTGGCCTGTTCTGGCCTCAACCAGAATCTGACTGAAGAGAGGGTGGTAGGAGGCCTCTTTCACCTGGACCCCACCTAGGATGGGGTCTTCAGAAGGTTCAGGAGGAAAGCTTAGGCCAAGAGGAAAAAGAAAAAGAAGGTTTCCAGAAGACAGTGCTAAGAGAAAACAAGGCTTTTAACTTCTTGGCTTCTCTTACCGTGAACCCTACCCTTAGTCTCATGGCCACTACCTGAGATGTCCCCGGAGGCTTCATTATTGAGCACCTCCTATTTTCACATACAGTATCTGTGGAGAGACTACGGACTCTCACTGACTATTCCAAACACTCCTGGACATTGTGCAGTGGTGAGACCGGCTGACACCTAAGAAGTGTCCGCAGAAGTGACGATAATCCCCAGGCGCTTGGGGAAGAGCCAGGAACAGCCAGTGTCTTCTTCCATCCTTCTCTTCCCGGCATCCAAGAGCACTCCGGAGACCACCTGTGCCAGAGGGGGAGAGATGTTCCACGTCATCAGACTTTACATGTGCAAGAAATAAAATCTGATTGTGCACACTGAGACTTTAGGCTGTGTCTGCTGTGGCCGTTAGCATTCATGAGCCTAGTGCAATGTGTAAAAAATCTTCATGTTTAAAAAAACATACAGTAATCTCTTTGGGAAGGTACTTTGTTCTGAAGAAGCTAATACTTTGTACGTAATTCTTATCTGCCTCTCCCTTTCTCAGGACTCTTCCATTACCTATTCCCAGCCTGGTGCTTGTGAACTTCAGTTTTCTGCTTTTCCTTCCCCGTGGAACATGGTGTCATTTGGCTTAAAAGAAGATGTACCACTTTGACATTGATGATAATGTCAATTCTGGTATTAACTACATTAAACTTGCCATGCTTATGCATCTTCACTCTCATCTCAGCACCCTTGCTGTTTTGTTAATATATACTTATTCATATAAAATAATAAGATAAAAAATAAGAACATATTCATAGGATTTCCTGAACATACCTGGCCATCCCAAACTCAACCGCTGGTCGACAAGAAGGTTCAATGGCTTCATGTTTTCTGATTTGTTTGAAAGTTTGAATTCAGCAGAAGTCCAGGGCTTGAGGGGTTTGGAGAAGAATGTCTGGCAGTGTGATGACACCAGATGGGAGCCCATAAACCTGTGAGGATATGCCTCCTGGGCTTCTGCGGGGGCCTTTCCAGCCTTGCTGTTCCCCACGCCTAGCAGGCTCACATAGCACACCATTACCTCACTATCTCTTTCTCAACATTTGGTTTTTTCCTGAAATGTCACATATGTAGAGAAGACTTTTTTCATCACCCAGGTAACTGCTCTCCCACACAAACAACAACGAGAACAAAACAGTGATATAGGATTTCGGGGGGACAATTGAGGCAAATTTCAATTTCACATCATATTAAATAATGTTAGTGTCTATTAGTGACTTTTTTTGTGTGTCATCATGACCTTGTGGTTATACGGGTGAATACCCTGTACTTGGGGAGTATTTGCTGGACTATTCAGAGATAAAGTTACATAATGTCTATAACTTCAAAGGTTTCAACAAGAACAAACACATACGCAAACATAAAGACATGCGCATACCTGGAGGAGGGAGAGAAGGAAAATGTGGCATAACAGTGTGGACTTAAGCAATGAAAAAAGTGGGTGTTCGTTGCATATTGTTATTTTAGCTTTTCCACAGATCTGAAATTGTTCAAAAGAAAAAGAAAAAACAAAGAGTCTCTACTCCCATTTTCTATCCTTTGTCGGTTTTCTGTAGAGCACCTCCACCTCTCTGAAATTATGTTCTTATTTATTTCATCAGTAAGAATCTTTTTCTTCCACTAGAATATAAGCCTCTGGGAGCAGATTTTTGTCAGTCTGATCAACCAATTCACCCCAAGCACCTAGACCAGAGTAGTGCTCCACTAATAGTTGTTAAATGAGTGAATGAATGACCCTCCTGATACACTTGGCCTATGCCATATCCCAGCCTCCTTAAGGACAAATCAGGGGAAAGTATCTTAAAACACCTCTAGCCCCCTAACAACCCAAGGACCCCCAAGACAACCAACCCATCAACAAATCTGACCTGAGTGTCCACACTCAGCCCTAAGGAACTACAAGAACAGGGTTATTTCAGTCTCAGTGAGAACATCACACAGGCCCACATGCTACAAAGAGAACTGGGAGGGCCCTTTCACTTACAAAGACACTTTAGCGACATCACCTACTGAGCCCTCCGGTAAATCCTACAAGACAGGTGGAATTCATAGGGAACCAGAACACAGAAGGGCTTTCATGACTGGCTGGAGGTCTGACAATTTTCATTGGCAGAGCTAAGATTTGCACCCTGCTCTCCTGACTTGGAGTAGTTAGCCCTTTTCACTATATATCAGACCATCTGAAAATACTAGTTACTAACAGGAAGCTGTTCTAATTGCCAAATGAGTTACACATATATATAGATATTTATATGCATGTGCATATAGATATACAGATACAGATATGTATATCTATATAGATAGATAGATAGATGTATATTTATATCTAGATATAGATATGTATATCTGTATATATAGATAGATATAGATATGTATATCTATACACACACATATACACACACACACACACACAAATACACACACACACACACCAAAACACATCCCAAATCAGGAGGGAGACAAACCATAAGAGACTCTTAATCTCACGAAACAAATTGAGGGTTGCAGACGGGTAGGGTATGGATAGGGCGGCTGGGTGATGGCCATTGGGTAGTGTATGTGCTATGGTGAGTGCTGTGAAATGTGTAAGCCTGATGATTCACAGACCTGTATCCCTGGGGCAAATAATACATTATATGTTTATTTAAAAAAATTTAAAAAGCTCATCCCAAAATAGTTCATTACATAAAAGAAAACAGAGATTGCTTGTCTTAAAGGTAGACCCTTGCAATGTACAATAACAGCTGCTTATTTTGTCATTGAAATGGAGGTTCTAGGGGCACTAAGGCCCTGGTTTTGAGCTAAGCCTGGGACCTTTAAGGCAAGTGCTTCAGTTCCTTAATCCACCAGCTTGCCCTTCTGCACTTCCGCCTCCATAAAGGCGGTCAACCCATTACAATAGTGGCCTCAGAGCTCTAACATCACACCCAGACAACACCTGACACCTTATAAGCTACACAGAGCCCTGTCTCAATCAATACTTGAATGGAAAGCAGAAACTGAAAAGAAAATTCAAGCATTGCAGGGTTAGTAGAGCTGCTCGCTCAGAAGGTTGCACTCTTAACCGTGAGTCAATCTGTGCCACTTGCCCGATAGGAAAGGGTGTCGGGGGGCTGGGGTGTTTAAAAGCATTGTTCTGTCTTATTCAAGGAACGGAGAGCCTGACTTCTAGGAGCCCGCACTTATTAAAAATCCAGTAGGACCTTCTAGTTAGACTAGAATGCCTTTTGATCATGGTTCAACTCAGGTAATTACATTCCCATCCAAACTTCCATGGGTCTCCAATTAGCTCAAACAGACTTGCAGAATTTGCTATAAAATAACATTAAGCTTAATCAATGCAGTGATCAAATAGATATTTTATATTTTAGAAACCTATGTGGAGGAAACTGACTTATTAGAAAGTCTACATTTAAGGTCTGTTTGGAGCGTTTTCCTTTCTCTTTTTTAAAGCTACCCTATTGAGATGTAATTAATATACCATCATTCACCCATCTTAAGTCCACACTTCAATATTTTTTAATACATTCACCAGACTTTTCAACCATCTACCACAACGTAATTTTAGAACATGTTTTATCACCCACGAAAGGAGCTCTGTAGTTCGCAGTCACTCCACATTCCCTCCGAACTTCCCCTTCCTCCAGGCCCCAACAACCACTAGGCTATTACCTAACTCTATAGATTTGCCTATTCTGGACACTCAGTATGTATGAAATTATACAATGTGTGACATTTGTAATGGGCTTCTTTTACTTAATATAAGACTTTGAAGGCTCATCCGTATCATAGTGGGTCTCAGTACTTCATTCCTTTTTTATTCTTAGCCAGGGTGCCAGTGGGTAGATATGCAACACTGTGTCTAGCCATTCACCAAGGGATCGACACTGAGGTTATTTCCACTTTGACCATTAAGAGGAACGCCATTATAAGAATTGATCTACCAGTTGTTGGGCGGACATAGACTTTTGTCTCTCCTGGGTATACACCAAGGACTGAAATTGCTGGCTTATATGATAACTCTATGTTCTACTTTCTCGGGACCTGCCACACTGTTTTCCAAAGAGGCTGAATCTTTTTACATTCCAGTTCCCAGGGTGTGAGAGCTGCAGTCTGCCCGTATCCTCCTCCCTACTTGTTACTATGAGACCTGGTTGCAGCCCTCCTTGGCGGTATGAAGCGGAATCCTAGTGTGGCTTTGATTTGCATTTGCTAGTGACTGATGATGTGAAGCATTTTTTCCTCTGCCCATTGGTCATCCATGTATCTTCTTTGGAGAAATGTCTGTTCCTATCCTCTGACCACTTTTTAAATTTGGTTATTTTTTCTTTTCATTGAGGTGTAAGAGTTCTTTTATTTTTTTTTAATTTTTTTTTACGACTTTATTTATTTGAGAGTGGTACAGAGAGAGCACAAGTAGGCAGAGCAGCAGGCAGAGCAAGAGGGAGAAGCAGGCTCTCCGCTGAGCAGGGAGCCTGATTCGAGGCCCAATCCCAGGACCCTGAGTTCATGACCCGAGCTGAAGGCAGACACTTAACCAACTGAGCCACCCAGGCGCCCAGAGGTGTAAGAGTTCTTTTTGTGTCTTGGCTATAAATCCCTTATTGATACATGATTTGTAGATATTTTCTTTCATTCTCTTTGTTGCCTTTACGCTCTCTTGATGGTGTCATTAGCTGCACAAAATTTTAAATTTCAGTGTAGTCTAATTTATCTTTTTTCTTTCTTTTGTCACTAGTACTGTTGTTGTTCAGTTGGAAAAACTCACTTTTTCTCCTGTGTTTTTCTCTTTTACTTTCATATGAATACCACATTCACAGCATTTCTGACATCAGATGTGCGTGTGGGAGGGGCGGTTTCCACAGCAAACATTTCTCTGACGCTAGCTGGGTGTCCTACCATTCAACTCAGTTCTGACACTATTGCCCAGGAGATATCATCAGATTCCACAAGCTAAGGGCTCAGGCCCACAAGACTGCCCAATCTTCCAATACCAGTCACAAGTTCATGGTGTTACTTGTACTTCTGACTGACTGACCATAAATTGAAGATTCCCATGACCCCCTCCTTGGGTTCAGTTAATTTGCTAGAGATGCTCACAGAACTCAGAGGAACATCTACTTGCATTTGCCAGTTTATTATAAAAGATTATGATAAATGGAGCAGTTGGTTGAGCATCTGCCTTCGGCTCAGGTCATGATCTCAGAGTCCTGGGATTGAGCCCTGTGTCCATCTCCCCACTCAGTGGGGAGTTGGCTTCTCCCTCTACCCCTCCCACTGCTTGTACTTTCTGTGGCTCTCTCTCAAATAAGTAAATAAAATTTTTTTTTAAAAAGATTATGATAAATTATACAGGTCAACAGCCTGGTGAAGAGATGCATTAAGTGAGGGCTGTGAGAACCCCAAGTGCAAGGGCATCTGTCTTGTGGGTTTGGTGTGGGTCACCCTCCTGGTACATGGATGTGTCCACCAGCCTGTGTGTCCACCAACCAGCCTGGAAGCTCTCCAAACTCTGTGCTTTGTGGATTTTTCTGGAACTTTCCTTACGCTGGCATGGTTGACCATTAATTCAATTCCCAGCCCTCTCTGCTCTTCCCAGAGGAAAGGGGATATGGTTGAAAGTTCCAAGCTTCTAATTATGGTTTGGTTTCTCTGGTGACCAGCTCTCATCCAGTAGCTTACCAAGCATTCCCTCATTAGAACAATAGATGGTCCTATCACCCCAGAGATTCCAAGGGATGTAAGAGCTCTGTGTGAGGAGCCAGGGTCAAAGACCAAACATTAGAACCAAAGCTGCTCTTTGAGCTCTTATCACTTAGGAGATTACAAGAAGTTTTAGAAGCTCTGTGTCAGGAATAGGAAGCAGAGACCAATATATATTTTTCCTTTTATTTCATAGCTATCTTATCCAAGAAAATGCTACCTAACTCAAGGTCATGAAGATTTACTCCTGTGTTATTTTTAAAGACTTTTATAGTTTCAACGCTTACATTTAGGTCTACAATCTGTTTTTCGTTCCATCTTTGTGTATGATATGAGGTCAGAATCCAACTTCTGTGTCTTGTGGGCGAATATCTGGTTATCTCACAACCAGTTGCTGAAAAGATTACTTTTCTCCCATTGAATTGTCTTGACATCTGTGTTGAAATCAATTAACCAAAAATGTAAAGGTTGGGTTTATTTTTACACCAGCAAGCCTCATATACTCCCCTACAAGTTCCTGTCAACTAAGTTGACTTGTTTTACTATTCGGGAAATATCTGATGTGTTCCTAGAAAAGAGAATTTGCAAAGTATACATTGAACCAGAGAGTATGACATCTTAGACTTTAAGCCAGCCCCTTCCATAGTTTATAGGGGATATTAATTTTCAAATCCCAATATTAAACTACTATGTCTGTAGTAAATATCAGGATAATAAGAGTCAGCCTATGTTGGCCCTGGGACTCTGCTGAGCTCTTTGAGTATCTCTGGCATTTAATCCTCCTGAAAAGATAATGAATTCAGTGCACACTCATCTCCTCAGACAAGGAAACCCGGGCTTCAAGGGGATTTGGCGGGGTTTTGGCCTCACACAGCTAGGAAGTCACTTCTGCATTTCCAATTGTCACAAGAGTGGACCACTCTCTGTATAATGGGTATAATTGTAGAGGTTGCCTACAAGTGACAGAAATAAGTTTCAATGTTCCCTCAGGGTCTGGGGCAAAGACCCACAGTGGCTAACTCAGCCCTGAAATGTCCTTGAAGGTCCCTGTTTAATCTTTAAAGTCATGCAAAATTTTCCATCTCCGTGATATGGGTGTTTATTTAAACTACCTAACATATGTGCCTATTTAAAATAAATCTGGCCCCTGAAGGTAATATATAGAAGTAGGGAATTTCTGTGTTGATGTCTCATCCTCTTTGTTCTTTTAATTACAATCAAAATGTTTCAGAAACTGTACATATTCTGTCTTTGGAAACCCTCTAGAACTATCCTTAGGTCCCCCTGAAAGAGCCCTTAGGGTCACAGGCTTCTGCTGTGACTGATGGACTCCACGTGCTCCCGAAGCTTGTCTATAAAACAATTTCCTTTAAGCAAATCTTATTTTCATACTGACTTGCATTATACCAGTGAAGATGTACTCCCACAGGAGCAAAGAACTGTAGCCCCAACATGTAATTTTGAAACAATTGCATCTGCAAGAAAAGCTTTCCAAAATCACATATTTTTTTAAAAAGTGTATCATTTTTGAAAAATAATAATAAAGCCAAACTAAGTTGCAAGGAGAACGAATCATGTGCTAAAGCTCGAAATACTGTGTCAACATCTGCATTTCCTTGAGGAGTAGCTTCCACAAAAGGAAATCTGTCTATTGTGTTCTCTGGGCTTTTAATCAATTGGTTACTAGTTTTAAAAGATTTTTTAAAAAGTTTAAATGCTGAAAAATTTTTAGTGCATTAATTAAGGATGATCTCTTCGGTAATCCATGGTCAGAGCCATTGATGTGTTTGTTTAATATTCCCTGTATTTTCTTCATAGTGAGAATGGGTTTTTTCTGCATATGTACATCTGCATAATCAAATTCTTTTCTCTGGGACATAATTTCCACAACTGGTATGCAGTTTTCTGACGTAGAAGAGGAAAGGAAAGACTTGCCAGTCAGCTGATCTTAAAATTTAATGATTTCTGAAGGTCTTTCCTAAACCTACAAATTAAGCTTGAGAGGGCAACGAAAGGGATAACTTGTCAAAGCAGAATTGCCCCCGACCTCGGACGGGCCTGGCAAGCTAGTGAAGTAAACAAAGCAGCAATCTGTCTGGAAGAGGACTGAAATGTGTCTTAGGAGGAACACATCCTAAGAGAAAAGAGTCAGAGCGTAATAGGAAGGCTCCATTAAGAAGGTTTGGGCCCAGCAATAAATTGACAGTGCTGGCAAATTAGAGAGCAGAAGAGCTTTTAATATAGTGACTATTAACAAATGTGTCATCAGAATGTCGGAGACCAACAGGGCCTGGTGCAGGGCTAACAGCACAGGGGACCCTGTGTGGTCACTGGAATGTAGACAGAAAGGACAGGGCTTGTGAGAGGGAGAATGATGGAGGCAGTAAATACTATGACTTCATTCTCTTCTCAGCCTCCTTCTTCTCCTGGTTCTTCCCATTGGCCAAACCCAACAAAATACCAGAGGCCAAGGGAGCCCATTGTTGTGTCCACTTAAATGTGGATGCCCTCCAGCCAGAGACTTCCAGAAACACATCTGCTATTGAACAATTAATTGGGTTTATTGCTCGTTACAACGGAGAAGAATGCAGGCCATGGAGGACACTGCTGAGTCTTAGTAAGGGGACATTAGGACTTATTTCTAGGATGGGGGCAGCTAATAGGTAATTTGGGAAAAGACTGAGAAGGAAGGGGCGTTGCTCTGGGCTGGATGCTAAGTAAGGTAAAAGCAACTTACTTACGAATTACAGTTTCAGCCTCCACTCGTTGCTTCCTAATTCTAGATAAGATTTATTCAGATCCCTTTCACAGAATTATCCCCACTTCCTGACAGCATCCCCTTCTTCTAACTAAAATGGTGGGCCATTTTTGTGGCTTAGACAATATTCAGTTTTTGTCTGTTTCTCCGTGTGATCACTGAGTGGACTCGCTGTCTTGGTCCATCCTGGTCACAGAGGGGCCTTGTCTGATGTTGGGTCCTATGCTAGTTTCCATGCTCAGTTTCTCCACACCCACCCTGGTGTGTGCTCTGGGAGGCTGATCCACGAGCAAGTCAAGCAGTCCCTATTTATTCTCCAGGACCCAGCCTGCTACAGTCGACTCGGCCTTGGGGTTCTCTTGTTGAATGTAAAATTTGCACAGAACCTCAACATCAGTTAAGGCCACAGAAGATGCAAAGTTCTGAGTCCACTATGATACTCGTCATCAGCACATGTCTCTGAGCCCAGCTCTCCATAGGGAAAAGTAGAAAGTGATAGAACTTTGGCAAGAAAAGCCACTTACAAAACAGTAGACCTACAGAGGTTTGCCTGGACTGTCTTCTACCAGAATATGACACAAAGGGGAAAGGGCCTTCACCCCCTCCTCCCCAGACCCCGGCAGGTCACTGGACATGGCGCAACCAGGCATTTAGAGGGTACAGGTGCCTTTGGGACGGTGTCTTGCAGAAGAGCAGAGGGAACTGCATTCCAGCGCATGTTGGGGAACGAAAGCTCAGGAAGCAGAGGAGCCTCAGCAGGGACGGATGGACCATGAGCATGGAAGGAACGCCCCCTGGGGACACCCAGCTACAAACAGGAGGCTTTGCAGGAAGCCAAGGTCTTGAACTATGTAGGAGACAAGGACCAGAAGAACTTGGACTCACCACTATCATAATTTTTGTCAGTATCCATGGGCTGGTGAGGCCTAGAGGAGCTTCATGTACGTATTTTTAACCACGAAGCAAACTCATTTTATATGCATTTAATTAAAATGAGCCTCTTCTTGAGTTTGGCAATGATGCACAATGCACTTTTAACAGCTTTGTGCATCATTCCCAACCTGTAAATGTGAATAATCATGCTTACTTATTTATAAAGTTCTTTGAGGTTTTTGGATGAAAGGCTCTTTTAAAGTACAAAGCATTAATTTTTCGTGACAGAGCACGATACAAGAAACGAACATGAAGCAATATAAAAATTTTTGTGTTCTTTCTTGCTTTAAGTTTTCGGTCGCTTTCTTCATGGGAACACAAAAGCCAGTCTCCAACAGGAGATCTGGTGTTTGAGATAACAGAGCTTATAAAGGACTATACGTATCAAATCCTAGATAGGCTTGAATTGGCTACTCCTTTTGATAATGCGAGAAATAAATGGATAGACAAGGTATTTTGTACAAATGAGCTCATTTCAGTTAAGTTGCACTGATAATCTTAAGAGTATGTAAATGGCCATCTATTTATAGACTCGTTATATCCATTTTTGACCAGGGCAAGCAAGTGAAGCGGTAGCAATAGTCAATCATTACAAGTAACTAGACCACAAGAGAAAAATGTGCCAGTTGCTAGGTGATGACTTTCAATCTATCATTTTAGGCAATAAATATAAGATGAAGTTATGAGGAGAGAAGCTATTCATAGCTAAAACTCTAGCTAAAATGGCTATTATTTATTGCACGGAACTGAAATCGGATGAAGTTGAGAAACCCAGCATATAAACTGAAGCCAAGATGCTACATGAGCGGACATACTTCAAGGACGAATCCAAAGGTAAATAGAAAGCAAGGATTTAGGGGAGGGTAGAGAGGATAAAAGGTTTAAAATAAAAATGGACTCCGTTCTGTCACGTATTATCATTTTCAAACCCTAAAAATAAAAGTGGAAAAAACATTTTTCGGAACTTTCCCATTTCTGAAAAAGAAGAAGTCTTTCATCCCCTCTCAGTGCCTTAGCAGGGGCAGTAATGTCTCTGGCACAATGGCATATGCAAATGCTCTGTAAGACCCTGTGGTCCTGCCCTCCGAGAGCACAGAAATTGGTATGGAAATAGAGGTAATGCAAACAAAATGGTCAGAGAATAACACAGGCATTGAAAACATTTGGTTAAAACCTATCTTTGCCCTTAATCAACAAGGAACTGTGGGCTCTATTGCTGGTTCTAGAAGCCTTCACTGTCTCAAACACAGCTGAGAATTACAAAGCAGATGAAAAAGCCTCCCTCGTTACCCATTTACTTTAGCAACCCCAATAATCTAGAACAGCGGTTCTCATACTTCCGTGTGCATCAGAATTACCTGAAGAATTTGGTAAAACACAGATCACGGGGTCCCACCCACAGACTTTCTGACCCAGTAGGTCTGAGCAGGAAAATTTGCATTCGTCGTATATTCCCAGGTGATATCCTGCTGCTGATCCAGGGAGCACATTCTAAGAATTATTGGTCTAAAAGATTGTAAGTAAATTTAAAAGCATGAAAAAGGATACTAATAATAGCTAGCATTTACTGTGTACCCACAATACCACCATGCTTCAGGTCCTCCTGGGTGATGATAGGTAGATAGGTAGGTAGATAGATAGATAGATGATGGATGGATAGCTAGCTAGCTAGCTAGATGGATAGATGGATGGATGTCTGATGGATGAGACAGAGACCAAGGGAAAGTCTCCCATTTTTATGTGTAAACAAACATAAAGAATAGACATTATTATCTCTATTTTACAGCTAAAGAACTAGAAGTAGGCTCCAAGAGGTTAAAACACTTGCCCACAGCATGTAAGAGGGAGAATACAGATTTGACCCCTGGTCTGTCTCAGTCGAAGCCCTTGTTGTTTCTGCCATCCCATTCTGCCTCTCTCTGCAATCACTGACTAACAACAACAACAAAAAAGTGCCAGCTTACAGTGTTAGAGGAGCTTAAAAAGCAACCAAAACCAAAAGGAAGATCACAAAATGCACAGCAGCCTGGGCTCTTTAAAACAAGACAGTCCAGCCTGCCCCTCTTCTGGCTGGAGACAAGGGACCAGTGGTGAGCGGCATGGTTTTATGACTTAGCGTGACCCTTGACAGTGGTGCAGGTAGCTGGGCCTCCCTCACAGCTTCCACGGTGTTACAGCTGAAGTGGAAACTGGCTGGCGTGACATTCCACGTCCACAGAAGGGACAAGACGACATGCTTCAAAATTATACTTTCTCTTTGAAAGGCTCCCTTTTCCCCCATTGACCTTTACCCCAAATAATAATGGTAAGTGGAAGCTGAAGGGCTAAGAACCTTAGAAAGTGCCTCCAGACCCTAACAAACACCAAAGAATGGGGGGCACGGGCTCCTCCCTCCCTCCCCTCTCCTCACATGAAGCGGGGTGCTTGTTTCTTAAGCCAATCAGTTTCTTCTCCTCTCACCTCTTTTGTAGAACCAATATATTCATCAGTCACCCAGAGCTGGAAGTCAATTCTGATTTCTTTCATTCCTGCCAATAAGAGCACATTCCCTATAACTATGCTAACACCTTTACTGAGGTGAAGTTGACAAACAATAATTAGGCTCCTAGTGTGTATACTTTGATAAATTTTAACACACACACAAATACATACGTATCTCCATGGAACACCCTAGATAGTGAAAATCACCATAACCCCTGAAAGTCTTCAAAGTTGTCTCAGAATTGGCTTTCCAGCTGTCCCTGTTCTTGCCATCCCAGGAAACCACTATCTGCTTTCTATTACTAAAGGTTATTTTGCACTTTTTAGAGTGACATAGTCTTTTCCTGTGATTATTGCCATTTATGTTCTTTTGTGAAGCATTTAAGTCTTTTGCTAAAGTACAATTTATTAAATGAATTGACAATAATCATTATTAATCATTTATTATTATTATTGAATTGTCTACATATCCTATATAAGCCCTTGGCCAGATATATGATCTGCAAATGTTTCCCCTCAGTCTGTGTCTTGTCTTTTCATTCTCTTATAGTGTCTTTGAGGAGAGGCTCAAAATTTGGTGGAGTCCGATTTACTTTTTTAACAGATCATGCTTTTGGTGTATCTGAAAGTTTTTTGCCTAATCGAAGATGACAAAAATTTTCTCCAATATTTCCTCCCAGAAGTTATACAGTTACAGTCTTCACATTCAGATCTGTGACTCATTTTCAGTTAACTTATTTTTATTTATTTTTTATTAATATGTAATGTATTATTTGCCTTAGGGGTACAGGTCTGTGAATCACGAGTCTTACACAATTCACAGCACTCACCATAGCAATACCCTCCCCAGTGTCCATAACCCTATCCATCCCCACCCATCCCCCAGCAACCCTCAGTTTGTTTCGTGAGATTAAGAGTCTCTTATGGTTTGTCTCTCAACCTGGTCTGATCTTGTTTTCATTTTTTTCCATTCCTTCCCCCTGCCTCTCAACTTCCTCATATCAGGGAGATCATTTGATAATTGTCTTTCTCTGATTGACTTATTTCGCTCAGCATAATACCCTTTAGTTCCATCCACGTTGTTGCAAATGACAAGATTTCATTTCTTTTGATGGCTACATAGTGTTCCATTGTGTGTGTATATATATATATATATATATATATATATATCACATCTTCTTTATCCATTCACCTATTGATGGACATCTAGGTTCTTTCCATAGTTTGGCTATTGCAAACATTGCTGTTATAAACATCCGGGTGCACTTGCCCCTTTGGATCACTATTATCTGTATCTCTAGGGTAAATGCCCAGTAGTGTGATCGCTGGGTTGTAATGTAGCTCTATTTTCAACTTTTTGAGGAACCTCCATACTGTTTTCCAGAGTGGCTGCACCAGCTTGCATTCCCACCAACAGTATAGGAGGGTTCCCCCTTCTCTGCATCCTCGCCAACACCTGTTGTTTCCTGATTGATTAATTTTAGCCATTCTGACTGGTGTGAGGTGGTATCTCACTGTGGTTTTGATTTGTGTTTCCCTGATGCTGAGTAATGTTGAGAACTTTTTCATGTGTCTGTTGGACATTTGGATGTCTTCTCTGCAGACAGTATTTCCTATAGGGCTGGTTTGGTGTTTGCAAATTCTTTTAGTTTTTGTTTGTCCTGGAAGCTTTTTATCTCTCCTTCTATTTTCAGTGACAACCTAGCTGGATACAGTATTCTTGGCTGCATATTTGTCTTGTTTAGTGCTCTGAATATATCAGGCCAATACTTTCTGGCCTCCCAGGTCTCTGTGGGTAGGTCTGCTGCCAATCTAATATTGCTGCCGTTGTATGTTACTGGCTTCTTGTCCCGAGCTGCTTTTATGGTTTTCTCTTTATCACTGAGACTTATAAGTTTTACTATTAGATGACAGGGTGTGGACCTATTTTTATTGATTTTGAGGGGGAATCTCTGTGCCTCCTGGATTTTGATGCTTGTTCCCTTCCCCAAATTCGGGAAATTCTCTGCTATAATTTGCTCCAATATACCTTCTTCCCCTTTCTCTCTTTCTTCTTCTGGGATCCCGATTATTTTAATATTGTTTCATCTTATGGTATCACTTATCTCTCAAATTCTCCCTTCGTGGTCCTGTAGTTGTTTATCTTTTTCTCAGCTTCCTTGTTCTCCATCATTTGGTCTCCCATATCATTAATTCTCTCTTCTGTTTCATTTATCCTAGCAGTAAAAGCCTCCAATTTTTTTGCACCTCATTAATAGTTTTTTTTTTTTTTTTAATTTCAACTTGGTTAGATTTTAGTTCTTTTATTTCTCCAGAAAGGGATTTTATTTCTCCAGGAGGGAATTCTCTAGTATCTTCCATGCTTTTTTTGAGCCCAGCTAGCACCTTGATAATCATCAGTCTGAACTCTAATTCTGACATCTTACTAACGTCCATATTGATTAGGTCCCTAGCCATCGGTACTGCCTCTTGTTCTTTTTTTTGAGGTGAGTTTTCCCACTTTGTCAGTGTATCCAAATGAGAATAGATGAGTGAGAGAACAAAATACCAAAATGACCCCAGTGACCCCAGAAAAATATATACTAACCAAATCGGAAGAGACGCAAAGCTGGCAGGGAGAAGAAAGGAGAATATATATATATATGTGTATACACATATATATATATCCATATTAGATATAGATATATATATTATAAATCTATTAGACTGGTGAATAGAACAGAGCCACACACTTGATTTGGGGTGTATTTTGATCTGTTAGAAGAAACTGCCTCCCGAAATTTAAAGAAAGAAAAACATATATATATATATATATGCACACAAAAATAAGGGTAGACACAATGAAGGGATGGCATACTACTGTAAAGATGAAAGCTAAAAAAGATTCTAAAAAAGGAATTGATAAGATAAGAAGCTGGTTGAAAAAAGAAAAAAAAAAAAAAAAAAAAGTAAAGAATGTGACCAGGCTGGAGACTAGAACAAAGCCATGTGCTAGACTTAGGGTATATTTGATCCATTAGAAGAAACTGTATCCCAAAATTTTGAAGAAAGAAAAGGCTATATGTATACAAAAAATAAGGTTAAATACAATGAAGGGATAGAACATGACTGTAACCATGAAAATTAAAAAGGATTTTTTCAAAGGTATTGATAAGATAAAATAGTCTAAAAAAGGTTAAAATAGGAAATTTTTAAAAAAAATTTAAAAATAGAATAAGAAAACATTAAAATTAAAATGAAAAAATTTAATTAAAAAATTTAATTAAATAAATTAAAAAATTAAAATTAAAGAAATTTAACTTGGAAAGACTAAAGAATCACGGGGAAAAAGCCATGAATTCTGGAGGTTGCATGCTCCTAGCTCTGGAGCGCCACAGTTCTCCTCGAACCCGTGAGCTTGGTCTTGGCAGATGTTCTTGCTGGTCTCCTCTGGGGAGGGGCCTGTTGCAGTGATTCTCAAATGTCATTGCCTGAGGCAGAATTGCACCACCCTTGCCAGGGCCCAGGCTAAGTAATCTACTTGGGTTCATGCTTGGGAGTCTTTGTTCCCTGAGCACTTTCTGTAGAGCTTTGGAGGACGGGAGGATGGTGGCCTCCTAGTCTCCGGCCTGGAGGAACCAAGAGCTCAGGGGCCCACTCCTCAGTGCACCCTCAGAGAAGAGCGGTCAATCCCTCCCATCTCCCTGGTCTCCGACCACACTCTGTGATCACCTGGCCTGTGACCGAGCATTTCTATCTCTGGAGCACAGCCCTGTTTGGAGTCTCCAAACCCATCAGATTCCTGCTGCATGCTCCTGCACCACTCCTCCTGGAGGAGGAAGGTGAGTCTCCCTGGATCTGCCACTTGTGGGGTCCCTGCTCAGAGAGCAGTGGTCCAACTGTGCCTTGGATCACAGTTTAAGGTAACCCCAAGCTGAGAGCCCCTCCTTGGCTCCATCTCTACAGCTGGCTTCTCCACTCTGATACCTGGGGTCTCTGCCACACCAAGATGACCCTGGTCTTTTTGTGTCTCCATGGGTCCTGAGACCACACTGTCCCCATGAGGATACCACCCGCTACTTAGCCTCTGGAGTGATGTCCCTCAGTGGAGCAGACTTCTAATTCTGATTTTGTGTTCTGCAGCTCTATCACTTGCCGGGAGCCAGCCCGTCCCCCCAGCTGTCTATCTTCCTATATATCCCCTTGGATTCACTTCTCCGCACGTCCTACCTTCCAGAAAGTGGTTGCTTTTCTGTTCCTAGAATTGCTGCTCTTTTTCTCTTCGCTCTCTTGTTGAGTTTGTAGGTGTTCAGAATGGTTTGATAACTAACTAGCTGAACACTTAGTTCTCCTACTGCTCCACCATCTTCCAGTTAATTTTTGTAATATGGCTCAAGGTACAGATTGAAATTCCTCTTTTTTTTTTCTTTTGCATATGGTTAGAAAATAATTCCACACCATTTAAGAGAAAATCTTTCTCCACTTTTTTGCCATCAGTTGGCCACAGGTGTGTGTCATTGGTTTCTGGACTCTTCTATTTTGTACCACTGACCAGTTTGTCTATGTTGATGTCATTATGACACTGTCTTGATCACTGACTCCATGATACGTCTTGAGATCAAGAAGTATAATGTTTGTTCTTTGCTTTGAAAGTTGTATTGGCTATTCTAGGTCCATCATATTTCCAAAGCTTTTGACTGGGATTGCATTGAATATATAAATCAACTTGCAGGAAACTGCTATATTAAAATACCAAGCCTTCAGATCCATGGGGATAGTATATCTCTCCATTTTTCAAGTTTGCTTAAACTGACTTTGGCAACATTTGTGGTTTTCAGCATACAAGTGTTATTCCTCTTCTGTTAGATTAATCCTTAAATATTGTAAGTTTCACCTTGTTGGGTTCTGTATATTTTTATATTCCTATAAATATTTGGAACCTTTGCTCTGGAATATAGCTAAGTTACTTGGAAATTGGAAATGGTTTGATTCTTTTGGAGTTTGCCGTAAAGCTTTGTTAGGCAGAACCAGAGCAGCACTCAGTCCAAGATTAATTTTTTCCCTACCAGCAAAGTGAAACCCTTCTGAGTACTCTACTTTATGCCTTATGAATTATGACATTTTCTATTCCTTGTATGAGCACTCAATCTTCCTGGTGCTAAGTGAGATCTTAAGGGCTTCCAGGTGGTTTTTTCCTGGCTACAGGGAGCTTCCTTACTGTACTGGCCATTACTCAGCTCAATACACAGGAGGATCATCTATAGACGCAGAGTCCTCTCTGTCCAGCCCGCTCTTCTTATCTGTTCTCCCATGCAACTCTAGGGGCTTGGGAGACTGGCCCTATTACTGCCATCTTTGTCTCCCCAAGTCACAGATACCACTTGGATCTACCAGAGTTCCCTTCCCTACCTCAAGCTCTAGAGCTCCTTCCAAGCAATAAGTTGGGGCCATCATAGAGCTCCCCTCATTTGTTTTCCAGCTTTCTGAGAATCCTCCCCTTCATTGTCTGATGTCAACTGTCTTAAAAAAAAAAACAAAAAACGTGTTTCATGTATTTGTCCATTTTTTCAGTTGTTTTAAGAGGGAAGACCAAACTAGTCCCTGTTATTCCATCTTGGCTGTAAGTGGAAGTCCTCTATGCCCTATAATTTTATTGTGTTTCTCTTCTATCCTGTATTTTCTATTCCACTGCCCCCATTGTTGCATTGTAAAAACAACAATGAAATAGCTTTCCTTTATGAAAACTGCTATGTGCCAGGGCCTGTATCACACATTTGATAAACATTATATCCAGCAACCATGACTGCAGATTGGGCTTATTTTTTTATTTACAAAATATCCCAAACATTTACACAAGTTGGAAGTGATACAAATATTCTCACCACCTAGAAGTGCAAATGCTAAACTCTTGTGGTATTTGCTTCAGCAAAAGCAAAGTTTCCTTTGTGACCTATTCCTAGGACCCAGTCCCAACCTTCCCTCCCTTGAAGTAGCCAGTGTTCTGGAGTCGGTATTCTTCATGTCCATGGATTTGTACATCCAGTGTGGGTTTTCTATGTCCATTCACTGTTGAGGAAGCTGAGGCGCAGAGAGGTTAAGGCACAAACACAGGGTTGTTCAGTGTGTAGCTGGAGAAGTTAAATTTGGAGCTCAGGTCCCTCTGGCCCAAAGCCACATACTTCCCCACAGGTGTGCGTTCGTCTTC
This sequence comes from Lutra lutra, assembly GCF_902655055.1. Classification (NCBI taxonomy): domain Eukaryota; kingdom Metazoa; phylum Chordata; class Mammalia; order Carnivora; family Mustelidae; genus Lutra; species Lutra lutra. The sequence continues at coordinate 21,736,892 of NC_062281.1, forward strand.
CTGAAGCTATGTCGAATCATAACGGTTCCCAATTTTGATTGCTATCCCTGCATTAAATAGAAGTTTCTCATCTTGACTTTTCAGCCTTGGCAAGGCATGACTCACCTGTCCCCAAGACACTGATTCCATGTAAAACCTCTTCAAATCATACAAAACCATTTGTTTTTTCCCTGGTAGTACGGTGACGAAAGAATGAGAAGGAAACAAATACCTAAAGCCAGAATAAAAATTCCAGATCGCTTCACCTTATTCAACTGTGTGTCCATGGACACTGCTGATTCGGACACGTACCATTTCCTTTTCATTATTCAGCCTCCTAGAAGCTGGCCAGACTAGAAATGTGCTAAGGCATGTTGGGAAAAAGTAATGAACTCTCTGCCTTAAGCACTACCCTCATCCCATGCTCTACTGACTGAGGGTAGCCCCCCAGGAGTTCCTTGAGGCCCTAGTCCCAGGAGCAACTTAGTGTCACGCTCCTGGGAGCACATCTGTTTTCAGTCCAGACTGGGGTGTATCGGCGGCATCCTGTGGGTCCCAGGGCTTGTAGATGAGCGAGCACTTGGCTGAGGACCCATGGTGTGCCAGAACCGACCTCGCAGGGCTCTACAGTGAATAGAGCAGGATCTCTGCTTTGGCAGCTCACAGCTGAATAGAACTGTGAAGAACTTTAAGATAATCTGTGAGGAACTGTCATGAGGCGTGGCCCACCCAAAAAAGGAAACACTTTGTTTCAGCCACCCTGTTCTGAAATGATGTGTCTGGACTACGTGCTCTGAAATAGATTGTTATTTTAATTTAGAGTTGGGTCCATTCTTTCTTTTTATTTTAATTCATTTCAGAGAGAGAGTGAGGAAGTGAGAGCATGAGCAGGGTGGAGGGTCAGAGGGAGAGGGAGAAGCAGAATCCCCCCAAGGAGGATACCCAACATGGGGCTCAATCTCAGGACCCCAGGATCATGACCTGAGCCGTAAGCAGATGCTTAACCGACTGAGCCACCCAGCGACCTCAAGATGGGACCATTCTAACTTCAGTAAAATGCTCTAGTATTTTCTTCAGAACTTGATAAAATTAAAAAAACAAACAAACAAACAATGAAAAGAATTAAATAGCCTGATTGAACCCATACCTTAAAATAGATTAGATGTAGGGGGCACCTGGGTGTCTCAGTCGGTTAAGCATCTCACTCTTGGTGGTCCTGAGACCGAGCCCTGCGTCAGGCTCCCCTCTCAGCAGGAAGCCAGCCTCCCCTCTCCCTCGGCCCCTCTTCCTGCTCATACACACACTTTCTCTCTCTCAAATAGATAAATAAATCTTAAAAAAATAGATTCAATATAATACACAAATAGATACTAATAATTAAATATATGTGTGTTGATTATTTATGTATATACAGTATTACAGTTTAGTAACTAAGCTATAACTAACACACAGAGCTAACTAAAACCCGATTATAGTGTGAGCCATCTGGTTAACGGTGTCACCCAGTAGGATGTCACCATCATGGTGAGGTCTAGCTCTTCTCAGTTTATCTCCAGGTTCTAGGTCTGCTTCTCAGTCCCTTTGGTGATTGGAACTGGTCCCATGCTAGACCATTTGCTTAATCTTTTATTCCAAGGCTGACATATTATTACACAGAATTGTCATTCTTTTTTTCTGTTATTGCTCTTAAGGTTCAGGTTTTAAGTTGTCACTAGATAGTTCCCTATATCCCAAGCTATTACTGTTCCTAATTTACTATTGCACATATGCGTGCAGTACTGGACCATAGGATGCTCACTAACCTCCGAGGCCTGCTCTGCACTACTGTCTGTTACACATAGAAACTCTACTGAAAGGTAGTGGTGTAAGGGATCCTAGAGGACACGCTGGACCTCAAGAAGGGAAAGAGCAGCTTCCAGGCTAAGTGCTCTCTGCAGAGTTTTCTGCATTGTGCAGGAGTTATTGATGCTCTTCTTTCTTCCTGGGGTTTCTGTGAGCAATCAATACATGCACATTTATGTGTGGCCTGCACTATGAGAACATGATGAACAAAGCACCATGGAAACATGGAGGAGAGAATGATTAATTCTGAAAGGACAGTGATGTTTGAGGGTAACAATTAGAATTTTTGGTCTCATAAAATAAAGTAAAATGAACAAAATGCATTGTAAAACCTTCAGAAGGAGGGGAAAAAAAAGAAATTTTGGTCTGGCAGAGGACATATGAAAGGGCATTCCAAGCATATGGAACAGCAGGGACAAACATATTCAGTTACTGAAGTGAGTGGAATGTTTAAAGAATGTGTGGCCCAGTGTGATTGGTGTAGAGAGGGTTTGAGATGAGATGAAGCTGGAAAGGGAGCAAGATTTCAGAGGTCCTTGAATGCCATGATAAAGATTTGAAGATTTGTCCTCAAAACAAAACAGAAAAAAACAAACACCTATCCTTCGATTTTTGCTTAAGCAGGTTTGGACATAATCTAATTTGCTTTTTCCAAAGGAATTTGACTGCAGTGTAATGGATAGCCTTGGGAGTTAAGAGACGGGACAGTGGGGGCGCCTGGGTGGCTCAGTAGGTTAAAGCCTCTGCCTTCGGCTCAGGTCATGATCCTAGCGTCCTGGAATCGAGCCCCACATCGGGCTCTCTGCTCAGTGGGGAGCCTGCTTCCTCCTCTCTCTCTGCCTGCCTCTCTGTCTACTTGTGATCTCTATCTGTCAAATAAATAAATAAAATCTTAAAAAAAAAAAAAAAAAGAGACGGGACAGTGGCAGGCAGACCAGGTAAGATCACTGTGGTAATCCATGCGAGAAACAAGAAGGTTCTCAAAGAAGGCACCTGAGAGAGTGAAAGAGTACATCTTTTCAGGTTAGATCACAGAGACTTCAAACAAATGGAATAAAGGGATTAAAAAGAAAAGAAGAATCAAGGGTGAAGTTTAGGTTTCTTTTTTTTTTTTTTTTAAAGATTTTATTTATTTATTTGACAGAGAGAGATCACAAGCAGGCAGAGAGGCAGGCAGAGAGAGAGGAGGAAGCAGGCTCCCCGCTGAGCAGAGAGCCCGATGCGGGGCTCGATCCCAGGACCCTGAGATCATGACCTGAGCCGAAGGCAGCGGCTTAACCCACTGAGCCACCCAGGCGCCCCAAGTTTAGGTTTCTGAATCAGATAACTGTGTAGGTTGTTGTATCATTAATTCATATTTAATATATAGGAGGTGGATACATTTTTGCTTGGGAGGAATATGGAGGAAGGGGAAAGGTAGAGATTCCACTCTTGCTTAGAATAATCTTTGGCTCATGGCTGGCCTTTGGTCAATCACCCTTCTAAAGCAGTATCAAGAGGCAAGGCAAGGTCATTTCTATGGCCAACATGGGGAATCAAACATAGTTCAGCCAAAGCAAGGCTCCGTGAACCACTCGGGTAACAACCAACACCTTAGTATGAGTCCTTTTAGGTCTAAGCTACCTGAGTAGATTGACCTTTCCTCTCCTGTTAGGAGGGAGATACTGGCCCCAATTCTTCACTCATTTCTGTGTCCATACCCTTTGCCATCTATCTTTGCAGTGTCTCCAACAGAAGACAGAGTGAGTCTTCTCATGACTTTGAATTTGATGAATGAGATGTTAGTAGACAGGATGCAAGCAAAGACCTGAGATGTGCTTGTGCAATGGGACATCCTTGCTCTTTTATATTTTACTTTTCACCATTAGTAATACTTTCCCCTGGGTGGATATTTCCCCTTTACCCAGGTTCTATGAGAAACATTCAAGAAACAGAACCAATCCAGCCACTGCTGCTTGAAGCCAGACTGCCTAAGCCCACATGAAGAAATAATTACATTACACCACCGTTTTTTGGCGTGTTTTGTTACACAGTGAAAACTAACTGATACAGCCATTGGGTAAACTATACGGTTATGGGTGGTAATCCTCTCAGCTCCTGTACCAAGCCTTCAGCCAGCTGGGGTGAGAGTCTGGCAGAGCCCCCAGCACATCAAATCCTGTTCTTCTGAACAGAAGCTGCAGTGGTAACAACTAAAGTTAGATCTATTCACATTTATTTTGTGACCTTTCATGGATTTTCAGCCACCATTTAAAGAGCATCCATTTCTGCAAATGAATGGCATTTTCTTATATTTTACAGATGACTGAAACAGAACTTCCTCTACCAGGAGTAGATTTTTCCATACCTTTCTTACTCCTAAATCAAGAAATTCTTCCTCATTTGAATCTCAGTTTCTTATTCTATCCTAAGCCTTAAATTCTTTAATTTTGTGTGTCGGGGGGCAGGGGGGTGGGTAAGGAGGTGGAGCTTGGGCTTGGCTAGTCTTGTTTTCCAAAAATGTAGAATATCTGGTCAGATGCCAACTTTAAATTCTTGAAGAGAAGTATTAAGTAAACTTTGGCCTTTCTTTCTCTGGGTAAACAAGCCAAACTCATTTAACCTTTCCTCAGAGGTTCAATTTGCCGATTATTTGACTGTTTCTTTGCTCTTTTCTGAACCTTTTCTACTTCGTTACATCTCTTCTAAGTTATAAAGACCAAAATTGGACATGGTCTTTACATCTGAACTGGTGCTTAGTACCTTTACTCTGGGGTCCTTGAGAATGTGCCAGGTCAGAAACATCAGGGATTTGCTCTCGCTGTGTTGTAATGGAGGGTCTGTGCTCTCCTTGGGATATCTGGCCACCCCTTGTAGTCCCCAGCTTGTGCTTTTGGCAATGGTTTTTGATACCCAAAGTCTTAATCTGTATTTGGTCCTTGCCAAGATCGCTCCAAGTTGTTGATGATTGCTCTTTTTAATTTTTTATTTCTTCTGCTGAGACTGGGATCTGTAATTGAGTTAACGAATGAGAGCCACATTAAATAATTAGAATGAAAACACAGCATTCGTATAATAGTAGTCAAAGATAGTATCATATTTAGGTAAGCACTAAGTATAAATAACTTACTAAGATACATAAGAATAAATATTAAGTTAGGTACTAAGTAGAGATACTACACTAAGATAGTTAAATACTACCATAACTTCATAGCCTGCCCAAAGGAAAACTGCAAACTGACATAACTGGTCACTTTTGTAAAGGGAGCCCCTCAAAAAAATGAGGTGAGGAAAATTAACAGCAACAACAGTATGTAAGAATAACAGCTAACATGTATTGATTGCTAATAGTATTCCAGGCACTATAGTATTTGCCTATCTTAAGTTTGGTTCCCCATAAAAAAGACTCATAGACAAGGAATTTGTGTGAATGGTCAATTCAGTTCTGTTCCCAGGACAAACCAAGAAGGGAGAGGAGAAGCAGGACAGAGAAGAAAAAGAAGTCAAGTAAATATGCAATTTCTGGCAAATCCCACCGTGGAGCAATATCACTTATAGTTGAGAATTATTGCTATAAAGTCATCAGGTTGTTGTGGTATTGGTGGCAAAATGGACAAATAGATAAATGGTAAAGAATAAAGAATCCAGAAATATATACACAAATGGCCAACTGATGTTCAACAAAAGGGGAAAGGTGGTTCAGTTAAGGATCATAGTCTCCTTAACAAATGATGCTGAGACAAGTGGCTGTCAATATGCAAAAAAAATAAAATAAATGAAAAATAAGGAACTTCAGTACATACTTTTTTGTACAGAAAAATAACTAAAAATGAATTGTAGGTGTAAATGAATAATTGAAAACTATGAAACTTCTTAAAGAAAACAGGAGAAAATCTTTGGAACCTTGGACTAGACAGAGCTTCCTTAGATAAGCACAAAAACCACAATCTATAGAAGAAAAATTATATTGTCCATCATCAAAATTTAGGACTTCTGCTCTTTGGAAGACTCTGCTAAGAGGAAAAATCAAGCCACAAACTGAAGAGAAAATATTTGTAAATCCCATATCTGATAAAAGACCTGCACTCATGAGATATAAAGAACTCTCAACATTTAGTTATAAGGAAACAAACAACCCAGTAAATATTGACCAAAGATTTGAAGATATATAGATGGCAGATAAATGTTCAACATCATTAGTCTTCAGGTGAATGCAAATTAAAACCACAAGGAGCTATTGCTTCACATCTACTAGAACAACTGTAAAAAAAATACACACAATTTCAGGTAGTAGTGGGAATGTGGAGAAAATGTAACTCTCATGAATTACTGGTGGGAATGTAAAATGGGACACCCACTTTTAAAACTACTTTGTGATTTCTTGAAAAATTAAGCATGCATTTACCATGTTACCTTGCAATTCCATACTGGGACATCTAAAAAAGAAACAGAGGGGGTGGGGGAGGGAAGGAAGGAAGGAAAAAAGGAAGGAAGGGAGGGAGGGAGGAAAAGGAAAGGAGATAGGGACCAAAACATATGTCCACACAAAGATTTGCACACAAATGTTCACAGCAGCATTATTCATAAGAGCTAAAAAGTAGAAACAATCCAAATATCTACCAACTGGTGAAGAGGTAAATAAGATGTTTTATAACATATAATGGAATACTCTCCAGCACATAAAAGCAACAAACTATGATATATGCTACAGCCTGGATAAATTTCAAAAACATTATGTTCTGCTAATTGAAAGAAGCCATATGCAAATGGTCACATGATTCCACCTATATAAAATGTAGAGAAAAGACAAATCTGTAGAGAAAAAAATCTATTTCATTCAGTCCACTATGGCTGGGTGGGGAGGGGGTAGGAATAGGGATTAACCACAAACAGCCATGAGAGATTTTTTGGTGGGAGGGGGGTGATGGAAATACTCTAAAACTGGATTGTGGTAATGGTTGCATAGCTGTAGCTTTTCCAAAAAATCATTGAATTGTACAGTTAAAATTGGTACATTTTATGGTATATAAATTATACATCAGTGAAGTTGTCTTTTTTTTTAAGATTTTATTTATTTATTTATTTGACAGGCAGAGATCACAAGTAGGCAGAGAGGCAGGCAGAGAGAGAGAGAGGGAAGCAGGCTCCCTGCTGAGCAGAGAACCCGATGCGGGACTCAACCCCAGGACCCTGAGATCATGACCTGAGCTGAAGGCAGTGGCTTAACCCACTGAGCCACCCAGGTGCCCCGTAAAGTTGTCTTTTAAAAAGATCATACTGTATATATAATTTTGCATTTCATTCTTTTCACTAAAAACCATACCATAAATATTTGTTAGTATCATTAAAGACAATATCTTGAAACATCTTCCTAATAATTGTTTAGCATTTTTTAAAACACACACACCCCCAAGTTTATATAATACTTTCCCTTTAGATTATTTGTAATTTTTAAAATAATGTTTTGTTTATTTTCTTTGTGCATATTAACTGTGTGACCTCAAGTATGTTAAGCTCTCTCAGCTTTCATTTTCTGATAGGAAAGTGGGCATAAATAGTACTGTTCCTAATTCTTAGGTACAATATGGTCATTGTAAGCATTGTATAAAGTCAAGTACGAAGCACTTAGCCTGATAATGGCAAACACCAACTAGAAGTTAGCCATCATTACTGCCATCAGCAATCATAAAACCTGAAATTCATGATTATGCTTCAGAATAGAATCACAGAAATGAAATCTCAGGGGTCATTTTAAAAAGCACTTTCGTTGGGGGTCACCTGGATGGTTCAGTTGGTTAAGCATCCACCTCTTGATTTCAGCTCAGGCCATGATCTCTGGGTCATGAGATTGAGCCCCACCTCGAAGCCTACATCTGGCTCCGCACTCAGTGGGGAGTCTGCTTAAGATTCTCTCCCTCCCCCATGCACTCTTCCATGTGTCGTTTCTGTCCCTCTCTCTGAAATAAATAAATCTTTAAAAAAAATAATAAAAGCTCCTCTCTCTAAATTAGAAGTAGGCAAACACATTCTTGTCTCTGCCCCTTTTTTTCACGGATACTGGAAACCAAGAATACTTCCTTGGATTCTTGCCCTGATGCTTCTGAGAGTTCCATGATTCCAAGTGTCTCAATCTCTCCAACCAAAACCCATCATTGCTGTGATTTCTCTCCCAGTGGGGGTAAACTGGTGACCTTGGATAAAAATATTGGACAAAATGACAATAGTAAATTATATTCTTCCTCATAGGGAACATAGTTGCCTTTTCATAAGGATCACTGGTGTCTCAGTAAATACAGAGGCTTGGAACATGGGGTCTTTGGGATTCTCTACCGATTGGGAGAAACATTGTATGTTCCAATCATAGACCATTTTGCATGTGGTTATGGTGCCCGAATTCCTTAGCGCGGTGTCCAAGACTCTTCATCTTAACCCCTTCTTTACGTCTCCAGCTCTCTTTCTTGCTACCACCTCCCTCCAGCATAAGACTAAAATCCAACTGTAGGCCCTGTCTTTCCCCAGAATGTGCTGTTTCCTGTCCCACAGAGCTCTGTCCATGAGGTTTCCTCGGCCTGAACCCTACCTAGGCATCTCTGCCCCCTTCATTTGACTAACTCCTACTTGTAATTCTGGCTCCATCTTAAATACTACATCTTCTTGGAAGCTTTCCTGTCCCCGAGTCTGCATTTGGGGCTCCACCTTGAAAGCTCTGGTGGCACCCTATCATTACGCTTGCTGGATTTAAATTGCCTGTTTATTTGCCTTCTTCCTGATCACATCACATGGCAGCCGTGGGGTTGCATCACTTTGATCTCCCTTCAAGAAAGAACTTGCTATTTAACTGTGAGGAGAGCAGTTAGCTGAAAGCCTCCAGCTGTTAATGTCTTCGAGATCCACCTCGACTTTCAAGTTGAGGCTTTGGTATTTTGGAGCAGCGCCAGCCAATAACTGAGCACAAGGGGGTACTGGGGCTAACGCAGGGCTTCTGGTGGGAAATCTATGGGCTGCCTGAGACTTCGTCAGCTCTACATTGTGGTCTGAGGCTCTCTCCCTCAGCCAGAGCTCAAAGACATTGATTGTAGGAGACTCTCTGAACTTTCTTCACCCCATTCACCAGGTAGAAAAAACCTGATTTTGAGTTTCATCTTCTGTTCTCAATCTCTCTCTCTTTAAAAGAATTTATTTATTCATTTGATGCAGAGAAAGAGAGAGAGCACAAGCAGGAGACTGGTGGCGGGCAGAGGGACAGGGAGAAGACTCCCCACTGAGCAGGGACCCCGATGAGGGACCCAATCCCAGGACCCAGGGATCATGACCTGAGCTGAAGGCAGATGCTTAACTGACTGAGCCACTCAGACACCCCTCTGTTCTCTTTACTCATAACACAACAAGCAAATTTTCCACTGGCTAGAGAGAATTTGCCTCACCATACTTTCTCCCTCCTCTTTCCTTCCACAGTGTCAACATCTGCTTTTGGGGAGAAAGGTTTTCCTCACCCTTTCAGTTCCAGGGTGTTACTGTCCAATAACTCTTGCTCCCCTCACTTTATCACTGCATCTACTCTCTGGTTAACCCAGTTAACACAGACTACAAACTCTTTGAAAGTGAGGGCCATATTTTTATGCAAATTTTATCTTCAGCTCCCAGAACCACACACAACAGGATCTCAGTAAATAACTATGACCGAATGAATGCTCAAGATAGTGTTCAACACAAGGTAATGTCTTGATCTTGTACAGTTCACACATGCTGACCAACAGTCAAGAATATTCTGATTTGGGGGCTCTTGGGTGGCTCAGTTGGTTAAGTGTCTGACTCTTGATTTCAGCTCAGGTCACGATCTCAGGGTCATGAGATCAAGCCCTGCATTGGGCTCTGCACTGGGTATGGAGCCTGCTGAAGATTTTATCTCCCTCATCCTCTGCCCTGCCTGCTCCCCAATGCACTCTCTCTTTTTCTCAAAACATAAAAGTCCAAAAACAAAAAAAAAGAATAATCTGATTTGAAGACTCAGATTCATATATGAAATGCATTGCTGTAGGAGTGATATAATTGTGCATTTTCAAGTAGGTATTTTCCAATGGTTGGATTTATGCCAAATATGTAATTTACCCTTTAGGATAATCCCATGGGCTAATGTAGCTGAGTATGAGTCATAATAGATATTTGTACTTAAAATTACACAATAGCTATAAAATTGTTATTTACTATCAAAATAGCAAAATTTAAATATTATTGTTTATCCTTGGAAATCTCATCTAAATGTTGTTTTATAGAATAAAATCCAAAGGCATTAAAATCTTTCAAAAGCCAGGCCCTATTCATTTGGTACGTATCATGCTACCATCTGTATGCAGTGTGTAGCTAGCTGGCTCCCCCAGTAGATGGTGAACTCCTTGAGGGCAAGCATACAGTGCACTTCTCTGTACCCCGTCCCTCCCACCCTCACCTAGCCCCCAGCATCTACAAGGGCTGCTTGTACTGAATATCAATGCATTTCACATGCAAGCTCCATTACTTGCTGATTGTGACCTTCATCTTCTAAAATTCATCCTTGTTTCTCCCACCTTACCCCTCTCATAAGAACTAGTAGTGAGATACGGAGATATTTCCTCTCTTCTCTTTCTTTGCACTCATTTCGGTCCCTCCTTCTTTCCCCCAACCTTCCTTGTTCCCTCCAATCTTCCCTTCCCCCCTTCCTTCCTTCTTTCCTTCCTTCCTTCCAATCCCCAAGCATTTATTAAATGTCTACTATGTCCCACACTATGCTAGGTGCTCTGGAAGCAGCAGTGAATAAAGCAGACCAGGCTTATGTCCTCCTGGACCCTCATAGTATTATCAAAAATAATAACCCAAATAACAAATATGTGCAATAAAGTTAGAAGTGAAGGGGAGTAATGGGCAAAAAAAAAAAAAAAAAAGAAAAAGAAAAATAAAATCTCCTTCCCAGACGATATCCATGTAAATCCCTGAAGCCTGTGAATGTGACCTTATTTGGAAAAAGGGGTCTTTGAAGATGTGATGAAGTGAAGGATCTTGAGGTAAAGAGACAACACTGGGTTATCTGGGTGAGTCCTAAATGCAGCTCTGCCAACATTGTGATTTTGGACTTCTGGTCTCCAAAACTGTGAGCAAAATCACTGCTATTGTTTTAAGCCAGAAAATTAGTCATAATTTGTTACAGCAGCCACAGGAAACAAACACAAGGGGATGTATAACTAAGGTCCTCTACTCTAGGCTGTGGGACCTAGGAAAAGACTGAGCATAGACTATCCTGCTCATGTCTTCCTGCCTTCTGCATTCCATAGCACTTTAGAATATTGTCTCATTTTCTGGAATCGACGTTCTTTCTTCTCTGGTTGGCACACTCCCACCTTTCTCTTGTCCAGAAATTTGGAGGTTAATTCTTATAGGCTTGATCTGAACCCCCTTTGCTATAGATTCTCTGAGGTCTGTATTCCACATTTCTAGAAAATCAACACCAAACTTCTTCAGCCTGGGTATCTGTAACACAGATAGACAGAAGTTGCTATGGTACACTTTGCCAGCAGGTGCTATTCTGTAACTCGGCACACCATGATATGGTGCAAGGGGCATAGGTATGCATCATGGGTCCTACATTTTAATTCAGCTTCGGATGCCAGTTGGTCATGTGATGAATGGTCAGGTTTTTTAGGCTTCAGTGTCCCCATGTGTGAAACGAGGGCTTGGGAGCGGTTTAAACTTAAAGTTCTCTTCTGGCTTTAAAAATAATCATAATTCTATAGTCAGATCTTTTTACAGTTATGAAAAATCTTGTAAATTAACTTAGGAGCCCTATAAAACTAATACTGTAAATAGGAAATGTACAAAGGGGCACCTGGTGGCCCAGTCAGTTAAGCATCCGACTCTTGATTTTCTCTCAGCTCATGATCTCAGGGTCATGAAATCAAGCCCCACATCAGGCTCTGCAGCTGAATGTGAAGCCTGCTTAAGATTCTCTCTCTCTCTGCCCCTGCCCCCCACAACCAGTGCTCTTAAAAGAATGAAAGAAAGAAAGAAAGAAAGAAAGAAAGAAAGAAAGAAAGAAAGAAAGAAAGAAAGAAAAGAAACCTGTTAAACCCATTACCTAAAAGGAAGAGGACTTAAACTCATAGGTACTGGGTGTTTGTTGGTTTCAGCCAGCCCAAATGATTCCCAATATCAGATGTACAGGTAATCACAGGTCTTGGATGTGCCCTCAACACACACGACTCAAAGTCAACCTTAGGGAATTCACTGGTTTTTGTTCCTAATGTCATGAGTTTCCTAGTCTTGTATCCATGGGTAAGCTAAAACGAGCTAAGTTATTCAACCAGAAGCAGTTCCATATCACACTTCTTAAATGATATTGGCAAGAAACAGGTCCCAGTCCATGCCTGCTATGGATTATTCATCATTTCAACAAATCTCTGTGTCTGTGCTCTAGGCAGACCAAGTCTAAACATGCCTCTTCTTCCTTCACTATCCTCTCTCTCTGCACCCCCCACACAAGGTATATGACACAGGATAGTATTAGTCACTTATATGTATCAATAGAAATTCATCAAGCAACTCACTTCTTTGCCTGACACTGCAGGAATCAGAAATGCACAAGGCATGTATGGTCCTTGCCATCAAAGAGCTTACTTATTCAAAAGTAGCCAAGCATTGTATTGTAAGGGCCAATATAGGCGGTTTCCAGTGTAACAGAGAAGAGTATTTATTTCATATTTTCTGCTTCTACGACAGAAAATATGAAATAAATACTCTGCTCTGTTACACTGGAATCTAGCCCAGATAAGCTGTCCAATTTACCATTGTGTTCCTAGTGCCTAGTCCAGTTTGCACAATAAAGTAAGCACACAACAGATGTGAATTGAATAGATAAATGTATGGTCTGAAGTAGGTAAAGATGGTCAGGGAAGGTTCCAGAATAAGAGAGACTTGAGTTAGGGTTTGAAGCATTGAGAGACATTAGATGTTACAAGGCAAGAGGGCTTGTCTAGAGGAATAGAAGCGAAGTTGCAGAAGCAGACCCGGCATAGAGATAAAAGTAGGATTTGGCTGCAGAGTTAATGCTGAGATGGGTTCTTCAAAGGTTAGTGTCTTTTCAGTTCATGACTTCTACACAGTTGGAGTCAGAGTCTGTGTCTAACATTTGTTAGTTTGGGCAGTGGAAATGAGAGGTTCAAGGACCTAGGAAAGATGCATGGCCTCCCACTGTGGCTCACTTGCAAAAACTTTCCAATTAGGTGCCAAGGTTTTTATGTGCTTCTACAGTCTCTGAATATTTAGTGAAAATCTTTAGTTGGGTGACAAGATTGCTATGGCTCTCTGCTATTGCCCCTAAAAAGGTCTTGTTTCATGAGGTTGTCATCCTAGAACATATACCACTGAGAACTGTCCAAGGGAGAGGCTTTTTCCCCAAGTTTTCCAGCAACAGTCATAAGGGATGACCTGTACCATGTTCAAGACCATGACTCTCCCTAACCCTCCTTTATTCTTCTTCGTAGATATGGTTCTTTAGATCTGAATGCCCAAATATGGTCTTCCTTCTTTGTTCACATCCTAATAATTTCCATGGAGTCAAGTGGAATCACAAAGATAGATTAAGTATGATGATGCCCCATTTAAGATCCATATGGTTTCCGTTACTCACTGAATTGGAACTAACACTCTTACTCTTCATGCCAAAACTACCAGAGTTTTTTCCTATCTCATTCCTGTCCCCTTAACCTACATCTCCACTTCTGTGTTTGTATTTTTGCCTCATGGAAAGTTAAACATCAGGTTATCTGTTGGAAGGCAGCTTGTTGTACAGGACATCGGCTGAAAAATGAAGACCATGGTTTGCGACTAGTATTATTACTGAGGAGCTATCTGGCCCCCTCCTGCCTAGGCTTTTTCCTAGGTAATAATTTTCTCTCTGGTAATACAGGAATAATCATACCTCACCCATCATCATCACAGAGTTACGAAGAAGAATCTAATGAGATCATACACCTGACAGCCTTTGCAAAATATAAGACACATTAGATGTAAGGATGTTTTCATTTTTGAGTCTTCTCTAAGCATATGGCACTCTCAATTTACTATGTATTTCTGTTCCATTATACAAATAGCTACTGAAATCCCAAGACTTTCATAAAACCTTAATCAGGAAATATTGACAATATCCCTTGAGTTTCACAATCTCTTAGAATTTCTAGAACTTATCTTTTATGCCAGTCCCTAAATTTACTCTTGCCCCTGTGACCAACACCCTGGAGAACTCAATAAATGTCTGTGGAATTAATGGATGAATTATTCAGCCTCTGTTAGTCAAGAGTATCTAGGCTATGCTGCAGTAACAGGTAAGCCCTGAAATCTCACTGGGGTAGCCCATCAAAACTCATGTAAAATCTGATGCAGATCAGAGGGGCAAGACAAGTTCTCTGATGACTCAGAGGTCCAGAGTTCTTCTGTATGTCAATCAAGACAGGGTTTCCAAGGTTTCCTGCAGGGAAGGAAGAGAAAGATGGAGAAATCTCAGAGCTCTTAACTGCCCTGTCCTAGAAGTGACACATGGCATTTCCACTCATAACCTGTTGGCCAGAACTAATCACACAGACCAATCCAAACTGCAAAACAGGCTACAGAATGTAGGGGAGCAAATGCTGTGGGCTGACTTCTCTGTGACACAGTGGCCTCCATCACAATAGGTCATTGCCTGCTCCATCCCAGTCTGTCCTTGGCACAGGGAAACTGCAATACACAAGACAGGGAGACCTCCAGATTCTGCAGAAGGGATGCTGAGGTGGGAGTGTGGGAGAGTGAGAACCCACTGGCTGGGCTCTAGTATTCCAGCACCGTGTACTATCTATCCTTCCACTCCCGTTGTTTATTCTTCAGCTGTGCTGTTTTGGGGAGTGTCCAAGTTTTTTAAAAGCATAGGACTGGGACCATTCTAATAGACCTGTGCTCATCCCTGGGAAATAGGACATGCTTCTCTTGCTTTAGCTCATGTCTGTTTGTCATGAGGTTAAGAAGCCTCTGTGGTTTCAGTTGGGAGGAGGAGGGAGGGAAAGAAAGCTGGGAGGCAGCGCCTTCCAGCTGGACTTGTTTGGATTGGCACAGTCTCTGTAAGCAGCCGCGACTCCAGAATTGCTGGAAAATGTGCTTATCACCCTAGGGGGTTGAGCAGGAAGGGAAAGGTCCCAGCTGATAGAGTCTGAATGAGAACTAATGGAAAAGGGGCCTCAGCCTTTTGGTGGATAAGCAGGAGGAAGACGTGGGGGTCTGGCTTCAGGGTATGAGCAGACTCTGATATGGTCTTCTCTACCCTTGCCAGCAGAATGGAAGCCATTGTTAGTTTCCATTGGATGAATGGAAGAAGCATGCAGCTATGTTTCCTTCTCCAGTTTCTTGTGACAGTCTTTTCCTTCTATCATTGAAGTTCCCTTCAACTTCAAGGAAATATTTTTTTATTATTATTATCTACCAAAACCCTGACACCAATCTTTGAGCTGACTTCACCCAACATTCCTTGCTTTTCTCATGTAGACCAGTGTTTGCTGAGTCCCTGCACTTGTACTTGGTACTTTTACTAGAATACGAGATCATCCATTGCCACACCTCTCTCTGTCTCCAGTTTTTCTTACACCTCACGGACCAGAAAGCTGTAAACTTCATCCCCCAGCCTGTCGTCGCTGTTAAGTCTAGATGCAATTTAGGGTTTGCCAATGAGATGTACTCTCCTGAGGCTGGTCAGCGGAAAGGAGGAGGACCAGTCCTCTTCAGTGTGGGTGTTGGCTGAGGCACATTCTCATCAAGTGGGAGCGTTTGCAGTGACCAGGACATCTGGTCTGGGAGCCAGATTTGACGCTGCGGAGCAGTGGTGACAGTGAGAGTGGTTTTTCTGCAGCTTCCTCAATTGGGGGGCGGGCGGCTGCAGGAGAAATCGGAAGCCTCTCCATGGCCCCAGTTTTTAGTTCCTGCCTTCCTTCCTACAATTTTGTGACTATTTATTTCCCTATTTTAAAATCCGGTTCTGCTTGAAATACCCAGAGTGGTTTCTATTGCTTGCACTCATTTCCTACTCTATGCAGTGCTCTTATACACTCTCTCTCTTGGATTTGCACCGACGACATCCTGCCCAGAGTCACCCACTCACTCACAGGTGATCACAATCCGTATTCCAAGACCCATGCTCTTCCCACTACTCCATGCTCCCTCCTTCCTGATTGTTTATATTCCAAATCAAGTTTCCTTCCATTCACTGTGTCCCTGATTCCTGTATCCCAAGCAGATGTCCATTCCATACCTCTTCCTGTTGGCTCATTCTAACATCGATATTTACATTTCCCCTCTAATCTTATCTCCACAAGAAGAGAGGAAAGAAGTTAGCTTTTATGGTCAAGAGAAATACTTTCTATACTTTTGCAACCACTGCTCATGTGTATTCTTAATATTTGTTGGGGGGGCACTGTGTTAACCTATAGAGTATAAGATCACAGTAAAGAAGGGAAACCTTTGTTTCTAAATTTAAGCTGATGCTTCTTCTCACACCCTCATAATTCAATAAGTCTATAGGGTAATTATTAAAAGCACTCGTGGGAGATGAGAGGCACATTCTGGTGGAAGAAGAACCACCAAAGAAATGAGGGAGGAAGGTGGGAAGAAACCATATAAGAATTTACCCATACAGCAAGCCCTGGGTTTTCTTCCTTGTAGACCTTTGCAAAGATCACCCCTTTGCTTTATTTTCTTTTATCAGAGAGAGAGAGAGAGCACAAGCAGGAGGGAGAGAGAATCACAGGGCTCCATCCTGAGATCCTGAGATCAGGACCTGAGTGGAAACCAAGAGTCAGATGTTCAGCTGACTGCACCACCGAGGCGCCCCACCCCTTAGCTTTATTTTTCAGGTCTCTAAAGTCTCCTGCCGTTGTTCCCCAGCAGACATCAAAGTGAACCCCCCGACACACACACACAATTTACACACCTGCAGCCCGGCTAGGGAAGTGAGATCCAGGAGCAAAGATATCAGCTGTGCATACCACCAGTTTTCCTCAAAGGGAAACTTCTAAGTAATTTTCAAAGTTTAAAGGAAACTTGCCAATCTGGAAGCTGCTGGAAAAATCCAACATTACACTTAATTTCTTTCCAATCTAAGGGGAGAGACTTAAAGGATGGAGAAGCTATGGTTCACTGGATGGAGAACGCCAGGGAAATCAGAGCTCATTCTGCTCAACAGGAAAAGCTTCTCTAGGTGGCAAAGTCCAGTTTCCCTAACTTTCAGTAGATCTGTTCCCAAGTGCTGGCACTGGTGCCACCTTTTCAGTTCATGAGGACTGGTGTGAGGATCCACAAAGAAGCCAGTTTCAGACTGGAAGCTGGCAGGTGAACAAAGTGCAGGTCGGGGAGTAGAAGGAAAGGGAGGGAGAGGGTGTTGTGTAGGAGGAAGGAGGGATGGAGGAGTGAGGTCCCAGGAAGCACAGGGAGAAAGAAAGCAGATGTAAAGAACATTTCTGCAAGGGAGAGATCCCATCCCAGCCCCTTCAAATCCTGACCTGATAAACACTTCTATTTATTACTCAGATCTCTCATTTTTGCACTGATCAACGGGCAAGTCCTCTAGAATTGTTTGCAGTTTTTCCTGTGCCTACTTGGTTTCACAGTTAGGTCCCAGCTCCTCCAGTCTCTGTGTGGTCTCTGGACCAGCAGCAGCCCCTAGGAGCTTGGTAGAAAGGCAGACTCTCAGGCCCCACTCTGGCCACGCTCAGTCAGAACCCGCACATTAACCAGATGGCCCTCTGATTCCCGGGGGCATGAAAGATTGGGGACGGGTGCCCGGCAAGTCCGGAAATGAAAGAGGAGAAGAGAGTGACAGTGGGTGGGAGAGTGAGTTTGTGAGCAGGAAGCTGGTATAAAGGAGTGTGCCCCTGCCATAGGCTCTACTTTTTGAGAGCCTAATGGAGGTTAGGCGGTCGATGGGCTGGCGGTGGGCCATCACAAACCAGGAACACCTGGTAAGACCCTAAGCCCATGGGTCTGAAAGTTCAGCGTGCCTCAGAGTCCTGTGGAGAGCCTGTGACAACATAGATCACTAGTCCCTCCCTCCCTCTGCCAGAATTTCCTATTCAATAGTTCTAGGGTGAGCCTAAGAATCGGAATGTTTATCCCATTCCTAGGTGATGCTGACCGTGCTGATCCACGGACAACACTTTGAGAAAAACTCCCCTAAGCCATAAAGATAATCATAATAGAATATCCCTTCCACAGATTATTTGGGATAATTATGGTCTCAAATCCCCTATTGAATTTGCCATTGGAGACCAGACCACTTTACAATGACTTCCAGAAAGGGCCCTTCGTGGGAAAGCCCTGATGCATTTCGACCAGCTGTGTTGGGTTGAGAGCTAATGAGGAGGGAAGCTAACTAGAACGGTCCTACTTTCCCAGCCGTGTTATCCAGCACACCCAGAGACAGTGGGTTGGTAAAGAAAATTACACAGATGCGACCTGGAAACTGCCATTTCATTGGGGAAGGTTTTGCCTTTTCATTACAAGAGAAAGCTAACATTTTCCATCTTTCCTTCCACCAAAAGTAGGCACACATATAAAACCAGAGTCAATTTCTTACAATTTAGTAACCTCAGTACCAGCCAATTATATTCTGGGACATGAGAAACAGCTGTTGTAACATTAGAGCTCGAACAGTTCCATCTCAGCTATTTAAAGGGATAAAAGAGCCAATATTTTCATTCCCCTGTGATATTATCAAGACATGATAAACAACCAAGACTATAGTATTAATTACATTAATTTGGAGAGGAGAGAGACCACTTTAATTGCTTCAAGCTGGAGAATAATTTTTTACGGGCAGACAATCATTCCATAAATTCACATTAGAAAGGGTACTTTGTCTTTTTTCTATCAGCGGCAAAACTTCTGGAGGCAAAAAACCACCACCATCCCCATTTAAGATGGATTTCAATAGGAAAAAAATGCTCACTGTTGCTATGTATTATTTATTGAACTCTGACACGTAGAGCTATCTGATAGAAACAACCATAGGGAAGGCATTTGTCTTGAAATAATTCATAATCTGAAACAGGAAGTAGGATTAACACAGCTAGATTTAAATACTTGCTCACACATAGAATGGGTATAGAGCGTGCCTCCTTCCTGCCAGGGTTGAGAGAACCAAATGAATGAGGGACATCAAAATGCTTTGTAAGCTGTAAGGGTAGAAAAGGAAAGAGAAATAGCATTTATTGAGTGTCTTATATGTGAGGCACTGAGCCAGGTGCTTGACTTATATAATCATATTTTCATATTCATAAGAAATCTTAGGAAGAAGAATAAAAACATTAAAAAAGAGACTGTAATAAATAGTTAACAAAAATGCCAGTTTTGTCAGTGTGGAAATCATTCAGATAAATCGTATGACTCAGGCTAATTAATGGAATATGCACTAAAGGTATCCTCTCTCATCCCAAACACACAATAAATATTTGTTGATTAATAAGTGATCACATCCTGAAATCGCCCGAACATATGCTGTAGTTTTGGTAATGAAACTATACCTAAGTAAATCTGTCTGCTAAGGTTTCTTGGGTTAAAACCTACTTTTGGGGGACGCCTGGGTGGCTCAGTTGGTTAAGCAGCTGCCTTCGGCTCAGGTCATGATCCCAGTGTTCTGGGATCGAGTCCCACATCGGGCTCCTTGTTCTGTGGGGAGCCTGCTTCTCCCTCTGCCTCTGCCTGCCACTCTGTCTGCCTGTGCTCTCTCTCTCTCTCTTTCTGACAAATAAATAAAATCTTAAAAAAAAAAAAAAACCTACTTTTGGGTCTGGCAGTTGCAATGGAAGGGGAGAATCTGAGATGGTTCCAGGATATGGCTCCTAAGAGCTGTTGAATGTAGCAAGCGTTACTGTAGATTTGGACTAGCCATTTGTAATTTTGTTCCCAGGGAACTCGTTCCCAGTTTTTAGAAGTACTTGTTCTAGAAACTCTCTAAAAACACTGCTAACAGTGTTGCCCTTTGCCAGCCCCCACCCCCACCCCACCTGCAGTTGCTTCCAGAGTTGCTATGGAGCCATGGTGGAAAGAGGTCTTCCACTCCTCTGAATGCTTTGGAAACATATTTGAGGATAAAAGCAATTCAATACCCCATTAGTAATACTCACACTAAAGAAGAAGGGATTGGAAGAAATGGACTGTGCATTCCTCAGTTGCTGGAATCGGGGACACTGCTGTAAATGGGAGCACTCAATGGAGTGCGAGAAACTCCGAATATTATGAAGTTCTGAACCCTAAGATTTCTTTTTATGTAGGAAGATTTTCATAGCTTAAATGTGCAATAGGGGATTGTTTGGGCCAAACGTGGAGCAACTATCCGAATACCAAAAAAATCATGCAGCAAAACTGTGTATATCAATATGAAATAATGTGTGAAATATAAGAGATGATTTCAGTTGCAAAGCAGTATTATTCAATATCATCTCACTCCTGTTCAGAAATGCAAAAACATGAATGGGAAGATGTTTGATGATGGAACTGCCTGCAGGTCATTTGTATCATCTCCTTGCTTATCTACATTTTCCGAATTCTCTACAGTTTAACATGTAACTTGTAAAAATAAATTTTTTTCTGAACAAGTGTTATTTTTCTTAGCATAAGAACAATAAAAAATAATATTTTTTGGAAGCTTATGACTGTGCATGGTGCTTTATTCTTTTTAGGTCATTTCCCCCTCATAGTGGCATTCTGAGAGCATTCTTTAATAAGAAGAGGTGTTCCGCCCAACAAAGCAAACGGATCGAGATGCTAATTGCTGAATCCCATTTCTTTCTACCATGCTTCAGTCATCTGGAAATTCAACTCTTCCTAAATTCCACCTGTAGCCTCCATTTTGGAAACAGAGAGTAAAATTAGGAAGAATTGTTCAGGAACGTGCTGGTATAGAAAAGATAGTGACTGTAGATATAGATATGACTATGCTTACACCTGTCACAGAGTCCAAGTTACTGAAGCAAAACAGCTTTTTCTAAGTGAAAGCAAATGGAAGATCATACAGATAATAGTAAAATTGCTTTCCAATAAATACCTTTATTTTAGTTTAAATATACAAATGGGATGGAATAGGGTATACTCAAAAAGCTAGACACACTATAGCCCTGAAAAGCAACTCTACCCCAAACCAATAGATCTTCCAGGCACGTCCATACCCAAATGACTCCTCTCCCCCAACGTACTATTTTCTCTCGCTCTAGGAGACCCCAGGGAGACGACAGTATGATCCACATTTCTTTTGGGTTTGTTGTTAACCTGTTTTTAAAATCTTAATTTTCATAAACAGAAAAATAACTGCAGAAGAAACTATCTGAGGCCTCTCCACTATCCATTTTTCTTGCCTGCTAACATAATCCATATCATGTCTGGGTATTGAGCAGTAACACGCTAGAGAAAGTAAGCTCCGCTCTGATAGACTATTCTTAGTCTGAGTCAGTGCGATGGTTCAGTTTGACTGGGATGCGGGTTGCCCAGATGTTTGACGAAACTGGGTGTGTCTGTGAGTGAGATTAACATTTGAATCAGTTGATTTAGTAGAGCAGATTGGTCTTCCCGGTGTGGGTGGGCCTCATCCAATCCATTGAAGGACTGACGAGAGGAGCGAGAGGAGGCAGAGTAAAAGCAAATTCTCTCTCCAGGACTGTCTTCTCTTGGCGTTCAGAATCAGGCTCGGGGCTGTGACTGGAACATACACCATCGGCTCCCCTGCGTCTCCAGCTTGTTGACTGCAGATCTCGGGACTTGTGAGCCTCAGTAATCACACGTAAGCCAATTCCTTAGAAGAAATGTCTTTATAAGTAAATATATATTTTTAATACATATATTTTAAATATAAAAATTATATTTTATATAATAATATATAAATATAAATAATATATTAAAATAGAAATATAGATTTATATATTAAATAATATTAAAATAATATAAATAATATATACTAAAATATAAATATATTAAAATATATTTTAAATATAAAATATATCTTCTATTGGTTGTTTAAAAATATACATATGTAATCTTATATATATTATATATTAATATATATTTAAATATAAAAATATATCTTCTATTGGTTCCGTTTTAAAATATATATCTATTTATCTATATATAGATATCTTCCATTGGTTCTGTTTCTCTGCAGAACCCGAATGAATACAGCCAACCGTGGTCATGGTATTCTCTTTTGCTGGTCACTGGAAACCATGTAACCTGTTTCTGCTCAATGAAACCTCGAGAGAATGCTGGGGAGGGGAGGATGTTCTGGAACAATTGTCCTCTTTACTAAGAAAGAGAGCAGCAGAGACGGAAGCTGCTGTGGTCCCCCTTGCTTCCTGCTCCTGGTTGAGGTTATGTGAAGACCAAATGCTTGGAGCTGGTGTAGACATACTGTAGCATTACTGCAGATTTCATAGACACGTTAAAAATTGCAAAATGGCGGCAGTGGCGGGGCGGGGCCAGGCTGGCTCAGTCCGTAGAGCAAGCAACTCTTGATCTTAGGGTCATGAGCTTAAGCTCCTCATTGGGTATAGACTTTACCTTTTAAAAAAATCAGGAAAAAAGAAAAATAATGGCAGAGTGGGAAGCCAGAAAACCCTGGATTCTTCCTGGTATTGCTGCCCTGCTTCCTCCACCAATGCCAATTTCTAGACCACCTGTTAGTGAGAAGCTAGTGGTAAGACTTCCGTTCAAGCCCCTTTGAGTTTGAGTGTGCTGTTACTTGAATCAGAATTGCTCTTGATCAATCATTTCAAGCTACAAAATTAGAAGCTTTAAAAAATATATCATTTATTGATTTGTTTGTAAGACTCTGAAAGTCATCTCTGCAGGAGGACAAGAAATATATAGAAAAGTGGATCCCTTCCACCAGTGAAGATGTGTTCATGTTGTGGTTGGCTAGATACACACCTGTAGTGGGAGAGGGGGCCCGTGGCGGGGGGCCGGGAAAAGACTCCCTCTTTTCTATTGACCATGGCCCTGTGGGTGCCTCCAGATCGCTCTCAGACTTCAGAGTTATTGAAGGAAACATCCTATCAGCTTCGAAAGGGTGAAACTGGTTTTCTTTGGAAGTATAGTTTCATAGTAAATTTCATCTTTTCTTGTCCAACAAGAGAAACCTTTATTTTAAAAAGTTTCAAGTGGAAAAGCAGTTTATTGATGACCTTGGCCATGAAGCCAGGGTAGACGGGTGCGCACACCCAGCGTTGGGCTGTGGCAGCTTGCCTCGGAGCCCAGCCACCACAGACACCTGGAGCAGGGCCAAGAAATGGCAGGATGCAGAACGTGGTGACCAGGAGGCCACTTCGTTACTGCAGGCATACTCATTCTGGGAGAGTTAATGACCTCTCCTTAGAGCCAAATAAATTGAACAGTTGGGTGAAGAATTTAGTCTTGAAAATAAGGCCTAGCCAGCAGTAAACCTAGTGAGAATAAGGCAAATGGGTTCACGGAAAGAATGTCATAATCCTAACTGTGTGTTACCTTCTACTGATTCTAAGCAACTCTGAAAAATGAGTGAAAATCAACTCATGATAAAGAAAATCCCATTCTATTGGCGGGTGTCATTTCAAAGATGACTTATCAGGCTAATTAATTTTCACATGCTATTTGTTTCCAACTCTTTAAAAAAGTCACTTAAAAAACTATCTTTTCTCGGGACACTTAGCTGGCTCAGTTGGTAGAGTGTGTGACTCTTGATCTTGGGGTTGTGGGTTCGAGCCCTAAGCTGGATGTAGAGATTACTTAAAAAAAAAAAAAAAATCTTTTAAAAAAGTTTATTTTCTCTTCCTAACCCTCTTAGTATATTGGCATTACATTAAATTAGGGATTCACTCTGTTCATTCATTCAGCATGAATTTAAGGAGCACTGAACAGTGTGTCAGGCACTGTGCTGGGTGTCCAGGAGACAGTGAAAAGTAGATCATTCTTGTCCTTCTGAGGCTTCTGGTGGTAAATCAACAACTGAAATAAGATGGCAGCAGCATTACTACAGCATCTTGGCCAAGCAATGAACTGAGTAACTGACCTTCCTTAACAGAAGTGTCCCCATCACCATAACGCTAATGATCTGATTTAAGGCCCTACTTCCGCACACACACAAATGTCATACACATATAATACATGTAATATTCCTATAGTTTTCTGGAAATGGATTTATGGCAGAGGCGGGAACGACAGAAGGCACTAACTTGGGGATAACGTGCTTGCATTTTAAAGAGACTCCTTCCCTGGCGGTCTCCGGCACGTTCCCCCCGACGTGCCACCCTGAGAAAGGCTGATGTTGAAAACAAGCCTGGAAGGCTAAGAGACTAGGAGACCGAGCCGTGTATGTAGTGGGAGTGGTAGAATGCACCAAACGCTGTCGGAATGTGACAAGAGGGCATTTATTTTAAGGGTGT
Organism: Lutra lutra; assembly: GCF_902655055.1. Classification (NCBI taxonomy): domain Eukaryota; kingdom Metazoa; phylum Chordata; class Mammalia; order Carnivora; family Mustelidae; genus Lutra; species Lutra lutra. The sequence goes on from NC_062281.1 coordinate 21,761,140, forward strand.
GGGGAGAAAAATAAATTAGGCTGCAACTGGATTCTTCAGTCAGGGGCAGGAGTTGAGAGGTGCACTGCGTTTGTGTGAGGAGGTATTTTTTTTTTTTTTAAAGAACACCCAAGTGGAGAACAAGGAGATATAATTTTTCTTGACACGCCAGTGTACAATAAGAACATATATTTAGTAACATTCGCCTCCCTGCGCCCTCAGCAGCTGTTCAGCTCCGGCAAACACTCCTCCTTCCAGGCTGGGAAGGGGAAGTATGCTGCTAGAAGTTTCTAGAGTTGCCAGAGAGCTCGAGGCTGTGGCTCTGGAGCTCCCTCCTGCCGCTTGCAGGCTGCAGGGGGTCAAGCACAGCCTTGGGTTGAGAAGCAAGACAAGTTGTTCCAAGGGAAGGACCAACAGAAGAGGCTGGTTTCCTTTGGGCGGGAAGAGCAAGTCCGCTCCATTGGGCAGTCACTCTTTGGTTGGGCTCTTGAAGACCCCGGTGGGGTTAAGGTGCATTCCTGTCACTGCACTTTCTTAAAAGCAGGGATCAGGAAAGAGAATCTCTAAAAACCATCCCTCCTGCGCCTGGGTGGCTCAGTGGGTTAGGCCACTGCCTTCGGCTCAGGTCATCATCTCAGTGTCCTGGGATCGAGCCCCTCATCGGGCTCTCTGCTCAGCAGGGAGCCTGCTTCCTCCTCTCTCTCTGCCTGCCTCTCTGCCTGCTTGTGATCTCTCTCTGTCAAATAAATAAATAAAATCTTAAAAAAAAAAAATCCCTCTCTGCTCTGTAACACTAACTCACTAGGCCAGGTTTTTGGCTGTCGGGGAAATGTTTTCTATCTCTTGGCGGAGAGACCGTTGGACGTGGGAGACAGGCTGTACCCACTTCAGGTCAGGCCATCCTTATCCAAGGAGTGAAAGTGACATCCTGGACATCTGGTTTCCTGGGTTGATAGGCAATGTCTTGATGCTTTTTGACAGAGCCTGGGAGGTACAGGTGGCCATGAGGAGGTTGTAGTTGGCAACAAGGACTGGCCAGGGTGAAGAGAAGCCTTTTGTAAGTAATTGTGGTATCAGGGATAGGTCATCACTGGTTTGCTCATTTCCTCCCTCCTGGTATAGCATACCAGTGCAGCCTCTACTGGCCGCATCATCATGTCTTAAGAGCTTGGTAGAGATACAAGTTCTGGGGTCCCACCCCACACTACCGTGGGAGGCAATGTCTAAGACAAGACAAAGTGATGGGATGTCACATTCTAGAGGAGGTTACAGAAAGACTTGGCTATAGTCCTAGATGCACTCTCTCACTCACTTTGACAGAAGCCAGCTGTCTTGTTGCAAACAGCCTTTTGAGGAGGCCCGTGGGGCAAGGAACTGATGTCTAAGGCCAATAGTCAGTGAAGACCTGAGGTCTACCAACAGCCATGTGAGTGAGCGTAGCCTTGGACCTTCCCCAGTCAAGCCTTGAAACTGACAGCAGCCTCTGACGTCCCCCAGCAACCTTGCGAAGGACTCTGAGTCCAAGAACCCAGCTAGGCTGGGCCTGGATTGCTGATTCACGGAAACTAGGAGAGAAGAACCTGGTGGTGTTTTAAACCTCTCTTTTGGGTTCATTCGCTCTGCAGCAACAGATACTAACACAACTATTGAATCAGAAACTCTGTGTGTGTGGGGGGGTGGGGACTGGAATGTGTATTTTGACATGTTCTTCAGTTGGTTTTCATGCCCAGCAGTTTGAGGAGCACGACCATGACTCAGTGAGGAGTGGGGGCTTTGGCGCCAGTCTGCCTGGGTTCAAATCCGAGCTTGACGACTTCCAGCTGTGAGAGCGCACGTGGGTTACATAACCTCTCCGGGCCTCCATTGCTTCTGCAAAATGCTGTTAACCAGAGTACATATCTTTAGGTAATATAAAGAGGATTAGTCGCGTTATTATATTTAAAGCATTTAGCATATTGCCTGGCAACAGAGAGTACAACATAACCTTAGGAAAGATCCGCTCAACAAACATGTAAAGGCATCAACTAAGGGTCAGGCGTAATTCTAGATGCGGGAGTGACGAAGATAGTAAGACATGGTCCACTTCTCCTGGGATTATTGTCCCAGAAGGGAGACAGGCATATAGAGAATACACACAATAATGGCTTCAAGATGCTGGGCTTGACTTCCGGAGCCCAGCAGATGTCAGTTCTGTCGTGAATGAGGGCAGGAAGGAGAGGCTTGCTAAATGGGGTGCTTGGAGGGTTGGAAAAGAATGAAGGATACAAGCTTCATTCCCCACAGGGCCTAGCCTCAGTGTTTCTGAGTCTCCCCAGCTTCCATTTTATGTGGAAAACTGACAAAGCTGTCATCCCAAACAGCTTCCTTTGACAGAAGCTGCTTGAATGCAGGACCCGGGTGTCTTATTCACCAAGTTCCAGCCCTTCTGCCCTGTTTCCTGCGTCTCGACCAGGCAGCCTAGTTGATCTGGCCTTCAGATGTGGGCATCTGCTCTTCATCTCTCTGAAAGCTGCTCCGCCCACCGCCTCCCTCCGCACCCCCCAGTCCTTGCAAGTCCTTCATGTATCTGCTTAAATGCCTCCTCAAGGAAGTCTTCTTGGTCACGCTCTTTAAGTCACCCCTCCATTTCAGGGCACTTTGCATTTCCTGGGCAGCCTGTTTGTTTATTTTCCTGTTCACCATCCTTTCCCTGAGCAGCCTTTACTCTAAGGGCTAACACATGGTCCGTTTTCCTCACGTGGTGCATGCCCAGTGCCCAGTGTCCTCCCTGGGACATAGTAGGCATTCGATAAATATTTATCGAGTGGACAAATGAATGAATGAACATGTCCTTTCCCAGCCACTGGAACACTTCAGCATGATTTGCTGAAATGCCAATCTTAATCATGAAGGACATTAATTCAAATTCTGGGAGACAAAACTGCTGAAAAAACAGAATGTGAAACCAAGTCATTTTTACTCTAAGGGGCTGCTAGGGAATTGGGAAGGGATGTGGGGGAGGAGGAGGCCATTATACTATTTAACATTTACTAAGTCCTTCCTCCTAGATGCTGGGCACTGAATTGCTTTATATAAATTATTTCGTTTACATCTGAAATAGTTATTATCATGGGGGGAGGTACAGATGGGGAAACCAAGGCTTAGAGCCCTTAATTAATTTGCCCAGAGTTCCAGCCAGTCTGGTGTAGACCGTGATTGAATCCAAGTGGTCAAACTCCAAAGCTCTTGTATCCAGGCCTCCGTTTCATTCCAACTTCTCTACTGTCCTGCGTCCAATGGAATGTAGCTCATTAAGTAACTATTTTGCACAAATAGAAGTGTTTACAATTGAACAACTGTGAGACTGACACTATAACACCAGACAGACAAGGAAATATCAGAAAGGTTCTCCAGGTCACAGCCAGGAAACAGTCTCCATGAGCTCGGGAACCGGACTTGGCCAAGCTGGTAGCTCACTCTCAGTGGCCCATTCCCCCATCCGGGGGTCCCCCATGCTGCTCACAAGAAAGGAGGTCAGGACTGCAGGGGAGTGTCCCACCACCTCCAATTGATGTGAGTGACTTCACCCTCAAAAACAGGTTTGGTGGTCTCTTCTTAGACTCCAAGAGATTAACATTCTCCTTGTCAAGGCAGCATGTAATTTATAGCAATTGGCAGTTCCTGTTGCAAGAGTTCCAAGAGCAGACAAGCCAAGGGGGGTGACAGGTCAGGTCTGAGCTTAGATGGAGAAGTTCCTGGGGCTGGGTTGCGGCGGGGGGTGGGGGGGTGGGACCAGAGGTAGAGGTAGGGGAGAGAAGGTTTACAAAGCAATGAGGCCTGTCAGCAATGTGCCTGGAGCAGTCTTCATCTGGGGGTTCCCAGTAACAAGTCCCCACAGGCCTCAAAGAACAAGAAAGGAACCAGGCTTCTCCAGGCTTAAATGGGACTAAAGTCTGCATTTTTCCCACGTGATAAGGAATTACTGGGCCAGCAGCTAAGGTAGGCTAACCCAGGCTACAATCCCCAATAGGGGAAAATAATTAGAGAAATCGTGAATTATGCTTCTATGGGCAATTCCCTTCTCAAGGCTTACTCAAAGCCAGAATGTATATTTTTAATTTGCTCTGTGACATTTAAATATTCAGATTTTCAGAGAGACAAAACTTACGCTGAAATTTACATATAAATATATCAAAATATATTTCAACACGAGTCTTCTTCATACCTTTTTCTGATAGTTCCTGAGCTATCTGCACTTCCACAATGTGATCAGTCTCTGGGAAATGAAGAATACAAGAGTGTAAAGAGACAGAAGTTGAGGCAGACTTTCTGGGAAGTTGATGTCTTAGGGTGGACCTAAAGTTGTATAGAGTTTATAATTAGAGGAATGGTTTTGTTGGTTCAGACTGCAAGTTTTTAGAAATCCCCAGTCATGCAGACTTTTGTAGATGCATGTGTGCATTTTTACTTATTTAGAAAGGCTACAGTCTCCCTGAAATTGACCTGGAGACTTCCCCTTAAGAAGACCTCAAGAATCTAGAGTTCATAGATATTGGAGAAATTTGATCAGACTACCTTGGAGTTACCAAGGCACCAACCATTCAGACCACTACCTCTAGAGTTTATCTTCTCACCGTGCTAATAACAAGTTACCCCATATATTATACATGGATCACCACCTTCAGATGATTTTTGACAATCACGAAATGCACTTCAATCACTGAAATAGGACTGGACATGATTTAACCTCCCTCCAGCGAGTTGGCAATTACCTTAAGATCCTACAGGGTTTCAGTTATCATTGTGGGCATCAGTAATTATTATATAGTAACCTAGAAGCTCCAGATGATTTAAAAAAAAAAATTCTGCTGACAGAATGTAAGCAAACTTGATTCTACTGAGTTGAAAAAGAAAAAAAAAAAGGAGTCAAGGGAGCATCGACGGACTATTGCGTAACAAAACGCATTACAGTCTAATGGCAAAAATTGGCTGGAGTCGTGGGTGACTTTCTGATCTCACCATCTTCCTGGGCTGGCATTTCCATCTCTCATTTTCTCTCCATTGCTCATCTATAAATGGATCTACATGCAGTTAATAGGAACCCACACAAATTTAGCCACTTCTTCCTCTAGTTAATTACACCGTGGGGCCATTATATTATGATCATTTCTGTCCATGTTTGAGTCTGTGGAGGGTACGGGCCGTGTGGCACATGCATTGCTAAAGGGATCAAAGTCTTTGGAAGAAACAGAAGCTACCAAGACCAGCTGGCAGGGCCAAGTGTCTATGTCTTCCACCAGGGGTCAGTAAAACTTCTGTAAGACTCCCGGGATGGCATCCAAACTTCCGTCAGGGCAACGTCTGGGTCACTCTGTCCCTCCAGAAACATTCACCAACAGGATGTCCTATCACTGGGAATAGCAGTTAGTTCCAAGTCGGTAACCACATGCAAAAGGCACAGCTGAATATAAACATCTATGGGTCGGACTCTATCAAGTACTACAGTGAGCATCAGAAAGAGAATTCTCAATTTAAATTTGCTGTTTTGATAAATACTAAGGCAAGCTATCTTGCCTAATGAGAGCTCACAGGCTAATTGTCCAGTGACTACGGCTTACAGGCTTGACTCTGTCAGTTTCTTCTTCCCTTCCCGCCTCACTATCCTGGCATACAGTAGTTGTTATCACAAGGAACAAAGACTTTCAAAAGTATGACTAGATACATCAACTTGACTCCCTACCTCCACTTTTGCCTTCCTGTCAGCTAGAGGGAGCTATGAAAACCGGAAATCACATCATACTCTTTCCCTGCTTCAAATCCTCCAAGGCCTACCTGCCCTGCAGAAAATAAAATCCCAATACTTCACCCGCCGGCAGGGCCAAGGCCCGCTCAGTTTCCTGCAACTTCTCTGATCTCGTCTCCTGACCCTTTCCCTTGCACTCTGCACACCCCAGAAACAGTAGCCTCTTCTGCTGATGCTCTAACTCAGTGATTCTCAAAGTGTGGTCCCTGGATCTGCGGCATCAGCATCACCTAGGAAGCTGTTGGGAATACAAAGTCTTGGGTCACGCTGCAGATCTACTCAATCAGAAACTCTGGGTTGGGGGGTGGGTGGGAAGCCATCCATGTTTTAACCAACCATCTGGTCATTCTGATGACTGCTGAGGTTTGAAAAGCAGCTCTAATTTTTCAAACTCACTTCCGCCTCCAGACCTTTGTGCTAGCGAGGCCCTTTACCTGGTGCACCCTTCCCAGGGCCCTTGCCTCATCATTGAGACAGCAGCTGAAATGTTAGCTCCTTGGAGAGACTTTCCGTAGCCTCCCTAGCCTCCTATTCAATGTGCAGCTCCCTGCCTTTCCTCTCCCCACTCTATGCCATAATCCTTTGATTCAAACTATCTGAAATTATCTTGCCTATTTCTTTACTTGCTATTTTATTACCTCCCCCATTAGAATGAGAGCAGACACCTTATCTACTTTTATCCCCTGGATATCCCCTAGAAACATGCCTTGCACATAGGAAACTCTCGATAAAAGTTTCTTAAATTCATGTCTATGAGTTTTGTTTTGTTTTGTTTCATTTTGTTTTGATCAGGCTGTCTTGAAGAAGAGAGGTAGATTACATTCTCTAAAGGAAGCTGCAGTGTTGTGGCAAAACCCAGGGATGGAGTCAGAAGATGAAAGTCAAATTCTAAATTCTCCACTTGAAAATCAACTGACCTTGGGTAAGTCATTTAACTCGGTTAGGTACTCTTGCCTCCTGCGGACATTTAGCAATGTCTAGAGATGGTTTTGTGTCAGCTGGAGAAGCAGGTGGGAGTGGAGCGTGCTGTGGGCCCAGATGGGGAGAGGCCAGGGATGTGCTAAACAGCCCACAGGGCAGGGGCTAGTCCCCTGCAACGAAGAATTGTGCTGAGCACAGTGTCAGCCATGCCCAGGCTAAGGGAGACTGAACTAGCGCCCTTCTCATTAGTAAAACAGAGATCATTTTCTCTTTCTAATCCATGGCGTGCTCATGATGCTTGAGTATAAGTCTTCTCATAAAAGTGTTTTATAAATGACAAAGGACTATAGACAAGTAAGCTTCAGTGTCGAGCCCCATGCCTTATGCAGAATGGATGCTCCAAAAATATTTGTTCAATGAATGAATGAATGAATTGCCAGGAGTCCCTTCCCAAGATTGAGCTTTGGTTTTCTCATTTGTGACTGAGGAAAAGGATAGTACTATGTGCGTTGGGGACCTTATGAGGTCGCAGAGACACTGTGTATTGGTCTACGCAGGGCATCTCAGACTGTTTCAAGTAGTAAGGTATCACGAGGTCCTGACCTGTGTTTTCTGGATGGGACCCTCAAGGCCTGGAGTTCAGAAACAAGACGCTCCGGGTTTCCCCAGGTTCCGGCGCCAGTTTCCTGGTCAGGAATCTCTCCACTCCTCCACGATGCCCCGAATCTTTTTGTCCTGCTTGTCATTTCTCACCTTCTGCAACCAATCAGCATATACCCAGCACGGTTTCCAGCCGTTTTAGGAGCTGGGAATACTTACTGCAGAGACCTCACCTCACCTAAACATGAAAGTGTGTGGACATCAAATGAAAAAAAATTTAAAAAGAGTATATAGCTTTATGAAAATTGGATTGTCTTATCAGTCACCCTCAAGTTATATTTTAGATAACTTAAACATGAATTAACTTCAGCATTTTAGTTTGTTTTTCCATTTTGGAGTCAGTTATTTTCTCTGATAGCAAATATAATCATAGGCCTTTGAAAAGCATTTGTGTCTTTGATGCTTTATACACTAAAAAAGTCTTCTTTGCTTTTTGTCCATTGGTGGGTTTCCCTTCTTCCCTTTTCCTGTTTCCTTGAAACAGTCAGTGACCATTCCGGAGTCTATAAAGCATCTGGAAATAGTAGTGTGTTTGGTGGGTGATAGTTCATGTAATTGAATGTTGTCAACTTACAAACATGATCTTGTATCCGTATTTGTCCAAGAGTGTGATGACCAGACCTCACGTTTGCTCTGTGCATTGTGGACTGCAAAGGGCTTTCTCATAAATTATCCATTTGTTCTCATTTGATTCTCACAGTGGTCCAGTGAACTGAGCATGACAGATATTAAAGTTACTCTTGATTTTACCAAGAAGAATCCAAAGCTTAGGGAAGTGTAGGGACTCGTTCAAGGTTATAGAGAAAGTGTCAGAGCCAAGATGAGAATCCACATCTCCTGGATTTCTTGGGTGCTATGCTATTTTCAGGTCTTTAGTTGGCTGTGGGGAAAGAATTATTCCTGGAAAAGGAGATTAAGCAAGACTTGAGCACTGGGATAACTTTGGGGTGTGTGTGTGTGTTTGTGTGTGCATGTGTGTGTGTGTGTGTTTATGCATGCACGTATGTGCGTGTGTGTGTTATAATAGAACACTAGCCTCGAACATTCTCTATGTGTTCTATAGACAATGAGATCAAATTAATTAAATAGTTCAACACATACTTATTTAGTGATGGGCACTGTTGTGGGTGCTGGGGATATAGCAGATAACAAAAAGACCACATCCTTGACTCATGGAGCTCATATACAGCAGATAAGTGATAAATTAGTAATCAATATATAGTACGGTGGATGTTGATTACTGTTAAGGAAAAAAATAATAAAGCAGGGTGAGGGGGTGGGAAAAAGGGGGAGGGATTGCTATTTTATTTAGGTAGGTCAAAGGTGGCCTCAACAGTAATGTGGCATTTGAAAAGATACTTAAAAGAAGTGAGGGAGTGCTAGTCATGTGGATACTGAGGGCACACTGGGAGAGATGAGGATGTGCAAAGTCCCTGAGGCAGCAACATGTTTGTACACATGAGAAACAGCAAGGAAACCAACCTGCCTGGGAGAGAAAGAGTAGATTGGGATGGAGGGAGAGTTTTTGGCAGGATATGAGGTGAGAGGCATCTGGAAAGGAGAAGGAAGACAGGGAAGATCCTGAAGGATCTTATAGGTCACTGTGAGGGCTTTGGTTCTTACTCTAAGAGAGACAGGGATGCTTTAAGGACTTTGACCAGAGGCCTTACATGATCTGATATACAATCTTGGAGGATTTCTGATGATTTGATTGGCCCTCTGTTAAGATATTCCTGGTTAGTAATATCTCTACCTTGAGCAAGAGACTCGGTCCTGCCATGGGGCTTGGTGGTGGGGTGCGGTTTCTTTTCAGTCATGCTCAAGTGTTGTGGTGAAGTCAAATTTTAGTAATTCGTTCATTGTTCTCATCAGTGGTTGAGCTCCACCTAAGTGCTGGGAGCCACCTTGGGCTTTGGGGGTTCAAGAGTGAGATAGGGGCCCTGCTCTCAGGGAGCTTCTCCCACAATGAAGAAATACGGACAGTGAACAAGTGAACCAGTAAAAGATTTGAGCTAGTGAAAAGGGCTACGAAGAAAACAGAACAGAGGGAGGTGAAATGATGATGCCATTGTAAGGGCTACTTTAGATTTCAGTATGATTTTGAAGTGCAGAACTTAGGCAAAAAAAAAAAAGTTACACATGTGAAACAATTTACAGTTTATAAATTCAAAGGTGGCAAAAAAAAAAAAAAAAGTGTGAGTTATTCTGACTTTTTAAATGAGAAGCTGAGGTTCCATGAGATTAGGCCACATGCCCAAGGCCCTAGTAAATGGCACATTTGGGATCTGAGTCCGAGTGTTCTCTAATTTTCAGTACCAAAACATTTCTCACAGTGTGTACCACTATGAAACAGACAGTAGGGCTGGGTAACCCTGGGGCATGGGATAAGGGAATGAATGAGCCGTGGTTAGGCAAGACAGGAAGCATGTGCCAAAGCCGGAAGAGAATGCGAAAGAATAAGGACGGTAGCTGGCTCCCCCTAAGGTCACATAGGACCACGGATAGGATGTAGAGGGGCTGACATCCTCACATGCCCACTTCCCCTAGGACCCAGATAATGTGCACCCTGATCTCAGCAGAAGGATCCCTGCCTTGGATGGCTGCTCTCAGCGACCCCAGGCTGGGGAGAGCCCAGGGTCCCGTGAGGCTTCAATCACTGCATTGATCTGCATCATTGTCATTGTATGTAGGAGACGTCTGAAACCTCATTTCTGTCCCAGGCCTCTCCAAATCGTGCCGGGGGTACAAATCAAACCTGGAAAAGCTACCTCATCTTTGGCCGTTCAGAAATAGGGAGAGGCTTCAGGAATGTACAGTAATGTCCCGCCCATGCCCTTTCCCCCCTTTATTAAAACAAATCTAAAACAACAAATGTCTAAAATTTTCCACTGGATCCTTTCACCCTGCCTTGTTATAACCATGCCCTTCGTCCACACCCTGCTGGAGTTTTTTTGCAGCCCGAGGGAGGCTGGGAAGTGTCTGTCCCTAGCTCTCAGTCACTCCCATAATAAACAATCACTAAACAGCTTGCTGCCCTAGGCAACTGTTTGTCCAGCTTGGCGAGACCCTGTGGACTTCAGCTAGGGAAAAGAGGGTGGGAGATGTTCTCTGTAAAGCAAAATTCAGGCTCTGAGGCCAGGGAGCTTGCCTTTGACCAGAAACCTGGTTTGGGATCTGGCGCATCTTTGTGGGACTGGAGGATACCTTTAGGGAGACTGCCGGTCTTTTTTTTTTTTTTTTTTTTTAAAGATTTTATTTATTTGTTTGACAGACAGAGATCATAAGCAGGCAGAGAGGCAGTCAGAGAGAGAGGAGGAAGCAGGCTCCCTGCTGAGCAGAGAGCCCGATGCGGGGCTCGATCCCAGGACTCTGAGATCATGACCTGAGCCGAAGGCAGCGGCTTAACCCACTGAGCCACCCTGCCGGTCTTTATCTAAGCTGTCTAATGAAGTTCCCTAGGGGTAGCTGGCGCTTGGGGCTGCAGTGTGGGAAGGCATTTGCAAGAAGGACCAACCATATTGCACTAACTGGAAATAAGGTCATTTCCTGCCTCAAGTTTCCCATCTACAGCTGGGACAGTTGGCAGTTCTACTAGTCATCCATTCCTAAGAGACATCTCCTTAGAAACCACCACCCCACCACCACAAAAAGAGAAGCACATCACTTTAGGGACTGGGACCAGCTTAACTTAACCTGTTCCTCTCCAGTCATTAGAAAAATCTCTCTTTTTTTCTGTGATTGGATCTCTTGGAAGCTTTCTACAGAATAGACGAAGGGGCTTCAGGGGCGAGGAAAGGTTTGCACACAGATGAGGATTTAGAATAGATGTCTCAGGACAGAGACACGAAGAATTGCAACGATTCCTCTTGATTGTAATATTTCCTTTTTATTTGGGGGAGATTGGGGCGTGTCCTTGGGGGCAGAAGAAGCAAAGCTGGGCTTTGTAGGGAACAAGGGACCCGTTTAAACGCTTGATAGGAAATTAAAATACTGATCCTCGGAGGGTCGAGGGTGGGCAGGGAGAGAGGCTGCTTCTGGTCGGCGGTCGCGTTCTATGAAGTCTCTCCTCTCCCACCCCTCGGGCTCTCCACGCCGCTCCATTTCGAACATCTTTCCCCAGGAACTCGCACACTCCCTGCTCGGGGAGGCGGTCCCGGCAGGCAGACAGGCGAGGAGACGGCATTCTCGGGGGCGCCCTGGGAGCGCCAGCCGGTCCCCGCTTCCTCGGCCGCCCGGTGCCCGCGGGCGCCTCTGGGCGGCGCTGGCTCCCGGCACAGCAGCCGCTGGCGGTGCGGCCCAGGCCCGGTCCCGGTCCCGGGCCCTGGTCTGAACGAGCTTCCCAGCCTCTGGGCCGTGGGGCTCGCACCCGGCCGCCCCGCGCTCAGGCCGCCCGCAGAGACGCCCCGGAGTCCCCGCGCCCCCGCGCCGCGCCGGCGCCTCGGCCGGCGGCCGGGGGGTTATGAATGGGCGCAGCGGAAGCACCGCCCCCCCCGGACGTGACGCTCGGCCAATGGCAGCGCGGGCTGCGTGGATGGATGAGGTCAGCGCTGTCGTGTCGGGAATGGAATGTGTAAGTGTAACATTCAGAACCGGGTAACATTCGGCGACCGAACGCGGCGGTCGGCGGCGATCGCGCGGGGGCCTGCGAAGCGCCGCTCGGGGCCGGCACTGCCCGCGGGGAGGACGCGCCGCCGCCGTCGCCCAGCGCCGCCGCCGCCGCCTCCAGCCGGGCCGCCGCGCGTCCCGGGGGCCGGCCCCGCGAGCGCAGGAGTAAACACCGCCGGAGTCTTGGAGCCGCTGCAGAAGGGAATAAAGAGAGATGCAGGGATTTGTGAGGTTACGGCGCCCCAGCTGCAAGATGCACTAGGCGGCTGAACCCGGGGATCGGCGGCTGACTTGTTGGCACCGGAGTGCTCTGCACGGGAGTGTGGATGAGTTGAAGTTGCTTTCCCGGGGCTCGTTTTCCACGCTGCCGAGAGGAATCCGAGAGGCAAGGAAATCACTTCGCCTTGCCATTGATTGGGCATCGGGAGCTTTTTTTTCCTCCCCTCTCTTTCTTTTCCTCCGTCTTGTTGCATGCAAGAAAATTACAGTCCGCTGCTCGCCCGCCCTGGGTGAGAAATATTCAGCCCCGCTTTCTCCCGTCCATTGTGCAAGCCAAAGATGAAAGACCGAAGGGGAGAAAGTTAAAGAAATCGCCCACATGCGCTGGATCAGTCCACGGCTTGGGGAAAGGCATCCAGAGAAGGTGGGAGCGGAGAGTTTGAAGTCTTTACAGGCGGGAAGATGGCGGACTGGAGCTGAAAGTGTTGATTGGGAAACTTGGGTGATCCTCGTGTTTATTTACAACCCTCTTGACCCAGGCAGGACACATGCAGGCCAAAAAACGCTATTTCATCCTGCTCTCAGCTGGCTCTTGTCTCGCCCTTTTGTTTTATTTCGGAGGCTTGCAGTTTAGGGCATCAAGGAGCCACAGCCGGAGAGAAGAGCACAGCGGTCGGAATGGCTTGCACCACCCGAGTCCGGATCGTTTCTGGCCCCGCTTCCCGGACGCTCTGCGCCCCTTCGTTCCTTGGGATCATTTGGAAAACGAGGATTCCAGCGTGCACATATCCCCCCGGCAGAAGCGAGACGCCAACTCGAGCATCTACAAAGGCAAGAAGTGCCGCATGGAGTCCTGCTTCGATTTCACCCTTTGCAAGAAAAACGGCTTCAAAGTCTACGTGTACCCGCAGCAGAAAGGGGAGAAAATCGCCGAAAGTTACCAAAACATTCTAGCGGCCATCGAGGGCTCCAGGTTCTACACATCGGACCCCAGCCAGGCGTGCCTCTTTGTCCTGAGTCTGGATACTTTAGACAGAGACCAGTTGTCACCTCAGTACGTGCACAATTTGAGATCCAAAGTGCAGAGTCTCCACTTGTGGAACAATGGTAGGAATCATTTAATTTTTAATTTATATTCCGGCACTTGGCCTGACTACACCGAGGACGTGGGGTTTGACATCGGCCAGGCGATGTTGGCCAAGGCCAGCATCAGTACTGAAAACTTCCGACCCAACTTTGATGTTTCCATTCCCCTCTTTTCTAAGGATCATCCCAGGACAGGAGGGGAGAGGGGGTTTTTGAAATTCAACACCATCCCTCCTCTCAGGAAGTATATGCTGGTATTCAAGGGGAAGAGGTACCTGACAGGGATAGGGTCAGACACCAGGAATGCCTTATATCACGTCCATAACGGAGAGGACGTGGTGCTCCTCACCACCTGCAAGCATGGCAAAGACTGGCAAAAGCACAAGGATTCTCGCTGTGACAGAGACAACACCGAGTATGAGAAGTAAGTGGCTTGGCTGTCAGGCCTGCACCGGTCCGCCCTGGGCCCTGCCCACCTTAGCTAGGTGTGCGCTGGGGGAATGGGGTGGGGCAGAGGGGCCCTCTGGCCTCTTCACTCCGCTTCCCAGCCTGGGACTGAGCAGCCTGCTTCAGGCCTGTGGCTAGGAGCGGGGGACCGAGAATTCGAGCTCTTCGGGCAAACCCCGGAGCACTGTCCTGGGCCAAGTAGGAGACTGTGCCTCCCTCTTGCTTGGAAACCCTTAAGGGCTGTGTATCTTCTGTGAAAGGTGTGGGTTTGAGCCGAGTTCGGAAACGGTGCTTCACCAGTGGGCGCGGGAGGGTGTCTGCAAGGAGGTCTAGGGGCCCTGAAGGGTCTCTGAATCCACCCACGGTCTGGAGACTTCGCCCCCAGATCTGTAATTTATTTGCTTTTCTCAGGAGCAGGGGGACTGCTTTCCCGGGAATTTCCCAGCCTCCAGTTGTCAGATTTCCGTACACCTTAAATTTACGTTAGCGGTGGAAGTGTTTTAATGTAAGGTACTAAACTTTCTGTGCCTCTCTTCTCCCTACCATCCATGGCATTGACTTTTGTAAAGGGAGACCTTAAGCTGATCCTGGCCTATGATCTTTCATTCGTTCGTTCGTTCGTTCGTTCATTCATTCATTCATGTGTATGTGTTTGTATGTTTGTATCCTGTGTCCTACCTAGGGAGAAGCTGTTTTTAAAATCTGGGCCTCAGCCGGGCTTGCTGTAAACTCCAGTTGCTAATTTAGATTTCCCTTTCCCTTTTGTCTTTATTATTTGCATGTCAATCGGAGACTGTTACTCTTTGAATGGGCATGAGATGCCTCCTTACCCTCTGTACTGAGGCTAGTTTTGTCCAGTTGCTAAGTAACTGAGTTGGATACTTTGTAGCCTTTCTTTCTCTTCCTTTTCCTTCCAGTGGCAGACACATGGATTTGGGGTCAAAACTAGTTTCTACAAATCTGCTTTAACCTGAGTTTGGTGGGTCTGCTTCCGAGTAGATGGGGTCGGAGCCCCAGACTCTCACTTATATCTGGCTGTGAAAGAGTTAGTGAGCTCCTACAGTGCATTTCCACGTTACGCCAGTTAAAAACCAGAGCAGCCTTGTGCTACCCAGGGAAGGAAGGGGGAACCTCTCAGCTGAGTACAAGAGGAACTGGCAGAGGTTGGCAGATTTTGCAATTGATTCATGAAATGCAGAATAGGGGAAACGCTTCGCAGACCTGATTGGCACAGGAAGGACTGTAGTGGGAAGGCAACCCTGAAAATGAAAGGTTTGATTGTTGTCTGTGGATTTCCTCAGACACTCGGGCCTCTGTAGGAGTGATTGGAAGGGAAATTAAAGTCCTCCTATACGGGATCATAGACACCAAAGGAGAAAGTATCAAACACTTGGATTCCCCAACCCCCAACACCTCTTGGCCTTCCAAGCATAAGAAAACCCGAGGCTAGGGTCAATTATGAATTCAGATTTTACTCTTCTTCGCGGGAGGGGCAGTTATGTGTGAATGTTGAGTGCAGTTGCGGTGGATTAAAATTTTCTCACAAGAGAAACAAACTATGGTTAGTAATAAACTGCTTTGTTTACACGACATTTACATTGACCTTTTCCTGTGGGTGCTTGTAAGAAAAAAAAATGCTTATAGCCTTTCAGGAATTCCTTTGTCTGGCTTGTGCTGGAGTAACTCGAGACGAAGTCTCACCTTTTGGTGTCTTCTAAAGCGGCCTCACCGAATTTTGTGGAGGGATCGCTGTGGTCCTCATTCTTCTAAAGGAACTGGAGCTGAGTTCTCAGTGTAGGAAATCTGAAGGATACTTTTATTTGGGAAACACCCTTGATCCCATAAAACGATCATCTTTTTTTACCCTCTTATTCCTCCCAAATAAATATTTAATCTCTACATTCCCTGCTGAAGCTTTTTCTAGAGCTTGGCAATGAAGGAAGGAGGAGCTGGTTTTGTAGAACCAATTAAATTGAACTAATTTTGGCCTCTTTGGGATTGGGCTAGGAAATCTGACACCCACGCTCTTGTTTTGGGTTTAAAGACCACAAGGGGTCAGGCCCTTAGGATTGGGGCTCATCGGAAAAGTGGTCTTTACTTAGCAAAGCAAGTTTGGTCTTTTCTCCTGAGCAGGGATTTTTTCAGCAGAGTCAATTCTGGATGGTTTTTCATGTTTCCCTTTTGCACACTTTCCACCTCTAACCTTGTTCACTGGGTTGGGATGGTGCTGTAGGACGTTCACGTTCGTTAGCCTGGTCTACCTGAAGTTTTAACTCATTCCTCTCATTGGGTTATCAGAACCTGTGATCATTGAGAAACTGTGCTTGCAAACATGATTGTCTTTTACTTTTGACTTTGAAGCCCATGAAGATGAAGACTGAGCCTGGAAACAGAGCGGCAAAGCTCATGCATCGTGAGCAATGGTGTGCTTTGCTTGGAACCCACAGCAACCCCTTTCCACCCCGTTTGTTGTGTTCTGGAAGTGAGTCTTGCATATATGTGCGATGCAGAACTCCACAGTCTGGCGCTCCTCTCTCTCTTCCCTGTCTTTGAGAAGGACGTGATAGTGATGTTAGCTCTGTGCAAGTCAGGGAAGTCTGACTTCTCATACTTGACTTTTGATTTGTTACCTTGGACGTTAGTTATCCTTTTGTGGAATGAGTTTTCGAGTCCTTCAGGGACGCTCTATGCATCCATTTGGCAATGGCTTTTAAAAACACCATCAGTTTCCATCCGCTTCTCTTCATGAGCAGGTGCCTCTGAAAAGTCTTCAGTGTAATTTGCTGCGACTGGCAGCCCACAGTATAAGTTTGCTTTGGACTTACGAGGTCTGATAATTAGAGTGGAGATTTATGATATCGTGGCCTAGTTAGGGTCCTACAGAATATGCACAGGTGTACCAACTGAAAAAAACTAGTTGCCCTTCGTGAAATTTAGCCTTATGTGATGATGAAGATGTCGTGCTAAGTGGTTGAGGACTTCCATCTCACATGCACTTTCTTGGAAATCGGACATTTTTTACTGAAAGTATAAGAGTGGCACGGAATGAGGGGAAATACTTTTCTCTTGTAATAGCAACAGTTTTGAGCCAGACCTCCAGGATTATATTAAAACATCCATTTTCATGACACCCATAATTAATTTTCATCAGTTGCATATATAATATATATATATATATATGTATATATATATATATATTTTAAGATTTTATTTATTTATTTGACAGAGATCACAAGTAGGCAGAGAGAGAGGGGGAAGCAGACTCCCTGCTGAGCAGAGAGCCCAACATGGGGCTTGATCCCAGGACCCTGGGATCATGACCTGAGCCAAAGGCAGAGGCTTTAACCCACTGAGCCACCCAGGCACCCCATCAGTTGCATATATTAACAGATGTAGGTGCTGGTGGCTAAAATAAGTCGCTGCAGTGATTATATGATTTGGAATGAGGCTTTTTAGAGCAATACTGTTTTTTCACTCCTTTGAGTTTCCTAGGTGTCCTTACAGGAACTACTCTGGTTTTTTTTTTTTTTTTTTGGCATGAACTTCATAGTTCAAATCCCTTCAAGGGGCATTATTGCGAAGCTTCAAATTTGGCTTTCTGAAATAGAAGAAAGAGAAGGAAATGAGAGGTGGCTTCTATCTTTGACCCCTCCAAGGAGAGCAGTGGTGAATAATTTAAGCAACTCTTCTGGGAACAGGCAGGATTTTATGCAGGCCTTTTTGATATCTTTTCCCATGTTTGCTGAAGCTCTACCTTACAATCTTGGTATTTTTAAGGGTCCTGAAGCTAAGTGATTGAACATTCAGCTTCCAGGATCCTCATTTTACAGGTGTGAAAACAGAGGGATAGAATGTTTGCGGGACTTGCATTAAGGTTAAAAAACTGATTGGTCAGTAAGGGTGGGTAGCCCTGGGATGCAGGCCGTCCGAATTTTCCGCATTGACATATAGCAGTTCATCGTCAATTACAGATACACTTGAAAGCTCTCCGCCAGCTAGGAGATCCTTTCTATAGCTGATTCTTGGGGGGGTGGGGATTTCTCTTGGAATCCTTTGGGGAGATGAGGAAGACCTTGGACAAACTTTGAAAGTAAAAACAAACAAAAACGACATTGATGCACCATTCGTCCTAGAATTTCAGGGGTTGATACACAGCCCCGTCCTCAGACTTTCAAATTCTTGCTCTCGGGCCAACCTTCTGCTTTTCATTGCTGACCAAGGTGTTGGTCCCTGGAGCTGTTTGACCTGTAGTCCAGGAAGGAGGTTTTTGAACCTTTCAATTTTGCCCTAAGGGATTTAGGGAATAGACTGTGAATTAAGCGAATGATAAGGGGAATACAGGTGTGTTCATAGAAAAAGAAAATGTGCACAAGTGGGAATTGTAAATGATTATTTATTTATTTCCCATCATCCCAGACTGTATCAGCAGACCCCTCGAGCAGGTTCATGATGCAGCAGTGAACCTTACAGTGAATGTTTTCATCCTCTAAAATGAAAGGCGGAAATCGTGCTTCTTAGGTTTTAAATGTAAAATATGAGTGCCTCTCCACGCCCCCCACTCCCCAGTTATATGATAGCACAAAAGCCTTTCTAAAATAAACCATACAAGCACAGTTTAAAAATAAAGATAGGGAACATTATGCAGAATTGTGAAATTGGCAAGTGTGTCTTGCACCCGTGTTCTGGTTCTCTCTGTCACCCCTTTCTTAACCTCCATCTGAACTTGCTTTCTGGAGAGGACTTGGGAGCCTCATTTACAAGGAATCCCCCCAATAAAGGGAGGGGTGCTGGGTGCTACCTCTGGGGTCATTTACCTGTTGGTTGAGTCCAGTTCAACAAACGACTTGGTTTAGAGTAGAATCTGATCTAAACTAGGTCATACAGTGAAAGGCTTGCTAATAACGACTGGACAGGCCCTGCCAAGGGGAGGCCACGTTGGTCCCCCTGACTGTGCCAGCAGGTCTAGGTGGCACACACTTGGCAGAGGGGAAGCTGTCACATCCTTGGTGGCGATTGTTGTCTTTGTCTGAAGGTCTATAACTCTGCCTCCCCAGGATGCTGCCAGAAAATGACCTTGAGTATACTAATACCACACCAAAGGTTGCCCTTGGCTATCCTGCCTGCCAGGCCATTTTACAGGCGTGGGCACTGAGACCAACTCCCGGGAGGTGGTATGTGTCAGGCGACACAGCTTTGGAAGCAGCTGAACTGAGGCTTCAAGCTAAGCTTTTTCCTCCCGGTTCCCGTGTTCTCACGGAGGCCTGCCGCCCTCAGAGTGAACCAGGTCAGGCTTAGTGGTCACTGGCTTCCCTGGTCTCTTGAGCGTGTTCTTTGTTGAAACGCGAACAGTGGGCTCATGTTGCCATGAGCTCGATGACTAACTGCTTTTGCTTAGAAACTCTTCCACTTGTGACCAAGTTCATTTACAGAACAGGGACGCCCTCAAAACTGGGGGGTCTGTTGCGTGCCTGGGATTTGAATTTACCTTTATTAGCTCATCTCAGCCTTTCAACAACAGGGTGAGGTGGGATAAATCCTCTTTTTCCGGGTTACAGTGCAGGCCTGGAGAGGGTAAAGGGACGTATCTGCTGAGTAAATCGAGGCGTTCTAACTGGGGGCCTTGGGTTCCCGAGTTTGTTCTTTTTCCCTCTACAAAGTGTTACCATCTTAAAGAATTGAATGGAATTTCCACCTGTTCCCATGTTATTTATTAGTGACTTTGGTGTGTTTCAGGTGTTTGTGTATCATCTTTATTTTTCCCACTGCTTTTTATTATTTTATTTTATTTTTAAAAAGATTTTATTTATGTATTTGACAGAGATAGAGAGAAGGAATACAAACAGGGGGAGTGGGAGAGGAAGAGGGAGAAGCAGGCTTCCTGCTGAGCAGGGAGCCCGATGTGGGGCTCAATCCCAGGACCCTGGGATCATGACCTGAGCCGAAGGCAGATGCTTAATGACTGAGCCACCCAGGCGATCCCCCCACTGCTTTTTAAATAACATGTTTCTTAAGGAAAAACTTTGGCTCAGAGATGTGATCAAGGTGGCCTCTAATTTTGACATTGAAGCGTTGAATTTAAACTCTTCCCATTATAACTTTGCCTGTGCAGATTCTGATTTTAATTCTCTCCTAGAGCTCCTCTAAGCAAAGTGAGGAAAAGGATTGTGTGTGACCTTTGCCCTCACCCATCATGTGATCCTGCACAGGGTTTGCCCCTCTGGTTGCAAGTGAGCTGTGAGCCGGGACAGGGGTGACTGTTGCCCTAGGTAAACAGGTAAACAGTGTGTTCCGGTAGCAATGGGAGACCCAGTGGAAGATTCCATTTCTGACAGAATGGGCTGGGATTCTGGAACACGCCACACCACGGCTCCTAGATGCTCCAGCTCCCTAAGGAAAAACAGTGCTTAGAAAATTATAGAAGTTAGACAGTGCCTTTATGGAAAATTGAGAAAAGAGAGAAGGTACAAATGTTAAAATAATTTTTTTCTCTAATCCCCTTGATAAGAGCTCCTGTTTTAAGAACTAACCAGTATGATTAAGCTTTGGTGTCATTGGCCTGTTAGAGCATACATCTGTGCCTTCATGATTATATCATTCTGTCTCTGTGAATCCAAGTACCTTGCATAGATATGATAATTATCATTTAATTAATAGTAAATAAATAATGAATTCAACACATTTACCTTAAGAGCCTTATTTGTGTCAGACGCACAGGCATTGGACCTGGGGCTGTGACACTCTTGACCCTTCTTCCCATTCTGGTCTGTCAGGTTTGAAGTCAGACTTCAAATGTATTTTTGCATGTTGCTTTTTTCTTACCATTATCCAAGAACATTTTCCACTTCTACTAAATAGGAAAATCCTATTAAAATATTAAAACAGGATTTAAAAAGTAAAATATTAAAATAGGATTTCAGTGGCTGCATTTTTTTTTTTTAACAAACCCATAGCTTGTATCATGGTTTATTTAACCATTTATGTTTTCTAAGAGATTTGTTGTTTCTTATTTTTCATTTTTGTTATTATATAAATAAGGTTTTTTTGTGTTTTTATTATTATAATTCTTTATCTTTTTTATTATTGTAAGTAATTCTGTGAAGACTCTCCCTTGAGTATTGGGTGTTTGTCTTTGCCCTGAGTTAGGTCGCACCCCAGCCCAGTCTTTCTGAGAGGAGCAGCTATTTCTGGGGTGAGGCTGAGCACCCATTCAGCGAAGTCGCCATCATGAAGTGACTGCTTAGATAAACATTTGTAGGTGTTAATTGGTCCTGCAGGGGGTCTTTGAAGCTCCCACAGCTTCTGTTCCCTTTGAAGTTTTGTTTTTGCCTGAGCCAAAAACCTCCCTGTGTCTCCTCAAGAGTAGGCCCCCTCAGCCTTCTTCCCTGGGACTGCAGAGTCTGCAGGCCTACCCTGTGGAGATGTCGCTCCCTCAGCCAACTCTTCATCAGAGCCCTGGTGCCATTTTCCCTGTGGTGGGTTGACTCCATGGCGCCCATGAGGTGAGTTGGGGCAGGTCACTTGAGCTCTGGGCATCCAGTTCAGGTCTGGACTCTTAAGTGTGAACGAGGAGCTCTTCTAAGTAGTTCACACACCGAGACCGAAAACCCAGCAAGCAGTTCATGCCTCGTTGTGTTCTGGGCTTACTTCGCATCTCATTGCTTTGAGCCATCAGGCCCTGTGTGGGGATACACGTCCCTGTTTTGTGCCCCCTCTAGTCTTCTTGGAAAACCTCTAGAAGACAGCCTGGGACACCGGGCCAAGGAAGGAAGTGACCCCCACAGATTCCTGGACGAGGTGCTTAACCTCCGCCTCAGTTTCCACATCTGCAAGTGGAGATCCCGACGCTCGCCTCACGGGGTCGTGAAGGGGCTGCACTGAGGTGGCCTGGATGAGCATTCCTTGTCGATGCCAGTGTGTTCGGCAGGGTGGTGGTGGTGTTGAAAACCGTCTTCCTGCTTTTTTCTAATCAACCACAGTGGTTTGCCTAGTTTCATAACTTGGCTCTTCTTAACAAGGCCACAGAAGTAACTCTGTTCCTCTCTTCCTTGGTGCCTAATCCCCGGGAAACCGTGGTCAGGCCCTGGAAGCACTTGTGTCCTTGGGCCTTGGAAAGACCTCCAAGGGACCTCCTTAGGCTGGAGCTGGCAGGTGGCCTGGGGCAGGGAGAGGGTGGCCTCCGGGGTAGGCAGGCACTTCCTCCGCGAGCCCAGGTCGGCTGCTCTAACAGCGCAGGCTACCCTGCTTGAAGTGGACTTGTGCACCCTCGCCGAATGAGGTTGACATTGGATGGCCTTGTCATGCGAAGGGAGCTCAGTTCCTCAGTAGCCTCCCTGGGCCCTTTCGGCAGCCCCTTAGGTGGCAAAAAGCAGAAAACTACGCAGGCCACTTTAAGTCACAGGATTTATGTGAGGGGACGTGGCGCAGACAGCTGATCTGGAACCACTCCAGCAGGTTTCAGAACTCAGCGCAATACCTTTCTTCCTGCTCTGGGCCTTCATATCGCCCTTGGCCGGCACCACTGTCCCTGTGTGTGTCTGCCAGCTACTGCCCAGTCTTCTCTGAAAACTCTTGTCCGGGCCCAGGGAGGAACCCAGCCCAGTAGACTTTACTGGCTGGCCAGCATTACTCCTTCTGGGGGAGAGCCATTCCTATGAGACCACATCTTGGGGATGGTGGTGATCTCACCAGTTAAAAGACTGCCCTGCCACACTGCCACTCCTGATTTTGCAAAGAACAGCCTAAAGTTGTTTCCTGGAACGGGGGACTGTGGTTGGGGGAAGTTGGCCGTGGCAGGCGCTGTTGAAGCCATATCCTGTTGGCATGACAGTGTTGAGCCCGGTTGATGATAATGATAATATCAGTAGCAACTAATACTTCTTAAGAGCGTTCAGTGTGCCTGGTCCTGGGCAGTATCTTCTCCAGGCTTTCTGTCCTCCTAGCAGCAAGGTACGCATTTTAGGGGCATACCTGAGACATAGGATCTTTGCAAGTGACTTACCTAAGAGCACACAGCTGGGCTAGGAACCGGGCCCGGCCTGGCTGCTGAACCTGCATTTCCCCCCACATCAGCTACCTGATGGTCTCTGCACAGCCGGACTGGATGTCCCGAAGGCCCCACACTCACAAGCGATAGTGGGTTGGACCGAAGAGCACTTGGAATTCTCCCTTAGGATTTATTGAATCTTACTGTAAAGGGACAGTTCTTTTTATTTTATTTTTTTAATTTAAATTCAATTAGCCAACACAGAGTACATCATTAGTTTGGGATGCGGCATTCCATGATGTCTCAGTCCCTTAGAACACCTGGTGTTCATTGCGTCCCATGCTGTACAGGCATGGTTCTCTCCCGTTCGGCGATCTGGTTTCTCTGCCCACAGATTAGCAGTAGGACATGTAGAAAGAGAGGAATTCCTGCAGACAGATCTAGGAAGAAGGGACAGCTGGCGACCTGAAGGAGAGGAAGTAGGCCAGGAAATGATAACATGTTAATGCCCAGAAGAAGTCAAGAAGCATCGCCATTTGTGAGCTGCTGGCCCGGTGCCTGGGAGCGTGTCCTATCGAGGTCCCCCCCCCCCCCCCCCCCCGCCCAAGTGTGCCTGCCGGCGGAGCCCCACCACTTAGCACCTTGCCTGTCACCTCCCAGAGCTTCCGTAAGTATTTGATGAGCTGCACCACAGTAGGGCGGTGACCGTGAGCCATCGTTCACGTACCCTGCCCTTTGTTAGAGAAAGTAGAGGAACAAGGAATGCATTTTATAACTTTTATAACCCTGGTGGTTGGAATAAAAATAGTTCGTTGCTCCTAAGAATAAGGTCTCCATTTGAAAACTTGTCTGCTAAGCCCAGCAGGTTCCCCAAGG
Source organism: Lutra lutra (assembly GCF_902655055.1). NCBI lineage: Eukaryota > Metazoa > Chordata > Mammalia > Carnivora > Mustelidae > Lutra > Lutra lutra. Next base: position 21,784,698 of record NC_062281.1, read on the forward strand.
GCTCTAGAGAATGTGGGGTGTTCCTCTGAGTTAGCACTGGTGTTGGCAGCTAACTCAGATTTCTTGGGTTTCATGACACATATCAGGACTTTAAAGTTATGAGAAACGAAAAGTTTCCTGGTATTGCGGTGTGGGCCTGTGACGCGGGCTCCTCCTGATTGACTAAGACCCAGAATGACTTGGACCAGGGGCTCAGGTGACAGGGTGGCCCTGGGCCAGGGCTGGCCCCGGGGGTGGCACATGGAGGTGGGAGACCGGAGAAAGGAGGTGCCCAGCGGAGGGCAGGGGGCATCAAGTCTCTTGCTTTGGGTTCGTCCTGGCAGACACGTTGGAGCATATAACCTTACCTTGCTTTGCCTTTTTCTGCACTCCTGGGGGTGCCCAGGATGGGAACTGATGGGTGGAGGTATAAAACGGATTTCACGCTTCCTACATACAGTCTAGCACCCTGGCAGATTGGTGGAAGTCATCCACAGCACTGACAAAAAAAAAAAAAAAAAAAACCCCACCAGGACCCTGCCCCCAGCCTAGCGGAACTTGCCTTGGAGGCTTCTCAGAGTCCATTCACTTGATAATCAAGATGGGACTGGTCCAGTGCCTCCTGTGTGGCCATCCCCGGCTTCATGGCCGAGCCCTATTCCTCCTCCTTCTTCTCCCCACATACCCTCTTCTGCTTTTCTTGGAAAGCCATCCCCCTGCTCCATTTTTCTTCTTCCAAAGTTATTTCCTGATGCCTCAGTCTTGGTGTGATTCTCCTGATACTGCATCCTAATAGAACATGGGATACCTGGCTGTAGCTTTGGTTTCGGATTCAGTGAACTATTTTTCTCTTTCCCTAGTAGATGGTACAGGGGAGGATTCATGTTGGTTTTTCCTTTCCTCGACAAATACCTACTGAGTGTCTACCTTGTGCAGGCACTGGGGATTCCACAGTGAACAAAACATCCCTGCCCTCTAGATGCTGGCTGTCTCGGGCCACCAGCAATGGCATGTGTTAGAAGGTTCTAGATGCTGCCAACAAATGTAGCAATTGGAAAGGCATAAGGCAGTGGATCTCAACCTGGGGAGTTTCTGAAATGGGGTCTGGGCCCTCCTTGTGGCCAGGTAGACCCTCGAGAGTTGAAGTTCCAGGTTTTTGAAAAGCTCACTAGGTGATTTGAGGGCACCGTGAGAGTGGGGGTGAGGGAAGCTTTTGAGTATTAAATATGGAGGGGAAGGAAAGCCTCGTTGGGAAGGTGGCATTGAGTTCAGTGGCCCTTCTGTCTTCACAGCTGAGCAGCATGCCTGAGCCAGCCATACCAGGCACTCAGATTTTGTTGGGTACGTGAAAACAATTTCTGTTTATTTGACTGATGGAAATATTGCCACAGCTGACTGTGTATGCAGAGTACGGATTCTCTAGCAGAAACGCTCCGGTGTACCCCATAGGCCTCCACACATGCCCTCCAGGTTCATTGGATCATTTGCTGATTTATCCGGAGTTTCTTTTCATTTTCATTTTCTTTTTTTTTTTTTTTTTTTTAATTTTTAGAAAAAAAAATAATATTTTCTTTTAAGTAATCTCTACGCCCTACATAGGGCTCAAACTCATAACCCAGGAATGAAGGGCTGCACGCTTGGCTAAATGAGCCAGCCAAGTGTCCCTTTCATTTTCACTTTCTTCCAATAAACTTTTTAACCCCCAAGGTAGTTTTTTTCCTTTTCCTTTTCCCTTTCTTTCCCCTTTCCTTTTCTCTCCTTCCCTCCTTTCTTTCCTCCCCTCCTTTCTTTTCTTTCTTCTTTTCTGGTTTCTTTTTACTGTTTTGTTGGATAAGAGCATCAGTGAAACCAAATTAAAATGAACTGAGGGGGTTTGCTGCCTAATACGAACCCAAAGAATTTATTGCTATAGGGGAGACCATTATGGTCTTTTTATTATTTAATATTAACAGTCTGTAGATACTGGGACTTTCTGTCCCTCCTTCATTGCAGTTTTTCTCCCTAATAGTTGGTCGAATATAACTTTTGGCTTGCATTTTTTTTTCGCTCAGGTTACATCCAGATTTTGTTAACTGCTATTGAAGCATTACCCCAGAGTATATAATAACATAGTGCTTAATTGAACTATCAGGCTCCTAATGAATTCATACTGAGATTTATCATTTAATTAAAGAGCAAAGGGGGGAAAAAGCAAAGGGAAGGTGTACGATTGTTTCTCCCTCTGGCCTCCATTTCCTGTGTTTAAAATCTCCAGGTTTGTTTGTGTTAGCTTATCTATGGGAGATCACATGCAAGTGCTCAAGGTGTGGTAGGTAACATGGAGGCTGGATTCTATCCCAGTTACTTCTGATAGGTCTTAAAAATTTATTCAGGTTTGGTGGCAGTCATACGGCACTTGATTAAATATGAGTTATGTTTTATGTTTTTTACAAAGCTCGGTGAGGTCATTCTCCAAAATTATTTCTGGGTCTCTCTATGGAAGCCAGTCTGAAAATCTAATCACAGGGAATCTGATAACTGAAATACTTTGGCTTTACCGAAAGGCAGAGAATACATTTTTCTTGAGAACATCATATCTTATATGCTACATGCTCCCTTAAAATTCACACTGTGTTAAAGAAGCTACCTTTAACCAATACCTTTCACGATAATTGCATTTTTAAGTACGCAGGTGTAATACGGCAAACAGGTAAATGTAGGGCAGTCTTTTATTGATTCAAAGAGTGGAAATGTATAATATTTTCTGCATTTAGGTTGTAGAGTCATATTGCATTAAAAAAAACAGCATTTTATCTTAAGATAAAACTTAAGTACCTCGATGTCTAGTATAGTTAAAAAACAGTAGTATTTTCCTGCATTTACTTTAGATTTAGCCAGGTATAAGAAGTGACCCAAGTGGGATAAAAGAGGCCAAAAGTATTAAATATCAAAAGAAATCCTTTCTTTAAAAAATTGAGATATAATTGACATCTAACAGTGTATTAGTGTTAGGTATATAGCATGACGCTGTATAAGTTTTTTTTCCTCGTGATGAGAATTTTTAAGGTATTTCTCAGCAGCTCTCCAGGATAATATCCGGTACTATTAACAGTAGTCAACATGCTGTATATTGCATTCTTGGGACTTACTTGCCTTATAACTGGAAGTTTTTACGTTTAGACCCCCTTCGCCCATTTTGCCCATCCCCCACCCCGTCTGTGGTTCTCTGTATCTATTTTTTTTTTTTTTTAAGATTCCACATGTAAGTGAGATCATACTGTACAGTATTTGTCTTTCTTTACCTCACTTCTTTCACTTGGCATAATGCTGTCAAGGACCTTCATTGTAGTCGGAAATGGCAAGAGTCTCTTCTTTTTTGAAGGCTGCGTAATATTCCGTTGTATAGCTTTACCACATTTTCATTATCCATTCATGTGTCAGTGGACACTTGGGTTGTTTCCATGGCTTGACTATCGTAAATAAGGCTATCAAACTAAATCTTAAGTTTCTATAAAAATAAGCTAAGAATTGAGCATCCTTAAATCCTAAGTACAAAGTAGATATTCTGTGGGGGAATTGCTGACTGTCTCATCCTCCTTGGGGCTCAGTTTCCCTCATCCGGTTTTCTTATGCAGAGACGTAGGAGCTCATTGCTGATTGTGACTACGGTGCATGTACATTTATTTCTGTACGTTGGCCACATGTTTGTCTGAGGAGACCAGCTTGGTGTTCAGTCATGGTATCAGATGGTTTTGTCTGGAGGGCGAAACAGTAAGATCATGGAAATTACCTTAAAGCTTCAGTGTAACTCTTGCATTGTATAGATAAGGAAACGGAGATCCAGGGAAGTTGGGCAGTTTGCCCAAGGTCATGTAGTCCGTTGTGACAGAATGAGGAAGGGAACATACATCTCTTGACTTCCAACCAAGTGTCACATGGAGATTATGCGTGTGGGCTCTGGAGAGCAGTGGCTTGATTTCCACTGGTGGGCTCTGCCACTAACTCTGAAAACTTGGGCACCTTTCTTCTCTGCTTCAGTTTTTGCACTGATAAAATGAGAATAGTAATAATTCCTCATAGTGTTGTTCTTATGAGGATTACATGAATAACATTATACATAATTGCTCAGAATGGTGTTTGGTACACAGTAAGCTCTCCATGAGTAACCACCGTTAACCACTGTCATTGATTTGATCCATTAAAACATGTTAGACTGGTATCATTTCAGACTTAGCGTATGTGTTTGTCATTGTTTAAGTGTCATTTCTTTTATTTGACCTGTTTACAGCTCATTGTATCGTAGCATGCCATGTGATACGGTAGCTTGCCAGTCAAATAGATGCTCAAAGTGGTTTGGCAGGTGCCCAGAATTCTAGCCACCTGTTGTAACTGTTGCCAACATACAGTGGATTTTCTTTCTTTCTTTTTTTTTTTTAAAGATTTTATTTATTTATTTGACAGACAGAGATCACAAGTAGGCAGAGAGGCAGGCAGAGAGAGAGGAGGAAGCAGGCTCCCTGCTGAGCAGAGAACCTGATGCGGGGCTCGATTCCAGGACCCTGAGATCACGACCTGAGCTGAAGGCAGAGGCTTTAACCCACTGAGCCAGCCAGGCGCCCCCATACAGTGGATTTTCATTCCCGGGAAGGTGTTCAACCAAGAGTCCAAGTCATTAGTATGACTTTGTGTCTTTAAAAAAAATTCTTTCTCCTTTTACAGAAGAATTCTGTTTCCCACTAGTTCTGTGAAGCCGAGCAATCACATGGGTCTTCTTGTTCTTGCTTCTTGAAAATGCATTAAAACAGTGACAGATGTGCCAGTGGGATCACCTGAAATGACTTTCAGGTGATTGTCAATGCGAGATAGAGAAGATAAAACTAGTTTTTCTTCTCCAGCAATTCAAGTAGCCAGTGGAGTGATCCCATCATGATGGGGGTACTTAACAAGTCAGGAAGCAATAGCAATGATTAACTTTCTACTTGGCTGTTAACAGTTGATGACTTTTCTTTAGGATGGCATTACCAGCAGCAGCAAGGCCTGTCCTTGATGACAAACTTCTAAAGGCACTCTGGGTAAACATTAGGGAGGAAACCGTAGCGGGTGTTTTGAAGGTCTGGGAGGGTTCAGACACAGTGTAACTTACATGTTCATCCTTTCTCCCAGGGGACACAGCTGCCCTTGATAGACAAACACATCATAAGAGCTTTTCCATAGTACCATTTTTGCCACCAAATCCAGATGTGATCTGATTCCTACTGGATTCCACACGGTAGCTGTGATTAGGATACACCGTGGGTGATATCCAGTCCCTTGGAACGTCATCGTATCAAAACAAACGAACACATGTGTTAGAATGGTATTATACCCTTGTCGAAAATCATAGAATCACATAGAGAGTTCTCTAACAGAAGCTTTTGCAGAAGAGACTCTGGTAAATGGCTCACTAAGTGTGAGTAAAGCAAGGCCTTCCGCCCTCACCCCAAATTTGATATTGCTTAGTCTGACAAAGAGCAGGCGTATATTTTGTGCACAGTGGTGACCGTAGGCCTATATTTGTATATGGAATAAATATTCAAAATCCAGATTTTTTTTTTCTTAGAAACATTCCTTAGTCAGGTGTTGGATATGGTTTTCTGCTAAGAATCACGGTGCTGTTTTGAAAAACACTACTTCTTTCATGCCCCTTTTCTTGTCCCAGTGTCTTCTTATCTCCTCTCCACAAAATAAAAACCACCTTTCGCCCAGGAAGCTGACTTGTAGATTCAGATAGCAGAGAGATAAAAAAAAAAAAATAACCGTATTGTATTTCCAATTAACTCTTAATTAGATGAGGTGAATTAATTGGATTTTTTTTTTTTTTTTACATGTCTCTGAAAGTCTAAAATACTGACTTTTGGATTTCCCAGGTAGGGTGGCTTGGATGCTTTGTCACTTGGCTCTTACTCGGGATCTGGTGTGAGACCTGTCATTTGAAGGCTGTCATTTGAGTCCCCCGTGGGGGTATAAAAATGGTCTAGTGGTTTTTTGGGTAGCAGAGCATCAATCAGCGGGCTCTTTGGCCTGCCCTTCCTTCAGCCCGGGGCTTTCTCTGGTTATCAGCAACCTCATCAGCAGAAGGCTCCATTAAGCATTTCTCTGTCCACATGGGGCAGGTGAGATGATCATCTAAGGGACTCTCTGAAGTTCTTCTCCCCCCATTCCCATTCTTTCTCCCTATATAATTTTAGCGGTCTGGGCACGCAGGCTTTGAGGGTCCTCCTTCTGTCTTGTCATGACACGGCCTGGAGAAAGTCTAGAATTTAGACTCGGGCAGTTTTCAACCTTAGGTCATTCTCCCTTGTATTATAACTACCTCGTTTTTATCTCTCTACTTTTCTATACCTTACGGGGCAAAGCTGGCTTATTCTCCCCCGTCCCCTAGAGTTCACCCCCCATAGCAGCTGTTTGCTTGACAGTGCCTAGTAAATGTCACCGTATTTGATTAACTTGTCATCCTCCTTTCTTGAAGTCTAGAAATTACTGAACCAAAACGGATGGAGGAAAGGCTATGGTATATTCTGGAATTCTTCATCTTCATTGAATGCTTCTTTCAGCATATGTCTTTTTCAAACACAGATCAAGAGGGCCAGACCCCTCCCCCTCCCCACCCCCATGCCAAACAAAAAATTGGGATCAAAGTATATAGTATCTCCTTCATGGTGGAAAAATGCAGCTGGTAGGCTCTTTCTCTCTACCATGTGCCTCTAAATAGCTTTAATCACAAAGCTGTTGGGGTATTTCATACTTTATATTCTACTTTGAATCAAATTGGCAAGTCCGCTGTAAGTCGTAAGTTGGTGGTGGTCAGATACAAATCAGGTAGGTCATCGTCCCGAATGTCAGTCGGCTTCTGGAGAATGAAGACGGTGTGTATTTCTTTTTAATCTGTTTCCCTGGCATCAGCACAGTCCCGAGCCCGTAGTAGATCTTCAAGAAATACTTGTTGATTGAGTGTCTTTTGGTTATGGCGGCCTGTTAGTGCAGACTAACTGAAAGACTTCTGGAACTGAATTCCTTGAATTCTTTAATTTTGTTGGGAATCAACAAACCAAAGGGGATGTTGATTTTTAGGAAAACACGTTTAGATGAATTTGTCCTTTCTGTCCCCCACCTTGAGGTTCCACCTAGTAGGAGTGAAATTAGAGACTTACCAACATCAGGTGATGGCTTGCAGCTTTGAAATAACCGGTGTCTTTGATGGTCATTTTAGCTGTGAGTAGGTTCCTGATTAGAATTCGGTGATACCCCTGAGAGCCTGCTCTATGGAACTTGAAGTGCCGCGCATGGTCTAGGAGAGGGCTCAGTTCTTGGCCAGCTTTCGTTCCTGTTGCTTCGAGCTCGCTACATTTGGGGGAGCAGATGGAGAGAGTGAAGTCATTGTAGAGCGTCGAGGTGGGTCCGGGCACCTCCACCGGGAAAGGACCTGCGGCACCTGCCATCTTCCACTGCCACTCGCACGATGGATTTTCCCCCCCATTCTTCCTTTCCCTCAGGGGCTCTCTGGCTGTTATCGGGGAACCAGCAGAGGGACGTTGTGGCTGTCTGAAGGCTCTGCCCCCAGCCGGAGTCACACCACCTACATTGTGCTCCTTCCTTTTGGTTACTTTTATTTTAATAACAGACTCTTCCTCCCTCTCGTGAAGGTTTGTGCTCACAAGCATGCCCAAGCACATGTGTGTACACACACACACACACACACTCACACACTCTTCCTGTCCTGCCTCCCCCTTATCCTTCGTCAGGCCTCCTCCTGCCATTCAAGTCAGGCTGTTCAAGCTTCTAAGAGTTCTCATCTTGGAAACTCAAGTTTACATTTAACTTTGAAGATAGAGCCACCCAAGGGTGACAGCGTAAACCACAATCTGGTGATGTTTTGGAAAAAAAAAAAATTTATTTTAGAATTCAGATCGCAGGTTGTAGAAGTAATACTTGAGCAGTGTTGCAAGTTCATGTGTTACGGAAAGTGAAAGTTACCTGTAATGTGTCCCCCATTTCCTACCTTTATATACATACATATAATTCTCTTCCTAATTTCTTATCTTACTTACTTAGTTACATAGCAAGCATTCATATCTGTACATATAGATCTCTCACTTTAACAGCTGAAGGTTAGATATAAAAATCATATACAGTTTATTTTTTTCCAGTTAACTGAGAGACCAAAGCCCACTAATAGTAAAGACTTAGTCTCCTGGAGAGGAAGGACTGAAAGCTTTGCCTTAATCAGGACAACTCTGAGATTCAGAAGAGAGTTGGTAGAAGTTGGGGCATGACCCCTTCAGTAAGCATGATTGGGAAAAGCTTTGTCAATATTCTTTGTGGAAAGTCAGTAGCCCCATACAGTTGCAAGCCATTTCACATTCCTTCACATAGTGCTTTCAAAGTGTCTGTTTATTGTCTCTCTTGGCACTTGCGCGTGCAAATCAGGACTGGCCGGACTCTCGAGAGAGCCAGTCTAGCACCAGGGCTGACAGTGGGTCTCCAATTTCAGCAAAAGCCAACAAGAAAACAAAAGCAAAGGGGGAGAATAGTAAAAGAAGGAGACCACATTTTCCTCATTTGGGGACCAAAATGCTAGGTGCTGAATTTTCACTTTCTGATTAGAACTGACAGTTGAACAGATACGATTTCTTTCTGAGGTTGTGTGTCCATTGCAAGAATGATACAGGTAGGAAGAAGCTGTCAAATTTTAGTTTGTTCTTTTTCTCTGTCTCCCCCCACTATTTTTTTTTTTTTTTTTTTTAAAAGCATGGCTATATTAATCAGATACTGGCCACTGTCTGACATGTCCTACTCTGGGAAGTGTTTGCAGATCAAGGCTGCCAGAGATCACCATGCCAGAAAGAACCACCGCAGAAATCACTTTGCATTTTTCTGATGGAGCAGAAATGAACCTGGTTCATTCCATCTCAACAGCTTTACCCAAAAGGCTCAGAATGGACCACTGGTTTCATAAAAGAGGGCTGATGTGGAATCTGGTTCAATATGATGCCACTAAGACATGTAGATTTTTCCCCCCCTTACCTCCAGGTTTTGTATTTCCATGAACATTGGCCTTCATTTCCCCCCAAATGAGTCTGTGATAACCTTGTTTCTATCCCTTGCTGATTTCAACTCCCAAGTAATAAGCAAGGGATAGAAACAAGGTTATCACAGACTCATTTGTGGGAATGAGTCTGGGAATGTCCTTTTTCTCAGCTCAGCGGGAGAAGAAGGGGTATTCCACAATTGTGTTTGATACATTTACTTTCTACCTGCTGGCTTCAAACAGTATTAATTTTTATGTGCTCATTGTGCATTGTGTTTAATTAAAAGCAGTTCTATTCACAGAGGTACTTGTAGGGTTTTTTTCCCCCTGAAATGAATAAAACAAATAGGCATCTGGTATTTGTTTTGTATAACACAATCCCCATAAAATGAAGAGTAATAAAACATAATTATCTGTAAAGGCTTGTTTTATAAGCCTGAGAATGGGCTTGTTTCTACCAGGTTTTTAAATTCCACTCATACGATAAAGACTCTCTTTGTACATTAATCCATAACAGCAGTAACAACAAAAGCTTCCCAATTACATGTGTGAATTCAACTTATCTTTTATTAAACAAATGGGTTTCTTTTTTCCTATTACAGTGTGCGTGATAAAAGTTTGTAATCACATTTCTTGTACACCAACACACTAGGTCGAAGGAAGGTTCTGTATTCTGTTCAATCGGTATAGCTTTAATTCTGGTTTTTCCCTATACTTAAATAATTTTATAGTCCCTTATTGAATTTTTTAGGTCTCAGACCACTCTGTGGATTCCAAGACCTTTCAGAGAAATATACATCAAACTTCTGCATATAGGAGTAAAGTTTTTCGTAAAGTTTGTGAGCATTCTGATCCTTGGTTAAAGGATCTGCTAATTATTTTGAGAAGTGTGCTTATCATCCGAAGCTAAGATTTTAGCTTTAGTGTGTGGATATCTGATGAAAGAAATCTGGCTTAGTAGCATTTGATTTAATTTCAGGGTCCGGCTCCTTTCTAGGAATGGAGGCATCCTCTCATCAGAGACAAAAAATAATTCAGAATGTGCGAATTATAAAAATTATTAATTCAGTGGTAGAGTTGCTGTCCGATTAGACGGCAGTGCTTACATCCCTGGGGGCTCCCTGTTCCCAAGACTGTTTTTACTGTTTCTGTCCAGCGCCAGGCACAAGCCTTGAAGTGGCAGATCCATCGTCTGAGGTTGTGTGTCCATTGCTGCGAAAAGAGAGAAGCAGTAACAAAACCATGCAGCACAGTATTTCACGATGACAGTTTTATGCGGTTGTGTGATGTTGCCGAGTCTCGTGTGTGATATCGACCCCTTTCTTTTGAATCAAAGCACAAGAGTTTTACAGGAGGAGGGAGGCTTCGGCGAGAACGGAGTCGAACACAAAATCAAGCCCCTGCGTAGTCATCCCATCCTGCCTACTATTATACTCCTGGCTCACAGGAAGTGGAAGTACATATATGTGATATTTATATCCAGTTTGACGAGTGATTTCTAATTTTAGATTTCTAACCTTTTTTTTTTTTACATGATCCTTTTGCATTGAAATCACACCGAGACGTTCGTATTATTATGAATGCACGCCGAATAAAGTAGACACAGCCACTTGATCTCTCCCTTCGTGTTGTCATCTGTCGGAGAATGGATAAGCTGAAAATAAGAGCATCAGTTCCTCCTTGGAAGCGAGGCTGAATATTCCAGTTCGAGATCAGTAGTCACTTTGTATGCTTTATTTGAAATACCATTTTTGAACATACTTGGCAACTTAAAGTGCCCAATTAAAAAGCACTCTGGAAAGAGGAAGCCTGTGGACATGCAATTAGTCCTTGGGATTCAGAGCGTTTCCTTAATGTGTGGAAGGCCGTCATATGAAATCACTGGACACAATAGCTTTATGCCAGGTGCTTAGAATAGAAGGTTTTCAGGATGGATTATTTCTGTCCTCTTGGTCCTAAAATGGCTTACCTAAAGAGACTCCCAGCTCCATAAAAGTACTGGTGGTGTGAAAAAAATTCAGTGGTGTGCTTTCATAAAATTTTAGGCAGTCGATGACTACAACTAGCCACCTAAGTGACAGGTAGTCTTTATTATACAAGAGTGCTTAAGTTCGTGGACTCTGTTTTATTTGATCCGCAACTTCCTCCCACCTTTTATTTTATTTCATGTTTTTCAAGAGATGAGGGTTGGGTGCTGGAGAATTGGCCAGATCCTGTGCTGTTCCTTACTAAAAAACAGAGCCTTCCTGAGTAGAGCCCGATGAGCTGTATATTCTGAGATTATTGATAGTGTTTATGATAGAAAGACCAAAAACACGAAGCACTTAATAGCCTCCCTTATTTACAAGTCAGATTCATCTAAGGGGTATTATTCTTTTATTTTTCTGGTGCTTGAAGTGCTCCTTTAAAATAGATTATTGGGGAGGATACACAGGGACACAGATTTGTTGGCTAGGAAAATGCAGAACGGATAAAGCTTTCCTTTCTTAAAGCTCTGCGACAACCAAAAAAGGTCCATTTTATTTAAGGACAAACACTGCTTTTTTGTGTAAGTGAAGTCACTCGCACACACACACACACACCTAATATAGGATAGGTGAGTGTACGTGAACTGGGTGCTCATTTCCCAATTATATAATAGATGCATTCCATTAAAGTTTGCAGTCAAGTGAATGTCTATTAAGTGAATTATTTTTCCCTAGTGACTTCTGTAAAAATAGAGCTGTCTTCCACGAGGCTGTGAATATCGTAGGTTCTCATGTTCGACTATCAAGAAGAAGGAATAGAAAGGAAAAGCCCTTTAAATGCCATAAATATAAAGAAAACACTAAGTTTCTGATAAAGCTTCTAATGACACCCCAAATATTGCCTGTGGTCATTAAGCAGGAGTGTGTGACTTTAATGACAAAAGGGTAAATACGCAGTTAGTATCCCAGCTCAGAAAGTGGTACTCCCTTCCCTCACCCTCCGTCCCAACGTTCCCATGGGGGAGAGAACAGTCACCAAGGTTTTAGCAAGGAGGTTATTTTAATAGTTTCAGCATCCTGTCTATGTAGAAACCTGACATCCAAGTTTTGTTTTGTCAACTTAAAGATGTGACTTGAAAATAACCTCTTATTAAACATTTCGTCCTAACACCTCATCAGTCTGTTACACTATCTTCGCAAGAGGAGTGTTAGCTATGTTATTTAATGCTCCACAGTGGAAACATCCACACTCCCTTCGCAGTAAAATTTTTTTCCCCAGTTCCATTCAGTTATCAGCTGTCGCGAGGCCACATGGATTGTCTGAAGTGCTGTGTGTGCATTGGGTCCCCTGCCTGAACGCCGGATGTGTAGGAAGCACTAACCGTGTATCCCGAAGGTGCTGTGCTTAACACACGCTCTGTCCTCTCATCCTTTCAAAAGCTCCATGTCTCCATTTTACAGATTTGGACAGTGAGGCGCTCAGACTTGCTAGATGACTTGCCTGGAGTCACCCAGAGAGTGAGAGGCAGAGTTGGCATTTGCCCTCCACTCGGATTGGGCCCTGGAAGCTGGGCACTTACCTAGTGCCGTGGTCTCCACCTGGGTCGTGTTTCTAGAGTCATCCGGGACTGTGCGAAACACTGCTGTGGGTAGACTCAGCACCTTGAGGAGCTGGACCCTGGGCATCTGTGTCTTGAAGCTTTCGCAAGTGACAAGCCGGACAGTGACTGAATCGTGTCGCGTGCCCTGCACAGTGTCTTGCTAGGGTGTTGAGGGGCTGGATGATCTGATCCTCACCGCCATGAGCCCATCTTCCAGTGAGGGAAACGCATGTGCGCCACACCCGTCCTGAGCAAGGTGCACGAGGATGGGTGCTGGGTGGCCTCTTAGTCTGTTCCCACTGCTCTTACAAAAGGCCACAGCCCAGTGCCTTATAAACACCAGAAGTGACTTTCTCGTGGTTCTGGAGGCTGGACGTCCACGATCAGGGTGCTGGCGCAGTCAGGTTCTGGTGGACGGCTGCTTTGGGGCTGAAGCCTGCTCACGTCTCCCCATGTCCTCATATAGCAGAAGGCGGGGGGGCAGTGTGTGCCTCTTTCTTAAAGGCCTGGATCCCACTCAGCAGGTTCTACCTTTGTACTTTAATCGCCTCTGAAAGGTAGCCACCTCCCAATTCCATCCTCTTGGGGGTTAGGTTTCAACATACGAATTTGGGGGGGTGTTGGACACAAACATTTAGACCATAGCAGGAAATAGCGACTGTGCTCTTTGATGATTCTGATGAGAGGGCTTACAGCGGAACAGGCAGCATCTAGAACATAGTCACTTCAGCAAGCGCTGTGGACGCTGGTTCCAAAGATGGGTTGCGTCTTTCTTCTGTAAACCCTACAGTCAATTACCAGAGAGCCTTGGTCCAGGTTCTCATGAAGATCCCAGTCAGGGATCTTGAATCTTCTCCATTCAGTGTGTCTGGGATAGCTTGGGTGATAAGACTGGTCATTTTTCTATTTCTTCGCTTTTCTCCTTAGGAAGCCTCTGTTGAGCTACTTGCTTCTGTTCTGGGCAGTGAGGACACCAGCGTGGGAGGGGCTCTTCAGGGGCCAAGTAAACGAGTCTGGGTTAGGAAGACTCAGGTTGAGGTATCGGCGAAGGCTTAGGCAGAAGGCTGATCTATATAATGATTCTGGGATTTGGTTCTTGAATTCTTTGTACTTAGAATATGAATTAAGGCCAGGCTGGCTTTGACAACCAGAATCATTCAACACTTATGGTGACTGTTGGCTGATTGGCCACATTATAAGATATATTCCTAACAGTGGGGACCTGATGGAGGGTATTAAATAATACAGTGTTCTCTGTAAGTATCTTTTAATTGGGAAGAGAACTGTTTTGTAGATTTATTCATTGGTGCATTGAAGATACATTTATTAGGTGCTTTATGTATGTCAGACTCATTCAGAAGTCTAAATTTCAGACTTGGTTCTTTGATCCCTAAGTTTAGAGCTTAGCTAAAAGTATCGTTATATCTCAAAAAATAATTCTATCAAATTATGCCTAAAAGGAGACAGAAGCACTGTCTCTCCATTCCCCCCACCCCCAGTTCTGCCATTGATTGGTCTTGTCAGTTTTAGGAGATATAAAAATTTCTTGAGCTGAAAGTACCACACTCCACAGGCATATCCTGGTAACACAGATTGAGAAGCCGATTAGAAGAGAAGTTTAATCATTACCGTCAGCCTCACTGTTCTGAGATTTCGGGTTTCTTTCCCTTACCACAGACTTAATTCTTTCATCTCTGTTTTCAATTTCAGAAGAACTTTAGAATGAGTGAGGGAAATTAAAAGGAAGTTGGGAAGACCAGCAAAGATGTCATTGGTGATGCGGGTAATGGTGACTTGTGACAAAGTTATTTGAAGTTGGATTAAAAAAAAAGAAAATGTGGTCAGCTCAGTATGTAATGACTTTTAGTCAGAAATGGTGTTTGGGGTCACCTTATCTGTGTTCAGAACTTTTTTGATTGTAGAGAACACTGGTACCCTACATTTTCTTAAATTAGCTCATCCTTTTCTTGCTAAAAGAAACTGCGGGCATTTGCTGTAGTATAGATGATCTTACTGTGACTTTACAATGGTTTCATTTCTGCAGAACTTTACTCACTTTGGTGTGATTGAGAAATTGCCAGCAGATCTTATGGGAAAATAAAGGTAGGATTTTCCAAGTAAAAAGTCAGAGGGTTTCCAGTTGTTCTCTTTTTTTTTTTTTAAAGATTTTATTTGTTTATTTGATGGACAGAGATCACAAGTAGGTAGAGAGGCAGGCAGAGAGAGAGGAGGAAGCAGGCTCCCTGCTGAGCAGAGAGCCCGATGTGGGGCTCGATCCCAGGACCCTGAGATCATGACCTGAGCCGAAGGCAGAGGCTTTAACCTACTGAGCCACCCAGGCATCCCTAGTTGTTGTCTTAAGATGCAGTCTCTTGGCGTCTAGTTTCAGAAACACATTTTGCCTCCTAGGTGTGAGTGACAGTGCTACTTGGGACAACGGCAAGACTTACTACCTGAGAATTGGCCTCCTAGCCTTGTGTTTATGGCGCATGATGTGGAGGTTTGGAAATAAACACACCCCGGGACACAGCAGTGTCTTAGTTAAGACATCTACTATTTTTAATACATTTTGCTATTTTTGGCCTGGTGTGTTATCTTAGGGTGAGGAAAGTCATCCACTTGCCTTCGTCTGAGGTCATATGTAGCCGTCGAGTCTCTGTAATGGACTCGATGATGTTAGGGGTTCAAAATAACTGAGAGTTAACATTTCTTGCCCTCACGATGGTGGCTGCAGCCCTCTCTCATTTTTATGCTATTCCTCCTTTTCTGAGAAGCTCCTGGCCCCTCCCTCTCCCCCTGAAATTAGATCTCATAATTTAATACACCTAGGTAGTGCCTGGCCCAAATCCTGTAATATTTTGTTTTGTCCTCAGCTTTTGTGATGGTGTTAAGAGGAAGGCGAGTAGTGGAGGGATTGGGTTAAAAGAGGAGAAAAGGGAGCCTTTGTAACACCCCAGGGACAGGGTAGGAGATTGTTACTACATTAGTGGTAGGAGGGCTTCTCCGGAAAATAGAATGGTAGAGTTAAATGGGGCTATTAAAAGCGTGTCAGCATCAATTCATTAAGTCACGATGGCAATTTCTTTATGAGCCCCTTTGGTCTCCTCTTGTGACTCTGTATTTTCAGGGAGTATGGAAGTGCTACTGTTACTTAGATGCCTACTCTGTTCCCCCTTCTTCGAGGGCTGGTTCTCCGATGAAAAGATTTATAGAAGACCCCCCCAAATACCCGTTTGCATCTGTAGACATTGGGACTGAAGATGGGGACGACCTGGTACCACGTTCCCAAGCAGTCCTGACTTTGTTAAGCAGGTACTAGGTAGGAGACATCTGCTTGAGGGTACAACAAAGTGAGTCTTGTAGAAAATTTTGGATGAGAACCTTTTTATTCTGAAAGAATACTGAATTCCCATTTGGCAGGCTTGTGCGGAAAAACTGCAAAAATGTTTCCATTTAGGAAAACAAGGTGTTTTCAAGATCAGTTGGCATCTGCCTGTCTCCTGGTTTAGTGAAGGCTTCTCAAGGCTTGAGTTGAGTGGGTAAGCGTGTTTGATGTCAAACCGTGGAGTGGTGGGGGCAGACCTGGCATCTCCGTCCCTGTCACTTAACTGTGTCATCCCCTTACTTCTTTGTCAGGAAAACGAGGGTTCTAGTATCCATCTAATTCTTGTTCCTCTGTGAGATTAAACAAGACACCAGATAAAAAGCATTCAGCACAGTGCTTGGCACAAGGGACCCACCCCCTAAATATTAACAAGGTTTATTATCAGTTTAATTTTAGGACCAAAAAACCTCCCAATCCCCCCAAACATAGTGATCTTATCTGTCTCTTGAAGGGTAAGCCAGTGAAGGAAGCTGAAGCGTGGAGAAATATGTTACTAGTGGAGCCTGAATTAGGATCAAGGTCTTCTGACTTTTCCCTGGAGCCTGGTGCTTCCCATAGTAGGGGGGTGGTTCTCCATTATACAAAGGCAGGTGTGCCCCTAAGACTTTTGCCTGGTGTTCCTGGGTATCAAATGGCTCGTACGGGTCGTATGAACTTTTCCAGTTGGCCTCCATACCTTCCCCATCCCTATTATTATATATGGGGTATGATTTTTATATATTTAAGAATGAATTTTTATATATTTAAGAACCTCCATTGCCCTAGTTCTTTTGGTTGCAAAAATTTCTGCACTTTTGAAGGTGTTATCATTGTCTGAGTTTTCAAAGAACCACCTTCAGAGAAAAATTCACAGTTTTTGATTATGCTTGAGGACTGCAGAACAGCATTTGAACTATAAGTGAGAAAGAAGGGCAAGTATTTGATTAAAACCAATCTCCCTTAAAGACTAATGTCTCTGTCTCCGTCCGACCTTCTTCAAGGGAACTTCGGTGTCTGCTGCTGGTCAGGTCCAATTTATCGCGAGGTAAAAGAAAAGGCAATCATTTTCTTAATTCATTTATTAGCTTCCAGACTTGATAGAGTGAATCTAAAAAATGGCATTAGATAATAGAAAAAGTTTAAGTGCTTAAAAAATGTCTGGCGCGTCTCATACTCGCAGGAAGCAGCTGTGATCAGAGTTCAGGATGGTACGAAGTTCTCCTTGATAACAGGCGGGTGGTATGTATCCGCTGGGCAACTCAGGAGGCACAGGGGATTTGAACTGCCGGAGACGGAGGCACATCCTCTGTGCGATTTTCTGCCTTGCTTTTGTGATTATCTGAGTTCTCTACCGAACAGACAGACATTCATATTTCCAGCTCCAATTCCAGCAGGTGCTTTTTCCTGGGCATGGGCATGGGCTGCCCCAGGCCACACCTCACCTGACTTTGTGGCTCACTTTGATCTTGAAGAATGTGCTACGTATGGCACCTTCTTGCCTTCCTTGGCCTATCCCGGGCCAGGGGCCCCTCTCATCAGGATTCCGTAGCATCCTTCTTCTGGCCGTGTGGTGCGTGTCACAGGTGCACTGTCGTCCTCTGTTCAGTGGTCTGTCTCTGGCTACTCTGTGAGCTCTGTGGGGACAACAACCACTTTTGTCTTTCCGTCCCGCGCCCAGCAGGGTGCGTGGAGCCCCCAAGTGAATGTTCATTGACTGAATGAATGAATCACTTTCTGCCAAAACCTGGCTTCCCTGAATTTATATGGCCTGTAACCTTTTGTAAATGAAACCATTTCTGTACAATTAGCCATTTCTGCTCTTCCTTTTCTCCTGAAGTCATTTTTTATTTTCCCTGTAAATCTTGTTGTACCCACTCCCCACCCCCTACAATCAGTGTGGCTCATGCTTTTTCCTTTCTTTAAAAAAAAAAAAATGTTTGGAGAGGTGTGAAGTACAAGATAGATAATGTGGGCGAAATCCAGGGCTATTCAACTTGACTAGACTCTGAGCCTTCCAGAACGTTGAGAAAGTAATTAGTGGGAAGGAAAGTGTTAGAAGAGATGGCCGCAGTTCTTTGTATGGTGAAGAATGTTTCTCCTTGGTGATGAGGTGGGCATTGTCACTCTTCTGAATAAATCTTAAGCAAAGTACAAAAACACCAGCAGGCGAGACAATGGCTGGCCGCTCTCCCTTTGGGATGGCAGTACCTTGTATGGGTAAGTTTAGAATTGGGTTTCCTGTTCGGGGGTTTTGACGAGTCATAATGTTGAGTGGCAGGCTAACCTTTGAACTTTCTGTGTTTTTCACATCAAAAGGAATTCTGTGCTGTACCAAAAACCTTTTATGCAAGGAATTAATACTCTTAGGGTACAGAGAGAAGTTAGCAGCAGATTTGTGGAGCAGTGGTGGAAAAACTAGTATCTTTCATTTGCTCAGTTTATTTGGATTAGAGTGGATTTTTTTTTTTTTTTAAGATGGGAGGTCACATTTCTCCAGTCTTTCAGCATGTTGCTTTTAATACCCTTAAAATTATTTTTCTTCCACAAGCCTGAATTTGATGAAACGTTTTTGTTTTGTTTTGTTTTTGGTAGCATGTTGATTCCCCCGATTCTCCAGTATGTCTCATTGTGTCGTTTTAATCATGAAAAGGTTTTCCCAGGAAGGGCATGTTTTTAGTAACATTTCTGTAGTCTGTGACACCTTTTAGAGTAAAAACATGAATCCGTTAAGTGGGTGCTTTTGCATGACTTCTCTTTTAATGGAATTAAAAATCTTAACTTGTGGGCGCCTAGGTGGCTCAGTGGGTTGAGCCGCTGCCTTCGGCTCAGGTCATGATCTCAGGGTCCTGGGATCGAGTCCCGCATCGGGCTCTCTGCTCAGCGGGGAGCCTGCTTCCCTCTCTCTCTCTCTGCCTGCCTCTCTGTCTACTTGTGATCTCTCTCTGTCAAATAAATAAATAAAATCTTTAAAAAAAATAAATAAAAATCTTAACTTGTTTTGGCAGCAAATTTTTGCACATAGTAGGTTTAAATATTGAATTGAATCCCCTAGTCCTTGTATTTTCAAAGTCTAATGTGTTTCATTTTGTCTTTCACTGAGAGTTGTTGGGGGGGAGGCGGAATTGTTTGGTTTTGCTTGTTTTTTTTTTCTTTCTTTCTGTGCACATGTGTTTGGTTTTCCTGTTCTTAATTTTTTTTAAACTAAATACATCCATTACTCAGTGTTTCCCTGTTTATGAGTAAGAGTGATTTAAATCTTTCCAGCATGGTTTTAAGTGATGTGTATTGTAACTGGAGGTCACCACTTGTTTGCCTTTATTTCTTTATTCACCTTTCATTTTTGGAAAGATGACTTACATATTTATTAGGTTCAGTGTCTTCCATAATGATTTTTGGGGCTGAGATTTTTTTTTCCCAAAAAAAGAAAAAAAAAATCCCCCCCCAATTTTTTTTTCTTAACCTAGGAAGGCTTTTTAATTTTAAAATGAAAAATCTAGTCAAATGCCCCTCATTCTTTAACAGACAAATATATAAAGAAAGGCTTGGAAAGGGAACCTGTGGAGTCACAATGACAAAAGGATATAACAAATTTTGTCTTAAAAAATGTGCAAAACTAAATCAATGGGAGACACATTTGGGTGCTAACACTATAGAGATGCAAAATACTACTATTAAAAGTAGTGTATAAATATGTTGCCGGGCGTATACGGAATGACCACTTAATTTATGACAGAAGCATTTTGATATTTACGAATGTTCTTTAATTTTTTTAGAAACTACAAATGAAATCAGATTATAGGCTGTAGCACAGATGTTAATTGTAGCTGGTGTGAAAGCTCTGAGTTATTGGGGTACCTGGGTGGCTCAGTGGGTTAAAGCCTCTGCCTTGGGCTCAGATCATGATCCTGGGGTCCTGGGATCAAGCCCCACTTCCGGCTCTCTGCTCAGTGTGAAGCCTGCTTCTCCCTTTCCCAATCCCCCTGCTTGTGTTCCTTCTCTTGCTATGTTTCTCTCTGTCAAATGAATAAATAAAATCTTAAAAAAAAAAAAAAAGAAATTTCTGAGTTATTAATAAAAATATAAGGAAGTATGGGCCTGGCAGGAATACTAAGTGGAAAGGTGGCTGTTTCTTGTTTTTTTTTTTTTTTTTTAAACTGTGAAGTAAATTTATTGTCATTGTATTTGATATTTATTACCAGAGTCCCTATGTTAATTCTGGTTTTATTGCTTTTCAGAATAATTAAGATCTAAATCATCTGCTGAATTCTTTTGCTTTGTTCATTCGTCCTACGAATACTGTTGGTTACTTTCACGAGGCCTTGCCTTGTGCTGAGGCTACAGTGAGTAAATAACCATTGGTAACCCTGCTTTTAGGCCTCTCCCAGGATGGGGCCTTCAATAGGAGGACTTAGTTTTGCTGTAAAAGTTTATTGGGATTCATCCTACAATGCCATTACTGGCGTATATGGCTTTTCTTTTTCGGTTAAAATACACATTTTGCCCTGTTTTGTGAGAATTTATTTGTTCACGGTCGTCTCTGTGGAATCATTATTAGGGAGGCTTCTGAGTTCAATCCTGGAGATTGTCGAAAGCCTGGTGGTGGTCTGGACGGCATGAGAAGCATGCAGCCAGAAGCTCAGTGCTCACTGGTGATCTCTTCTGTGTACAACAGAAGCCTGGGCATTCCTAGTGTACCCCCTTGAAAGACGGTTCATTGCCTTCTAGGAATTTTGGAAATTGTGGAACCATTTGTGTCTGTTCTTTTTCTTTTTTTAATCAATTATTTACTTACTTAAAAAAAGATTTCATTTATTTATTTTTGCGAGAGAGATGTTATTTTTCAAAATAAAACCTAAAACCCACTTTTGGGAAGAAAAACGAACATGTTTATTTTAGTGCAACAACTTGGACTTTTCCATGTGTTGGTTCCTTAAGTGAAAATTCTGTCTGGAAACTGGTTTACATTCTCCTTCCCTTCTCTCTAGTGTTCATTGGAACATTGCTTTTGAAATATTTTAACAGAAACGACCCCCTCTCCAAGTAAAATCTATGTAAAGTCTTTTATTATTTTCATTATTACTCTATTTTTATTTTCCTATTAATAATTTTTTTATTTGCTGCCTGTATGAAAGCAAACAAAAATTACCATGTAATTTCCATGTGGTCACACAATTTTAGATTCTGAATACAAGATAAAAATAATTTCAGGAAATAATTGATTTTTCTAAAGGAAGGATCTGCGTCTCCAAAAGTTCTAGCAAACGTTTATTTCAGCAGACAGTTTTTTACAGTAGTAGCTCATGTTAATTGAACATTTGCTCTGTGCCACACAGTGGGCCTCCTGAGGGATCTACAAGGTACCCAAACTTCTTGAGCACCATGGTAAGTAAAGCCCTTGGCCTCCAACAGCTTGAGATAGAGGGTGCGTGGTTGGGGGAGGGAGGAAGGCAGATGGTGTAAAGAAGGAATATTTACTGAGTGTTCATAGAAGTGCACACAGAGATGCTGAGAGCAACAGAGACGTGGAGACATTCTGAAAACTTTTTAGTGTTTACATTTGTTGTTAAAACTCATGGAAAGCAGCCAACGCTGTCTACATCCTCAGGAATGAAAGTACATGAAGATTATAATGGACAGTGTTCAAAACTCCACAGTTGACACCATTCCCTTCCCCTTGTAGAATGGGAAAGTAAAGGGGAAAGTGAAATTTGTTCTGGGAACCTTATCAGAGAGGATAGCTTTTACATTTGAAAGCAGCCAAGTTTGTGTTTTATGGACTCCGAGATCATATGTAATCCTTGTGTTATCAACTGGTGACTTTTCTCTAAAGATTTTTTTTGGAATTACTTTATGTTTGGTTTCAGGGATATGCTCCCCTCTCCCCTAAGTTATAATAATGGGAACATTTCGATCTTCCCCCAACCAACAGCATAACCTTGGTTGTATTTATTTTCTTTTTTCAGTATATAAAATGTAAAAGAAAACAGAGTATGTCCCCCCTACAGTATAAACAACGACTCCTTCTTCCAAAGGAACTTATTTCTTTGTTTAAATAATGAGAAACTTGTGTCCTTAGTAACATTATTTAGTATACATTGTGCCTCCCAGTGTCCTCCCGACCCTTCCTAAAGATGAATAAATTAGCTTCTCTTCCATTTGTACAGCTGGAGTATGAGATGTGGAGATAAGGCACAACCAAGATTCCTAAAGGGACAGAGGCTTGGGTCAAGCCAGGCCTTGACCTTAGAATTCCTCTCCTCTGTCCTTCTTCAGGGGCAAATACTATCCAGCCTGGTCTCTCCGAGCCCAACATTTTGGGTCCTTTCTGAAAGATATTCTTATAGCCACCACCAGAAAGATGTTTCAGATCAAAGATGATTGGACCTCCCATTTTTTTAGTCAAGATAGATGATCTGTGTCAAAAATTAGGACCTGTGGAGTGCCTTGGTGGCTCAGTCATTAAGCATCTGCCTTAGGCTCAGGTCATGATCCCAGGGTCTAGGGATGGAGGCCTGCATTGGGCTCCATGCTCAGTGGGGAGTCTGCTTCTCCCTCCCCACCCCCTGCTTGTGTTCCCTCTCTTGCTGTCTCTGTCAAATAAATAAATAAAATCTTTTTAAAAAAGAGAGAATTAGGACCCATGTTTAAGCATGACTTTAAAACAATAACATCTGTTAGATGTTAACCATGCCAGAATAAGTGAGGGGAAAATTTTTTATGAGAAAAATGTCCTTTAGGAGTGTGGGGGTCATTGAACACCCACTTTCTGAGTAGTGTTTTGTCACAGTCATTGGAAATGAATAGGGCTGGTATCCACACCCACTGGAATGGGTCTAAATAAAACCGTGGCGAGCTCAGCTCTCCTGGATCCCAGCCTCCTGTGGTCTAGATTTTCATATTCTTCTCAATTTGCCCCAGAGCATGCTGTGACCCTCATCCATCTTTTCTGCATTTAACAAAGTTGTAAAGGGATTTATATGCTTTCCATTAGCCTTAGCAAAGCTGCTGTCATGAATATTTAATGGCGAGTGCAGTTTGTTTTCTTTTTCTTTCTTTCCCAGCCTTGGTCTCCCACCCCTCACCCCTCCCTTAGGCAGCTAGGAGAAATGTAAATATCTCAGCCCCTCACCCCTGGCCGGGTCCCAAAGGAGCGCTGGGCTCGCTCAATTCAAGGCCTTGACCCCGTAAAGCAAAGTTTGTTTTGTTTTTTTGTTTGTTTGTTTTCCTTTCTCTGCACCGTTTCCCCCTCCTCTCGGTTCCTCTTTCTGCAGGAGTTGGGGTTCCGTGGCATGGTGGCCCGCAGTGGCGTGGCGACAGCCTTGCGTGGGGCTCTGCCTGCGCGGGGTCTCCTGAGCCCGGCGTCCGAGCTGCCGCCCGGCCACCCCAGGCAGCCCCGGACGGTCCTTTCCTTTGAACTTCACTGAAACACAATAGCTACCCCGCACCTTCGCTGGGGCTCCCTCAGATGCATTCCTGACCCTTCACGGGTCGCTGGTCCCTTTCTCTTCGCAACAGCAAAAAGGGTGAATGTCAGGGACAGAAGATGACTTTTGAAGACACTGAAAGATTTACCGTGTCTAGAGCAACCTCTGAACTTTTGTGGTTGTTATCTCAGAAAAATGCACTTTTCCGATTGGTAGCTTAGATCCCCCCTTCCCCCCCCCTCCCCCCTCATCCCTCTCTTCACTGAGGAATTTCTCTACCCTACCTCTCCTCACCTCGCATCCCAGCTCTCCCTTTCTCCTTTGAGCCTGGACTGTCCTGGGCCTGCAGAGCTAGAGGATTCTACAGGTGAGGATGGAAGGGCACTGAGGAGCCTAATCCTTAACCAAAGGGGAAGGTCAAGCACTGGAAAGCGTCCGTCCCCCATTGAAGTCAGACTCCTTTGAATGCCTGATCCCCAGGTCCCTGCCCTGAAGGATTCCTTGAACGAAGCAGCAAGAAAATCCAAACAAAATGTTTAGCGCAGTATTTGGCTATAGTAATTGCTCATTAAATGTTATGTCTATGTTAAAATTAATATTACACACATTGACTCTTTTTCCTGAAATTCTTCAGTGTGGTTTCAAAAATTCATATGGGTTCTAAATCTTCCTCATTTAACTAATTGTAGAGTGGAATACATGTTAGAGCAACTGAGCTGGATTCTTTTTTTTTTTTTTTAAATGTGTACAAACGTAGCTTTCTTTTTTGTACAGTTGAATGCAAAGCTAAGGAGCATGAACACGGATTTATCTTTCCTGGCTTCAGACGTCCCCTTTTTCCATGTATCCTGGGCCTCTCTCCTACTTCTTCTATCTGTTGGATCAGAGTTTAATCTTAGTTTCTTTTGGTGTGATTTTACCAACTGAGCATCTTTTATAAAACTTCAAAAGTAATACTCTTCCTGATCCCAAATGCAAGGTCTTGTATTGGCACTTCCCGCCAATCTCCATCCCTCTCCTACTTCCTCTGCTTAAAACAGTAAAAATGCACAGGGTCTCCTCCTCCCTTTAATTGCAGACACTATTAAGAGATGTTGTAACATCACAGCAAACACCGTGTCCCAAGTGGTATCTAATTCTGTTACGCTTCCCGGTGAAACTTAAATTGTAAATCTCCTAGTGAGCCAGGCCTGTGTGTTAAACTTTATTTTGGGATATCAAGTGGCTGTTTCTTATAGGAAAGAGTAAAAAAAAAAATTGCTGCAGCTTGGGGGAAAATCACCAAACAAATGTTAGAGGAGTCTGCTTTAGCCTGCCCTTAGGCATCCGTGTATAGTAGGATCATTCTGTTTGCTTGCCAGTGAGGATATGGGTAGTAATTGTTAACCCCATGAGCTCAGTGCACTAACCATAGCGATGCACAAGGCTGTTGAGGGAACTGAATGGGAATGTGAGTACGATTTCTCTTCTGGGAGCCTGTGCACCTGCAAATCCATGGCGGCGGAAGTGAGTGGGTCCCTCTCTCTGAACGAGTTCTTTTTACTAGATCCTTACGTGCTTATCTATCGCTAATGAACGCCTACCGCTGTGGGCTTAATTGATGGGAGTGTTGTTTCATTTCTCTTTGGGTTACCGAAAATTAATTAGTTAGCGTGTGAGTAACCTTATCTCACTAATTCATAGTGTAGTTACAATCAATGAGAATCTCTGAAAGATTTCTACATGGGCTACTAATTACTCATCTCCTCCTCTATCCTGTTTGGTAGACTTAACCACAACTTTTACAGATCTCTATGTTAAATTTGTTTGTTTTTGTTTTATTTTATTTTGTTTTATTTTAAGATTTTATTTATTTATTTGAGAGAGAGAGAGAGCACATGAGCTGGGTTGCAGAGGCAGAGGGAGAGGGAGAAGCAGACTCCCCACTGAGCAGGGAGGCCAAGGTGGGGCCGCATCCCCGGACTCTGGAATCACGACCTGAACCAAAGGCAGATGCTTAACCAGCTGAGCCACCCAGGCACCAGGCACCCAGCCACCCAGGCACCCAAATCCATTAAATTTCTTGTTAATGGACGTGGCCCCAAATTCCAGCCGATGAGATGGCTTTGGATTCTGCCCCTGAAGTTTGTCAGATCTTTCTTGCTCAGCTTCAGGCTTCCCTCAGATTTGGTAAGCATGCCCGCCGTGTCTGTGATGGCTTTGTTGACAGACCAGTATCAGGAAGAACCCTTTGGTGCATCTTTGTGGACCTGCTTGCCTTGAGTTGACTTAGACCCATTAATAGGTCCCTTGGGGTCAGAGTTCCCTCTGACAATATTTTCCTCTCCATTTCTTTATCATGCTATGAGCTGACTGGAAAGATCTTGTCAAATGTTTTGCTAAAATCCTGACATACTTGGGAACAGGTGTTGGTATGATTAGGCTGGATGAACAGAAAACACGGATAGCCAGATCTGTTTCTCGAATAAACCAATGTCTACGTTGCCTTTGATTCATCCCGTTATGTTTCCTGTAAGTAAGACTTTCAGTGCAAATATTAACTGATGTTAAGTCAGCAAGTGCTGAGGGTCTGGTCACAGGGGAAAAACAGAGAGAAACAAAAGGGGGCTGTACCTGGGGTAAGCCAGAGCCTTGCTGGGTCGGACAGTTAGGTAACAGTGTAAGGTAATGTATAATAAAATGCTAAATTATGTGGAACAGATTATAGGTATTATGGAATGGGAAAAATGACTTACATTCTTACGTCTTGAGTGGGTCTCAGAATTGTTTCATGCAAGTCCCTCTTTATTCTGAGGCAGTTCACTGTCATGGAGACTTCCCTTTCTTGAAGCGATGACAATTGTTACTATTTTCTGAGCACCTATGGTGATGTGTCAGGGGGCTAAGAATTGTCGTGATATCAAATATTTGATCCTTACCACACCCCTCTGAGTTGGATGTGATTTTTTTTTTTCCTCCATTTCACAGATAAGGAAAGTAAGGCAGGATGGCTAATTGTCCCTCAAAGTGAGTTCTGATTAATTCCTTCCTCTTTCTGCTGTTGGGGGCCTGCAGTGAGGGGAACCAGGAGAGGCGGTGTTGCCTTCTGTGAAGAGAGTCTGGATTTGCATCCTGGCTCCTTTTTACCTACTTCCCTCTGTAGTCAGGACCTTGGGCAAGTTGCTTAACCTGTCAGAGCTTCTCAGCTGGAAAGCAAAGCAGGATTGTTCTAAGGATTTAAGCGCCTCCTATGCAGTGGGCGTGCAGTGAGTGGGAACTGTTGTTGATGACAAGTCATGATAAGAATATCATTATCACATTCTCCAGCCAAAGAGACCTGTTACAATTGTACAGAAAAGGAACCTGTCGGTCTTGACAAGTTTTTAAAACCCCTGGACCAAGTACAGCATTAGTCCTTTGTGGAACATTTGCAGAATGGATGGCTGGAAAGACAGAGTAGGACAGGGACCAGGAGAGTTCCTGGAGCAAGCAGCCGCAGAAGCACCATCATTTTCCAGTGGGGTCATTCTTTTCCTGACTCGTCATTTATTAATTGGAACAATCCCTTTCTTAGCCTTACCCTCCGCCATTTTGGGACGGTAATGGTCACCACCTGACTTACTTTCTTTGGAAAACACAAGCAAACAAAGCTCTCTCTCTCTGTCGTGGAGATTTGAATAGTAAATACCCACTGCCTCGGTACTCCTGCCTTGTATTCCAGAGAATAGTAAAGGATGTTGTACCATCACGGTGTCAACACAAACAAAGAACTATGTAATTTCACCCCATATTAATACATTGTCGCATAGCAGGTACTATCCTTAGCAATCTATAAAAATGGCTCCTGAGACCAAGCGCAGGCACAATTATTTATTCTTCAATTATTTATTCAGTCCGAAGGAAGGGAAAGCTAACAGACACTGCAGAATGCACTACCTACCAATTTACAATAATTGAATGACGGAATCATTTGTGGACTGAAGTAGCTTTTTATTGACACTATTTTTATTTACTTAAATTCTTACTTTCACAGCTTAACTGTGTTTACTACGCCCACTTAGACGACCCAAATGAGAGCCTGTTTTGTTCATAAAAGCTACTTCTAAACAAATAAATTAGCATTTAGGCTGAAAGGGTCAGATCATAAATGGAGGTTTTAAAACAGTCTCAGGAACATTCAAATCACCGTCTTAATATTTTATATGGTTTTGTATTTAGATTGGATATTTTATGTAAAGTCTTTTTTCCCTTTTTAGTGCTCACGCCTCTTGAGATCCCTTTTCTAGCTGGGTGGGAGAGAAAGTTACACTAGGCTCCGTTTGCAGTAAGTAATTTTAATTCAATTTATGTCAGGGGGGATTACCAGAAAATTCTTGCTCTTGTCTCTTTCTTCTCCACTTAACTAGTATCGATAGGTGCTGTTCTGGTGATTCTAATATGTTATTTGTGTGTGAGAAAAGAGAATTCATACGAATTTGTATGTAGCAGTTATAAAAGCATGAGTTTGGACTTCCTCTGAACTTTCAGAAATTATCCATGTTTATATTGATACTGGAATCAAAAAATGGAATCTTTCCCCAGATGGTATGGCTTTCTTCAGAGATCAGTTACAATTTTTCTTAAATCAGTTATTTTCAGTTTTGATTTTTCAGCTCTCAGGTAATCCCCAGTTAATCCCGCCTTCTGAGATTTCTGAAAGAAAAGTAACTTTAATTTACATTAATTTAAAAAAATCCTGGGGCGCCTGGGTGGCTCAGTGGGTTAAAGCCTCTGCCTTCAGCTCAGGTCATGGTCCCAGGGTCCTGGGATCGAGCCCCGCATCGGGCTCCCTACTCAGCAGGGAGCCTGCTCCCCTCCCCCCGCCCCCCCCCCCCGCCTGCCTCTCTGCCTACTTGTGATCTCTGTCAAATAAATAAATAAAATCTTTAAAAAGAATCCTTATGTGAAACTCTAATTGATTTGAGAGGATTGACTACATAAAGAGAAATCCTACGAGAGAGAAAGAACTTCCAGTGTTTTAGTGATATTTCTTGACATCGCCATCGCCATTACCCCAGGTGTATGTGTGCTCACTTACAAATACACATTTATGAGATACACAAACACATAGACAAATTTATGATGTGCTTTTAGAATCTTGGGTCTGTCAGAGAAAAGTAAAGTAAGTAAAATAAAAGTTTTTGAAAATATATTCCCGGAGTAAAAGGATATCATCAGGGTTTCATTTCTATATAAATTAAATTTACTGAAATTTTGAAAACAGTCCACATTTTTTATGGTTACTTTAAGCTTGGACATAACCAGATACATCTGTTGACAATAGTGAGAGTATAAAAGTGGTCACATTTTTTTGCTTAAAAGCCTCATTCCCATGGGTGAAACAGGTATGTGAGGATAGCATTCGGTTCATGAGGGTCTTGTCAGATTTAAATTAGCTAATAGAGCACAAACCTTTCTCGTGGGCCTGGATGACAGGTAGCCTGTACGGAAGGATCACTAATTATTACATTACTAGAGGCGGGCTTCATGCTGGGTCTTACCATGAATCATTTTGTAGTAAGTACTGTGCATGGTACAGAGTGGCAGATTAAAAAAACAAAACAAAACAAAAAACAAAAACCCTCGCAAATGCCCATGACATCGCTACAAAGTATTTCTCAGTTCTTCTTGGAAAGCTGTTTCCTGGAGGTAAAGTTGGCCATCCAGATGACCTATCTTGGTGTTCACTTGATTTCTACGATGCCGCTCAGCCTGTCCATCTCCACTAACTCTAAATCTGTCCTCTTGCCAAGTACACACTGGGCCACTTGCCGAAACACCTCTTGCTTTATTTTCAGCGAAGTGAGAGAATTCTATGATTTGCAAGAGGGAGAGAATGTTAGGTTTACAGTGCTGGCCTCCAGCAGGAGTTCCGGGACAACCAGCCCAGAGAGGAGGAAATGGAATCCCAGTAACAAAACACAAGCAGCCGGGGCACCAGCCATGGGTCACGTGGGCAGGCCGCCATTCATGATTGACGCCATCAGAGTGCCCACTATGAGGCTCCCCTTTGGTTCTGTGTGAAGCAGCCCTAAGCTAAAAATGACAGGTTGTTGCCTCTCTTTGTGCAAAATATTGCAGGTGGGAAGTTGACCTCTGCCACATAATACCGACAAAGACAAGTCGTGGGCAAGTGGAAAGATCTAAGTGGCTTATTTTCAGCCTCCTGTGCCCTTTCTCATTGTCTTGGGTTACCTCACACGACTTGCTCCTTTCAACCTGTCCAAGCTGTGTTTATGTAAGTAAGGCCTGCCATTGAACGAACACTTGCTATGAGCCAGGCTTTGTGCTGTGGGGGAGTGCGGGGTGGGGGGTTCAGGGGGAAGACTTCCCCAGCAGGTTAGCTGGGCCTCCCTCACGCGCCCTGCATTCCAACATGGCGGGAGTGGAAGCCACAGGACTTTTGAACAATGCCAACAGCAGCAAAACAACAGCAGGAGTAGTAATAATATAAACGGTGCTCCTGGGAAATGTGAGCCAGATCTCTTGTTCATTGACTTATCAGAAATATTCACCCTTTAAGATTACATTATAAATTGAGTGTTTGTTGTTTATCAGGCATGCGCACTTGGAATAATGTGTTTTTGGTAAGTGTTCTGCCTCCTAAAGAGGCAGTATTTATTCAGATGGGTGCGTTAGGTGACTTTATCATATTCGGTGTTTCTTTATCTGTAATGTTGCATTAGCCAGTCATGTTACCCCATCACCCAGGTGGATGCAGAAACCAATGTACTTTTTCAAGACAGGATTTGGGAAGTGTATCAGTATTTTTGAGCTCTCTTTCAAGAGGCCACGAAGAGGCTGACCACTTTGCTTTAGGAATTGTGAAGAACTCGGACCCCGGAGCCGTGGTCCCTGTCCAGCTGCGGCACATATAAATTCAGTGACCGCACAAACCTGCTGCACCGATTTACTGAGCTACAAGATGAGAATAATAGTATCTCCGTACAAAGATGAAATGAGAGCGTATTTCTAAAGATCTGAAGACATTGCAGTGAGGCGCTCTCTCAGGTGGTCAGAAATAGTAGAGCAGATGCTCTGAAACCAAGCATTGGTGGCCCCTTACAGATGGTGCCACAGGCTTACCTTCCACAGGAAGAATAAATGACTTCCTTCCCTTCCAGAGCAGGTGCTTGGTTGCTCCAGACTTGCAACCCTGACGGCACGAGGCCTGTGAATCATGGATCAGCACAAATATTAGCAAGTTGGGAGAGAGCAGAAGTAGGCCCTTTTTGAGATAAGGTCTCTGACTTAATACGCAATTTCTAAAAACCAAGCCAGCATTTAACTGGACTTATCCCTGCTGAGATAAGATCTCTGGGTAGTTGCTTTGCAGTTTTAGTAATTAGGGGAAGATAATTCCCGTAATTTTCAGTTAGTATTGGTCTGACCGCTGCTTTGGAGTGAAACCCCTTTGTGTCGGTGTGATGTCCTAAGCTGCAGTGTGTGCTCTGTGCTCTGTCCACACCTAAGATGGGGCTCAGGTTGTTTTTTTTTTTTTTCTGTTTTTTAATTTTTAATTTTTTCAGCATAACAGTATTCATTATTTTTGCACCACACCCAGTGCTCCATGCAATCCGTGCCCTCTACAATACCCACCACCTGGTGCCCCCAACCTCCCACCCCCCACCCCTTCAAAATTCTCAGATCGTTTTTCAGAGTCCATAGCCTCTCATGGTTCACCTCCCCTTCCAATTTCCCTCAACTCCCTTCTCCTCTCCATCTAGATGGGGCTCAGTTTTATGCTCTGTTCAAACTGGAGGGAACCGGGCAGGGAACAGGGAACGAGCGGGTCTCCCACGCCAAACAGTTGTCAGCCAGTGAACACTGCAGAGCTCACGTCCCTCTTGCTAGCCTGTCCTTTCTCATTCTTTTGTGTCACTTCCCATTACTTGCCTCTTCAGGTCAGTGCATGCTGTGCTTGTTCAAGTAAGACCCGCCACCCAGTGAACACTCTGTAGGAGCCAGACTTTCTGTGGGGGCGGGGGCGGGGGAGCTAGGTACTCCAGGGGGAAGGCCTCTCCAGCAGGTTAGCTCAGACCTATTCCTGTGACATCAGTGTCCCAAGAAGGCTGTAAGTGGAAACAGCCAGGCTTCTCACAGTTTAGGCCTGAAAGCCTTGCCTTGTTGTTTCCAGCACATTCTTTTGGTCGAAGCAGGCCACCTGACTCAACCTGGAGTCCATGAGGGAGGGGACCGGTCAGTGTCAGGCATAGAGGGAGAGAACTGCCATCGTCATGTCACAGACAATCTCCCAGAGGCTGGGAGATGGCACCTTTTCCCCGTTCGGCTTCATCATCTAGGAGCAAACATTGGTCAGACAAACACTGGATGGCAGAGTGTCTTGGTATTAGGTTTAAGTGTTTTGTTTTGTTTTTTGACTATTTGTTCAGCAAGTTTAACGCCCGTCGGCAAGGAGTTGATTATCTAGCACTTCCAGACTCTCTGAATTTCAAACAGGTGCGGCGGCTAAGCAAGATGAACTTTTAAAGACTGGTCAGGACAGTAGGCTTAGTAGAACTAGAGTGGTCTTCAGACTCTTGGGTTCTGTTTCTTCTCATCTCCTCCTCATGAGCTCGTTTCCCCCCCCCCCCCCCCCCCCCCCCCACTAAATGTGACTGCTGAGAACACGAGCAATTTCAGACCCAAGTCCAAGGTCAGGTGGGTATTTAGTGACAGAGCAAGGGCTTCAGCCCCTTTCTGCAGCCCCTTGGCCCCGTGGCAAAAATCGAGACAAGAGGAGATGGAAAACATGATGGAGCACTGCATTTGATCTTCCTAATTTCTGCCACCCCCCCACACAGATGTGCTCGAATTCTTAAAAACCCATCCTTGTACTTGGTTTGCAGAATGCGTGATTAGAACCCCCCCTTTTTTTTTTTTTAAACATTTTTATTTATTTATTTGACAGAGAGAGATCACAAGTAGACAGAGAGGCAGGCAGAGAGAGAGGAAGGGAAGCAGGCTCCCTGCTGAGCAGAGAGCCCGATGCGGGACTCGATCCCAGGACCCTGAGATCATGACCTGAGCCGAAGGCAGTGGCTTAACCCACTGAGCCACCCAGGCGCCAGAACCCCCCTTTCTTGAGCGAATTCCCAAGGTGTAGGTTCAAATGTAGAGTCCCCCCCGCCCCGAATGCTTCAACAGTATGCAGTTTTACAACACATCCAAGATTCTTAGATTCATTTGGTAAAGATTCTAATTTAAAACCTTTAACATTTTTTCTCATTTGAAGCTGGAGAAGAAATAGAGAATGGACACTTTTTTTTCCCCCTTCACACAGCTTTGTGAAATCGTGGTGGTCTTGGCTTTTCTGGTCTGTTAGTGGCTACCATTTTGTTCTCCACTTGATCTGTCCTTGTGTTTACTTGAGAGAACTTCTGGAATGCAATCCGTTGGCTTCTGGGGAATTGAGTCTTTTCAAAGACTCCATCTGGAGCCATATTTAAAAGCGTGTAGCCCCCGTCTTCCTAAGTGTATGATGTTTGTCTCCGTGTGAATGATAGGAACAGAAGATCTGAGATGTTAATACTTCAAGGAGAAACTTTGGTCTTCTGAATTGGGCTTGTGATCGCCCAGGTGAGTCCGGTGGCAAACTCAAAGCCAGAACTTCTAAGGAGGACTGCAGTGTTATTCCGAAGGGGGTATTTGGTCTGTCCTGGTTGAACAGACTCTTCCTTATTCCCACCGAGAAATAAAGTAATTTGTTTCCAAGACTCCAGAGAGCAAAACATCTGCACGTGGTGGGAATATTCGCAAAGGTACTAGGTGGTCACATCAGTCAGTTGCCGTGTTTCAACTCTGTCCACAATGTGATCTTGTGATGAGGGTTTCAGCAAAGCTTAGGAAAAAGCCTCATCCATTTTTGCGCGAGGTAGAAAAATAACTAAGTAGCTGCTTTCAGTGAGCCTCGCGAGCCTTACTGAAGTGTACACCTTTCATACAAAAACCTCTAGATGAACTGCGATGCAAAATACGGGTTTGTGATAAATTTGAATGATGTGTGATTGCCTTGATTAGCACTATAGTTACTAAGCAGATATGCGCTTCTTTGTTTTAAAAGGGAACTTGAAATTTTTTTTTTTTACTATAACTGCCAGTTGCTTCATCTCTACCATCTTTAATATGTTCAAAAAAATTTTCTCCCAACTCATCTGTGCTTATCAGTGATGTCAAGTTTTAAAAGTAACTGAAGTTTTAAAAAAAGAAAAAAAAAACCTCTATAGAAGCCATCATCTGTCAGAAAGTTTGCATTTAATTTTTACTTTTAGGTAGGGAAGCAGACTTTTTTTGCTTCCGTTTTCCACATTTGTACTTTTGAGTTTCCAGGAAGCTTCGCGTCCCTGTTACTTTGAGTTTATGAATTTGTAATGACCCTAGTAATAGTTATGAGGTGGTTGGGGGTGGGAGACATGGGTGAGTCATGGCAGAACGTTAAGCGGAATAAATTGTGTATTCTTATCTTTGACGGATGGTCTAGTATGCAGTTTCCTGCTTTCTTTAATCCGCATTTAGAACTTTTCTTTCTGAAACACTGATCCAATTAGGCCATTTTCTTGTTTAAAAGCTTTTTATATCTGACCCTTTGCAGTGGGCAAAACACTGCAGCTCTGAGACATAGTTCTTCCTAAATTGGCCCTAATCATTCTCGCCAGCTTGTCCTCGCTTCTATTACTCATGACTGTCTCACATCCCTGGGCTGATAACATGCTATTCCTTCTGCTTTGAATACCTGGAAAACCCCTTCTTCCAGCAGCTGGGAACGTTTCCTTGTTGATGTAGACTTAGGTCAAATGCCTTCACTTTGTGGAGTCTTGTCATAATGCCCCAGGTAAGGCTGGGCAGCCCAGTTCCCCCTCAACTTCTGGAGCCCTTGAGCCGTCCTTCCGTAAAGCAGCGGACGCCCTGCGCTGAGAAGTCTATGTCCACAATTCTGCCTCCCTCTTTGGACTGTAACTTATTCCTCTTTGGGCCTGTAGGCTAACCAGGGCTTGACATGTCATAGGCTTCTGCCTAAATATTGAGCAAGTCTGTGAATGAGCCTTCATTGTAGGTTCCCAGGCACCAAAAGATCTTTTCATAGAATCTGAGTTAAATGGGAAGGTTTGTTGAGATGCAGAGCTCATAATGATCAAGAAGCTGGAAAAAAGTCATTGAGCACGTGATGTCCCTTCAGTTAACCTCTAAAAGTGAGCAGATGCTACCCGAGGATGGGTGTCTTTTACAAAAAAGTTTTGTTAATGAAGCTCTAGCACTACAAACCATTTCCTCTTCTCCCAAGTTTCTTGTGGCATTTCTTTCCTTATGATGGTAATAATACCTTGGAGTTCTAAAATCTTAAATTTATAAATCCAATCAAAGCATTTTTTTCATTTTACCTAGTTACTCAGATTCTTGTCTGTAAAGGGGGGATAATGTCCTTGCTATTAATTTATCTTGAGGGGGACAGAATGGAAATGCAAATCTTTGGAGGTGAACAACTCTGAGTTTATTGTCTGTGTACCAGAAACCAGCCTGTGCTTTTAAAATCTCGGAATGCTCCTTGGCTGAGTATCTCCCTTAGCTTGCCCCTTTTCAGATGACTTGTCGTTGAATGTGAGGTTCAGGTTAAACCAGGTCCTTTCCAAACTTCCCCAGAGCCCTAGCCAGTCCTCCCCGCCGATCCCAGGGTGTGCAGAGCCAGTCATGGGGGAATTTGTCTTATTTTCTATTGGAACGTTTGGGTAGAAAGTTGAGGGTATTAAACCTTGTGGGTTATGAGATGGTTTTAGGTGTCTAATGAGCCACACCATGTTTCTACACAGACGAACAGTTTTATTACCCCATTTTCTAGCAGATGTATTTGCTGGTTACTCTTGAACCAAACTAAACACAGTCTCCAGACTTCATCCCAAACAAGCCCCGAAGTAAAGACTCTTGATTTACCAGTGTCTTGATTTACAGCCACTGGAGTGGCTGCCAAAGGCGTCCCCTTCCCCGTTCGGGTTGAATGTGCTTTCCATTCTGGCGTGAATTGTCT
The DNA here is from genome assembly GCF_902655055.1 of Lutra lutra. Lineage (NCBI taxonomy): Eukaryota > Metazoa > Chordata > Mammalia > Carnivora > Mustelidae > Lutra > Lutra lutra. The sequence goes on from NC_062281.1 coordinate 21,820,116, forward strand.
TTGCTGATAATAATAAAACAATAACGGTAATTGGAGCCTTCCCTGTGCCAGCCCCTGTCGAGCGCTTTGCACTGCCGTGCGGGCTTCTCTCTCACGACAGTGCTCTTCTGATGACTGATTGTAGGTCAGAAAACCAGGGCAGCGAGGAGGGCTGTCGCTTTCCCCGGGGCCGGGCCACCGTTGGCAGAAACGGGCCTTTCGAGGAGTTTTCGCTTGTCTTTCTGATGCTCCTGTCTTCTCCTCTCGGGCTTGGGCATCCGGCCTGCAAAACACTTTCTCTTGAGAACAGCCCTTGTGCAGCCGTTTCTGCTTTTTCCTTTTGCTGTCTCCTGATGTAAAGAAAGAAAACAAGACTGGCCAGTTTTTGTTTTTTTTTTTTGTTTTTTTTTTTTTTAATATTTTATTTATTTATTTGACAGACAGAGACCACAAGCAGGCAGAGAGGCAGGCGGATAGAGAGAGAGAGGAGGAAGCAGGCTTCCTGCCGAGCAGAGAGCCCGATGTGGGGCTCGATCCCAGGACCCTGGGATCATGACCCGAGCCGAAGGCAGAGGCTTTTAACCCACTGAGCCACCCAGGCGCCCCTGGCCAGTATTTTTAATAATCGAAAGCGGATATATAGATCTTCCTTAAACGGCTCTCCTTGGGGGAGAGTAAGAGACGTGCTCCACAGGCTCTGACAGGGTGATTCGTCCCCGGAGCTGCTGAGCTGGGCAATGTTATGGCCTGCTCTGGGACGTGTTGCTACAGCCCCTTAATTGCTTAAGGTATGTGCCTCTTCTGAATCACCTCTCCTTGAACATAAGATCTGTGCTAGGCTGTGACCTGGAAAGCGTAGGCATTTCTGGCAACCCCAGATGTAAATGGCCCTCTCCTGCAGTAACTGCTGAAAACCCCAAGTCACCAGCTGAGAGGCATCCCAGGATAAAGCAGTTGAGGGAACGAAGGCATCACACAAAGGCTCTATGTCTTGGAGCCTTGAAGGCTTGAAGGCCCCTGAGTACATACTTCCTAAGAATGAATGCAAGTTGGTGGTTGCAATCTCGAATGTTCTCAGGGCCTAAGCAGGTAGGGCATGGTGTGTGCAGCGGACACAGAGGTGGTTGCCACATGGGAAAGTGGGGCTGGGGTGGGAAGGGGGCAAGATTGTCCGGTCTTTCAGAAGAAGTTGGAAATGTGGAATCTTAGTGGAAATCTCCCAGTGGTTCAAACGCTGGAACCATTCCGAACCTTTGGAGGAGTCTGAGGGCCAAACCGAACAGAACTGTGGGCCTGAATCAGCTTTCAGGAACCAGCTGTTGATAGCTGGTTCAATGCATGTTGATAAATGAATTTATTGGTACTTGGGTAAGTAGAATTTGGGATGATTTATCTTTGGGGTAAGAACAAAACTCACAGGATGGAAGTCAGTTGTTCATCATTACTCAGGAGTTCTTTGTTCAACTAGCAAGATATTGGAAACTTAGCCATTTGGGGCCCGTGGTGCACAGTACAGAGCTGTCTGCCATGATGGTCAGATTTGGCACAAAGACCTGCAGGGCTCAGTGTGGTGCTGGTGTGCAGATGGGTCATACGTGTGGGACTGTAGATGCACATTCATTAGCGGGCAGTTTTCTGGTCCTTGGGTGTCATTGCCCGAGATTCCACGTGATTCCACAGGTGGGATTAGTAGTATACACAGGGTGTGTGGACTGAGGTCTTTTCCCTGTACGATCCTCTTTATTAGACAAGTTTTAAAGAAGCAGAGCCACGGTGAGTGTTAAGAGATTTATAGAATTTGGCCCTTCATCAAATATGAGAGGAGCTGGGGAAGTAAAAGGCTTGGTGCGGGGGGCAGGGGGGGCGGTGTCAGAGGGTTAGAGTCAGAGAAAATTCCATCTGGAGGCTATTGAAAAGGGACCATGAAGGGAAGCACATGAGAGGTGTCTGAAGGCCATTGCCTCTGTGTCTGTCATTCCTGCCTCTGCCATCTATAGCCAGGTATCTGGTGGTGGGCTGAGGCCACCGCTGGTTGTCAGGGCTGTTTTTGAGAAGACAAGGGCGTGAGAGCAGAGGGAGGCAGGGACAAGCTGGGACCCATTAGGCACCTTCCATCTGTTTACCAGCTATCAGAGAGTCTGGACTGGACTTCACTTCCGTTTTCAGATCTCACACAAGCTCCTCACGGGGCTAGCTACAGCTGGATGCCAGGGGGAAGGGTATTCTGTTAAGTGGAGTTCCCAGTGAACCAAGTTGACAGTAGTAGCTTCAGTGTACTCTCTGAGTAAGAAGGATTCCATCCTTAGAACCGTATGTACGGAGAGCTGCTGGATTCTCTCCCCTGCTCCTGAAAGCCTTCCCACTCCGAAACACAGAACTTGAGTAACAGGATTTAGGACCCCAGCCGTGGTCAGGTCAACGTAGGTGTTTTTCTGTTTAGAATCAGTTCCACATTCATTTAGCCATTTACATGCACATTAAGGGTAATTATTTTATCAGATCTTTCTTCCTGGAAAATTTAGGACTGGTGGGTTAGAGCAATGGGAGTATTGAGAACCACTGTGCAGAGAAGCAAAGGGGAGGAAGACAGAAGCTTTGGAGGTTGGTTTAAGGGAAGCTGAATGTGATTTTGCCTTGGGCCCAACCCATGTAAATCTCCAATCTTACCATTTTGTCCATCTGCCTATCTGTCTCTCAGTCAGTCCATTCATCCATTAGTCCATATGTGTTATCTGTTCTATCAATCCATACACATATGTCTCCCCACATATTTATATACCATATTTTTATCTAATCTATATCATGCTATATGCACATAGATGAGAAGCTTGCTTTACAATGGAAATTTTTATGGGTTTTTGACCCTCTTATGTGAAAAGTATTCTGTATCAGGTAAATATAATGATCCTCTTTTTAGAAGGAAATTTCAATTCTAGAAATGCTCACACAAAATAAAGCAGTCTTCGATGTCTGCTCTTTTCAGCCATATAGCGAGACGATTGGTTTCTCTCCGTATGAAGAGATGGTGGGGTAGATAAGAACTCCTGCTCCCAAATTTGTCCACGCTCTGCCTGATGCCAGAGTCATTCTTAGGGAGCTAAACCTTGGTGGTGAAGGGAAACGTCTTTGTAAGTTTATGGCCGAAGCTGGCAATTTTTGCCCAAGTATGAGCCATTCTTGGGTGATACTTCAACTTTTTATTGACGTTTTGGCTACTTGTACTTCTCGACTGGCAGGCAGTGCGACTGCTGAACAAGAGGAGGTAAGTTACTTGCAAACCTCGGTTCCTTTGGAAGTCCTAGAGCACAGAATCTGGTTCCCCTCTTATTGTGGCAACTGGACTTTATCACCTGACTCCCAGTTTCGTAGATGTTTCTTGTAAGTTTTCCTTGCCACAAAAAATGACCAAACTCCATTTTCCCCTCTTCATGTTCTATGTCCCTGGTGTGTATTTATGTCTGTGTGTGTGTGTGTGTGGGAGGGAGTTAACGGGGAGTGGAAGTTTCGAGGGAGATACTGTCATCAAGGAATATTCTCCTGAAGCAGCTAAACATTCTGGATAGACATAGCCTTTTGCTCAGGTGCAGATCATTTTAGATTTTTTAAGAGCGCAGACATTTACTGAATTCCTCTTCGTGCCAGGCACTTCCCTGCATGCCTGGCCATCATAGGTACTCGGTAGGAAGATTGCCTACTGGCCATACCCAGGTGCGGAACAAAAGAATGGAAATTAAACATTCATGAATTCAACCCATTACATTCATTAATTTGGCATGCATTTATTGAGTACCTAATATGTGCCTTAGGCATTGGCCGAGTACCAAGGATATAAGTGGGGAGCAGAAGGCTAGCCCTGTTAGAGCTTGCCATGTGGCTGGGGAACAGACAATCAAATGACCATATAGGTAAGGATATTTACTATGGTAAATGTCTGAGGGGACCTAGCAGGGGCGATGGGAACATGAATTGGGGACCTAGTCATGGGGGGTTCGGAAGGGCTGTTGAGAGAAGGCAGGGATTTGAGGAGCAGATGCACTGGGAGGAGAGACGGTCCTTTTGGCCATGTGTGTGTGAAACTGTCCCACAGCCCTATGCATACTGTAATCGGTAAGCAGAGCACCTGTGAGGGAGTTCCTGTTCTGTTTCCTCCGTTTTGGGAGCTTAAGTCACACCCCGAGGGCTGTTGGGAAGCAGGACAGAGCTAGCTCTCACTCCAAGGAGCTGTTCTCCAGGCTGACTGGCCGCCTCTTGAGCTCTCCAGGACACCTGCCAAGCCCACGGGGCACTTCATTCCGAGCGGGGGTCGGAAACCCACACAAAGTTCCCCTCCGGGTTCTCTCCTCGAGGAAGATTCCTTGACACTGTGCCCTGTCCCACCGTTCTTCCGATTCCATCAGTGTCTGTGCCCTGTGCCCATCATCCCCTTGTGGGAAGCTTACTGTTTTAGGTGAGGCCACCCCAGGGCAGGGTCCCCTCCTGGCGGTCCTTGCAGATGGTCACCCCGGCTGAAATTACAGAGCACGTTTCTTCTCTGCCCAGGCCCGCTTGCTTGCCTTCCGAACACTCCCTTTTCAGACTTGCCTGCACATGTGCAGGGAGGTGCGAGCGGTGGATGTTAGGGGCCCGGCTGATGGAGGGGGCGGGTAAGTAAACCGGTGTGCAAGAGTTACTCATCACAGTCTTCCTGGACACCAGTTGGGTTTCACCGAATCCATTCATTTCCTTCTCTCTGATGAATGAACAATCAGGTGACTCAGAGTGAGCCTCTAGTTAGGGGGTCGTTGCAACATGTCCTCACGAGTTCTGTCCTATCAGACCTGGGGGCAAAGCTTGTATTTGGTGTGTTTTTAGGCACAATGGGTCAATTCTTCTGAGACTTTTATTAAAAGCTTTTTTTACCCCCCAAGGCTGCATGTCTCAAAAAATTTTAAGAAGCACGGTGTTAGATCGTCTTTTGTTTGCTGTCTGATTTTGAAGTGGTAGTGTGATTACTTTTACGTAAAATCACTGTAGAGGAATTTGGCAGAAAGAATAGGAATTTCTGTTACAAGGCGTGGTAAAGCCTAGTCATTTTTCTCAACAGATACACTCATATTAGCAGTGACCATATCACAGAGTTATTGAACACTGACCATACACCGGGCAGGAGGTTATGATTGCGGACGGCTTATCATCATCATCTCATCTTTATAAAAGTCTGTGAAGGAGGTTCTGGTGTCTTGATTTTACACATAAGGAAAGTGAAATAAGATTAAATTATTAACTAAGGGAAGAGTCCAAATGACAAGCCAAAGCCATCTGTTCTGGAAGAACATGCTCCCAGCTGTTTCTGCAATGTGCGTCCGAGAGGAGAGCGTGCTCGTTGCTGGAAAACGGGTTCAGGTTGAACATGGTTGTATGGTCTGGCAGAATTTTTCTTTGGATGCAGCCGTATTTAAAAGAGAACGGTGACTTATACACGAATGCTCATAGCAACTTGCACATGGCCCTCACCATTTGGATGGCTGGACTGTGGCATGGCCATACAGTGGGATAATATCCAGCAGTAAGAGAGAATGAACTGTTGAAGAACCCTAACATGGGTGAGTCTTAGACTGTTATGCTGAATGGAAGAAGCCAAAGGAAAAAAAAAAAAAGTATATGGGCTGTATGATGCCTTTTATGTAAACTTCTGGGAAATGCAAATAAATTTACAGTGACAAAAAGCAGATCAGCCATTGGCTGGGTGTAGTTGGGGGGGGGGGGCGGTACATGGGGTTGGTGGTAAGGAGAGGACCAGGAAGAAATTTTTCAGGATGATGGGTATATCATTAACTTGATTTTGGAGATGGTATCATGATCACGTATATGTCAGACTTACCATAGAGCACATTTTAAATATGTGTGGTTTATGGCGTGTCAGTTGCACCTTCGTAAAGCTGTTAAATTTGTATGTATATATGCAGTGGGGGGAAATCACGGCGAATGATGTGTTTATGGGTGATGGTAATAAAAGAGAAATTGGTATGTTACGAACTTCATTCGCAGAGTGATCTCTGAACCTCAGAGATCAGTTTCTCAGTGGCTGTTTATTGAGCACTCTCCACAAGAATGGAAGGTTTGTGTGAGACACGAGCATTTCCTGTGCCTGGCACTGGGGCCCATTCAGAAAGAGCCTGAGCGTGGTAGTCAGCTGGGACTTGAATCCCGGCTCTCCCACTTCTGCGTTGGAATTTCTTTAACTTCTCTAAGCTTCAGATTTGTACTTCTCTAAGCTTCAGATTTGTCCTGGGGGGAAAATTGAGAGAACAGTGTCTTTATCTGAGGTTGTCTTGAGGATATCAGGAAATATCAAATGCTTGGCCGAAGTCTGGAGCACACGGTGGGAATGCGGTCTCAATGACCAGGGTTATCAAACAGGTGAGCCGGGGGTGCATTTTAACTGACTGACTGGAGATACACATTCTACAGGGAGGAAATACTTGCTGTAGACTGGTCTTCTCAGGCAACACTTCACTTGAAACAGCTTTTGGAACCTGTGCAGGAGTTAGATGAAGTAGAATGAGCTGAGTACAAGTGTAGAGATAAGACTACATCAGTAGTTAATTTCTTTGGGGGTGTGTGTGCAGGGAGGAAATAGTTAATTTCTTTGGGGGGGGCGGTGTGCAGGGACTTCCCAAAGTCCTCTTTGGGAAGGAGGGGGAGAGCAAGAAACCAGCTTTAAGAAAGTTGGTCTCCTCGGTAGTTTTGGGTGCAAAGAGTCAAGACTGCCAAGTGTCCCCTGGTGGTGGTGGGGCACTGAGGACCACTGCTCTGGCGTTTAGACCTGGCCTCACTGAAGCAATACTTCTTTTTTACATTGGAAGGTAGAGAGGATTGGAGCTCATACAATAACGGAATAAGCCGTTCTAGCTATAGAGGGTTAGCGTAGAGCGATTTCCGGCATCGATCAGGAGTCGGAACTGATTGAGATCCCAGTCCCGCCAATTACGAACATGGCCTTTGCCAGACAACCTCCTTGTACTTCAGTTCACTTATCTGTGAATGGGGGACAGGCAATTATAGTATCTCCCAATAGGGTTGTTGTGAGAATAAATACATTGTGACTGAAACCATTAATTATTTACTTAAAGGAAGCAGCCTACCGTGTGTCCCCTTTATTCAAAAGACTTTGAAAGCCCCATCTGGGAAGACAAGGAAGGCTTTTTGCCTCGAGCAGTCTTCAGTTGATTTTTTAAAATGCCCGTCTCTTGAAAAGACCTGTTAAGAAATTAGCCTGAAATGAAGGTATTGAAAGAGAAGTGTGGAAAGTGGTATTTTGTCTCCAAGCTGATTCTTCTTCCGTGGACCCACTGAGAGGTCCTTATGTTATGAGGTAAGAGCCAGGTATCATGGAGCAGAGCAGAAAATAATACATAGGGCATGAAGTGGCTGGCTGTCATTGAAGTGAGTGGCTGTCATTGAAGCGAGTGGCTGTGTGCTGTAAAGGAACTTCTCGGAGTAGCCTTGGCCCCAGAGACATCTCTATCTTCTCGGCAATGAAGGAAGACCATCCCAGACTCGAAGAGCAGACCACGAAAGGGCCTTTTGTGCCAGTGGACCGCTCAGGGCCACTGGAGACCTCGTGCAGTAGCCAGATTGTCTGCTGTGACCATTTCCCACTGAAGCCTTCTGTTGCTTTTACAACACCCTCGTTGTAGAGGCTGCTCAGGAAATGCTATTAGGGATGTGTCAGGCTTGAACAAATGAGAATTTCCTCCCCGCCACCCCAGCTACAGCAGGAGCAGCGTCGAGCCTGGCAGGATGACGGATGCCGTGGCTTATCAAGGTCAGGAGTGGCAGCTGGCCCCATTGTCCCACATTCAAAGAAGGATTCCCCAACACTGCAACACTCTGGGATTCTCACCCAAATTCCTCAGCTGCACACACACAAAGGGCGTGCCCTGTGCTGAAGCGATCGTCCTGGGGAGGGCAGATTATTTTAAGCCCTCGTGGTGCTTTCACTACAGAAAGATGGGCTTCATCTAGCCTCAATAAAGGGTATTTAATAAAACTTGCTTCTCACCACGGGCTTTCTTTACTCACCTAATTTCACGAATCTGAGCTGCTTTGGAACATCATTTGAAATGTTCCAAAACAAAGTGAGAATCATTTGGCCCCATACTTCTCTGCAGAGGGTGACTGTTGAAAGGGTTTAAAGATTTTTTTTTTTTTCCCACCCTGAAGGGCTGAAGCTTGTTCTGTGGCCTAACATGTATTATTCTGTGAGTACAATGCTTACGTGAGCCCAGTTGTCTTAAAAATACGTAAAATCCTCCCAATAATTTAAATTCATTTGACAAGCTTGCTGACTTGATGAGGGCAAGAGAAACGGGAAAAACAGTAGAAGTACAAGTAACCCAAAACAAAGAAGCTGGTAAAGCAGACAGTGAAAAGCAAAATGTCTGTCCATGTCCCGTCATTCAGACCAGCTGATTGAGAAAAAAGAAAGGGCACAGATTTAAAAACTTGAATGCAAATATCAGGAAGAAAAGTTCTAAGGATTTTTGGGGGACAGCCCTTCCTAAACATTTCAAGCTGCTTGACAAAGGATCAGAACCCATCCCGTTATCCACTGGCCAGTGTTTTGTGGTACCTTAGTCTCTGAATTTTAGGATGTCGCCTTAATCATGCTCACTTGTAGGTCTCTTTACCATTGCTTGGGGTTGGACAACGGTAAGGGTTAGTCATCATGATTCATATATGACTTTGATGCAGAAAGACCCTGAGGGCAAAGACTCCGAGCTTCTAAGTCTAGTCTGCTTATTCCTCTCAACGCAGTTTCTGACACTTAGCAACGCCCGCAATCCCGTGGCGTACATTTGCTTTACAGGAAGCATGTGTTACGGGAACCCCGTTTCCGAAGGCCAATAGGCAGGCCATTTCTGCTTCCAAAAGGTGGTTACACTTTCTGTTGGGAATGCATAGCAGAGAATAGTCGGTCAGCCATGTGGAGAAACAAAGCCAGAGGAGACAGTGTATTTTCAGGAGCAATTTAGTGCATGATTGATCTTACTGATACTGCTAGGGTAGTGGTTATAGCTGACTGGGCCTACCCAACTGGTCAGCACTCCGTGTTTGGGAAAATTCCTGGGAGAAAACACATTGATTAGATGCTAAGTTAACTCCACACTGTTAGGAAATCAACCTGTCTTTGCTAACTTGGAAAGATGTTGAAGTACCCTGTGTCTTACTGATCTCTGGCCAGGGTCGCCTTCTTTCTACTTTAATTTACTTGTCCAGTCAGATCATCTCTACTTCTTTGATTTTTAACTGGTTTTATTTAGACTTCTTTACCCTCTGGAATATCTGAGGAGCAGTTGTGCCCAGGAAGCAAACTGATACTTCAGTGATTCTTTTTTTAAAAAAGGATGAATTTCAAAATTGTATCCTAATGTGCAAACTAAGTTCGTATTAATGAAACATCACTATATCTGAATGTATGGATTCTTTTTTCTCTGCTAGTGTCAGTGGCAGGGATTTTTTATTTAATTAATTAATTAATTAATTAATTGTTTTACATTCTGTATGGTGTGATGGAGAAGACACTTGGCCTTTCAAGAAGTGGGAATGAGGTCTTAGACATTAAACAACATGCAACCCCTTCCTCCGATTTTTCCTTCTAATTCTTGGACAGTATAATCTCCCTTCCTCTCCCCTACCCCCAGATTAATCAGGACCTTATCTATGAATGCTGAAGAGCAGGGCTGGGCAAACTAAGCCCAAGGATGATGGCTCTCACATTTTTATTTTTATTTATTTATCTATTTATTTATTTATTTTTTTAAGATTTTATTTATTTATTTGACAGAGAGAGATCACAAGCAGGCAGAGAGGCAGTCAGAGAGAGAGGAGGAAGCAGGCTCCCTGCTGAGCAGAGAGCCCGATGCCGGGCTCGATCCCAGGACCCCGAGATCATGACCTGAGCCGAAGGCAGCGGCTTAACCCACTGAGCCACCCAGGCGCCCCATCTCTCACATTTTTAAATGGTTAAAATAAGCGAGAGAAGAAAAATGTTTTGTGATGTGAAAATTATATGAAATTCAAATGCCAGCATCCATAAATAAAGTTTTATTAAAACCCACTCTTGCTCATTCATTTCCTTACTGTCTCTGACTGATCTCCCCCAGCAGTGGAAGAGTTGAGTCATTACAGCAGAGAGAGACCTTATAGTCAGCAGAGCCGGGAGAGTTGACTCTCTGGCTCTTCCCAGAAAAGTCTGTCCTTCCCTGTATGGATGCAGATGGAAATTGAGAGCCTCAGGATCAGGGGGTACAGAGCCCGTGCCTTGGTTTTCTCAAAGGTAAAATGGCTACAGATTTTCTACTTCGAAGGTTTTGGTGAGGATGATATGAGATAGTGAGTGTAATGTAAATATATGTATATATTTACACACATACATATATTCATAAGCGTGCACACACACACACACACAAACACACAGAGTTGGCTCTTTAATAGCGTGGATTTGAACTGTGTGGATGCACTTACACTGATTTTTTTTTGGATATGTACAGTCTACTACTGTACACGCATTTTCTCTTCCTTATGGTTTTTTCAATAATACTTTCTTTTCTCTAGCTGACTTTATTGTAAGGATTCAGTATGTAATACATATACAGAATAGGTGCTAATGGACAGTTTATGGTATTGGTAAGGCTTCCAGTTAACAATAGGCTTTAGCAGTTAAGTTTTTGGGAAGTCAAAGGTTATACATGGATTTTCAACTGAGTCGGGTTCCCCAGCCCCCATAACGTTCAAGAATCAACTGGGTGTGTGTGTCTGTGTGTATGTCTACATATACATACTTTATATGGACTTATTTTGTATACATATGTATATTATAATGGTATAATTATATATATCTGTATATATATAATAGCTATATATATATGAAGTGGAAAAATCTGTAATTATCTATATTTGTGTAACAGAGATGTAACATGCCCTCCTGGGCACTCAGCGTTTGTGTCTTTCCTTTTCAGTGTTACCAGCATTTCAAGTTCGTTTCCTTACCTCCCGTCCCCTGTT